>NC_051413.1:32364272-32364867 GCF_015228065.2 Penaeus monodon
GGGAATGAGAAAGGAAATATACTTATACTGTAAAACTAATAAATCACCTATTAATCTTTAACAAAGTGAGAATTTTCTTACGACTTGAAAGTGTATACACTCACTCTTCTCCAACAAATCAAAACATTTGTGAGTAACAAACTGGGCTCTATTTAAGGAAACATAAACCAATCATTCACTTTTCATGCTAACTAGTTCTATCAAATCTATCTAATTACAGGAGTTAAAAATTAAAATGCACAAAAGGACTACAAGAGTCTAAGTAAGCAATTTTCTCATTCCCTTAATATGTTAAATTCAAGAGTATACTATTCAACTGAATAATTTATATCATTCAAAGGAAAAACCTCAACTGCTATCAACCCCTAAGGTTATTTGAATATTGGTAGTATCCCAATATACTTTGTATATGGAATCCTGAATACAGTAACCAGAAGCGAGCTTCATCTTTTTTAGGTGAATAGGACACAGCAGGTCTTAACTCATAAATCTGACAGTGTCTGGCATGACTTCTCCTGTCACACACACCACATCATTCCCTTCCCACCCCTTACCCATCTACCCAAAATTAGCCTCCTGTTGTGAAAATATCCAC
>NC_051413.1:32364889-32365080 GCF_015228065.2 Penaeus monodon
AATAAATATGTTCCATAAATTTATAATAAAATTTTCAGCTATATACCTGACAATCGCCATTCACCAGATTCACATTGAGTACTGTCCACCATCAGCAAGTTGTTAACTCCTTTGAGGTATATATTTAGCAAGGAACAAGATGTACACTTTCTAGTGTTCTGTGGATCAACACTCATCCCGTGTTAAAACTT
>NC_051413.1:32365228-32365779 GCF_015228065.2 Penaeus monodon
TACTCCCGGCATCAATGGCATAATTCATGATGGACTACTTAGTATTAAGTACTTATACACAGGAAGTACATATTATAACATAATACACAAATGAAGGAATATTATGTCAGAGTAAAACTATAAGCTGGGTAAATAGAAGACAAGTGCCATCTAATAAAGAAAAGATGAAATAAATATATATAATACCCCTTTAAATTCTAGCATTGTCTACAGATTTACCTTTTCCAAAAATTACAATATTCCATACTAAATTTCTAATTTCAGAAAAATCAGGAACCCTAATTCAAATTTGCAGTATCAAGTGGCTTACTGAAGCCAATTGACACTGCTTGAGAGGACCCAATCTACAACGGACCAGATACATATGCAAGTCAGCCTAATGTAGCGAAATCTTCACTGCTCACTCACGTCCCCATTGAGGCAGTGGGGGGACAAGCAAATATGGATCTATGCAGGTGAATGCACTACATCCTCTCATGTTGCACACCCTCACCTTGCTAGGGAGAGTGAGACGTGTGATGCTCCCTCCTCCAGCAGTCCCCAATGTTCTC
>NC_051413.1:32365869-32368178 GCF_015228065.2 Penaeus monodon
CGCCTGCGCGATACCACACTCACCTTCTCACTAATGACCTGTGCATTAAGTCCACTTAGGTCAGCCACAGATTTAGATTTTTCCAAACCTGTTTGGAAGGGGTAGGGGGAGGGAGTAGTTAGTCTAAGTGACTCACAATTCTGATACGTTTTCTGGTCTACAAATGTAGATAAAAATACATAAACAAATATATATTCATTAGAGACTGGAATCAATTATGGCAGCTTGAAAAGACATGAAAAAGAAAGAAAGAGTTTTTATAAATACCTTTCAGTGGCTCTTCTGCAGGAACTGGCAAATTCACTTCCCCAGGTTTGATGCTTACATTCTCAGTGTTATTGCTTTTCATATGAGAATTACCCAGAGCACTATTTTCACTAATGGTAGATGCCTCATTTTGTAAGATATTCAAGTACTGGAGGTCATCATCGTCTTGCATGACAGGTGCACTGGTATCCTTGGGCAAGAGCATTGAGTCGGATACCACCTCCTCTTTGACCAGTTGATTTAGTTCCTCTTGGCTAAAATCTGCTTCAATTAGCTGATCAGCTAGCAGTGTGGAATCATCAAACACACCTGCAATTTCTGTTAAAACATCCTCTTCCTTCACTTGAATGGAGTCTAAGTTTTCATCCTGTAGGATAAAATATAACAAAAATTAGATATGAAAGTGTGAAATACTTTAAGTGAGCAATGGGGTAATTCTGATACTGATCAAGGTAATTCCCAAGAAAACATTACAACATGAAAAGGATTCATATATACTGACATCTTTAAAAAGGCAATCACAAGCCAACCTAACCCTAACAAAACCAAAATGTAAAAACCATGAAAACAACTTATTACACTACCTCCAAGAGCTGTCTTTGACATACCTTACATGTGTTGAGGAGGAGATCAGGTGGCACACACGGCCCAGAGACCGAGCAAAGGGACTCTGAGCGCTGCCGCCTGCCTTTGCCCACCATGGACAGCGAGACGACCTCATCCACAACCAAGTCCTCCTCATCCGATGCCTGTGGATAGCAAGACTGAATATTAGATCCTGATGGTAAAGCTATATTGGGGAAATAAGGGTTTTCCTGATACTGATAAAGGTTCTGACGTTTGGCGGCTGTACTAAGCCTCCCTTTGAGATCATCGTAGCTGTTTGCTGTAGATGGTGTATTGGAGTATGAACTGAAACAGATGGCACTCCTGAGCCTGGATAAGGAAACTGAAGATGAAAGAGACACAGAGGGAACTGGGATGAAGTGCTGGAAAATATGGCAAAGAAAAACCACAACATGGAAGAAGACAACACTGGGAAGAATATATAATACTTAAATGTTCAAGGTAGATATGAAAATAAGTAAAATGAATACCATAAATGAAATTATGAAATTTACAATACAAAGTATAGTGTGCAATCATCACACATACTACAACTACTATGGTGTTTTACTTTTCAATATGATGATCATGCATGTTCCATTTATTCAATCCTTAGCACCATCTGCAACCACCCTCACTATTCCAGTGCGAATAACCAGTAATCAATGCTTTCTCCTTGTCCATTATCGCCAAGAAACAGATTTTTTAGCGTGGCTATTTCTTAAAATAAGACATCAAAACAAACAAAAATCAAATGAAGATTATTTACACTGATGCAATAGAAACTCGAGATCATTAAGAAACTAAAGAGGAAAAAAATAAAATCTTCATGATGAGAGAATCTCATAGTTATTATATATTTTCATGACAAGGAAGGGAGAGGAATATTTACAAGTAGTCTCAGCCTCTCCCCACCAACCTCAGCTTAATCAATACATATTCCCGGGCAAAAATGTTATAGCAATCAAAGGCTGCATTCCAAAGGCAACCCAAGGCTGCAATGATAGGGTATTGCATGGCTAAAATGACAAGGCAATCCATGACCGCAATGACACACACTGAGTCTGGCTTCCCACCACATCTACGCCAATGTCTCTGCCGCCAGCACTGCCGTACCACCACGAATACCTGTCGTGGTGATACCAAAAGGCAAAAGGGGGACACCTTCAGCTACTGAACTATAACTCGGAAAAAGAAATGGATTTTCAAAAAATAATACCTCCTCTTGGTCCTGCTTTTCTGCTAAATTGTACATCAAGTCTGTTAAGAAATCGTCATCTGAAGCACCCTGCAAGAAGACCGGTTAAATAGGTGTTAGAAGGAAAGCAAACACACATGTATACACTCATACACAGTCTTACGTATGGTGGAAAAATGTAATATTAAGGTAATACTTTTTTTTTATCAAAAAGTTATAAATGTGAAACAACCAACAA
>NC_051413.1:32368244-32370917 GCF_015228065.2 Penaeus monodon
TCTTATAAGAAACTAAAAAACAAATAATCATACTCCCTCACTCACTCTTACTCACTTATTCTTGTACTCCATTCACATCAGCCTCTTACCTTCCAGTTGATGAAGATAAAATACACTTTATGAATCTTACTGCACAAAAAAAAGTGAAAAAAGTGGCTGACTAGAATTCAAATACTTTACCTTTTGATGATGACTTTGTCTCCATACTATCAGATAATAGGAACATATAAACATTTATTTGGTTTTCTTAATCAACTCTTCAGTCTTGCATGAGAGGGGTGCATACTACTTACTTGTGCCTGGATGTCCCCACAATGGCTTTCAGGGAGCGGTGACAGTAAGGGTAAAGTTAATGACTGGCTCCACTTGAAAACGTGACCTGTGATGCTACTTGTTATGCTAATGGGACTTCCAGGAATCTGAGACCTCAAAGGCAGTCTTTGCATGGGAGTAGGCTGTGCCATCCTGTTTGCCTGCAACAAGTGACCCTCTCCGGAGTTGGAGCTTCCAATTGGGGTTTTGTTGGACGCATGGTGTAATCCACGCAAAAGGTTTGCAAAAGGACTGGTCTTACTACCGATAACAGTTGAGAATGCAGGGAATGTTTTTGACGGTAAGATCTCTCTTGACTTAATTGGAGAGACTTTTGAGCTTTGAGAATGGGAAGACAAACTAGCAAATACATTTTTTTCTCTATGAAATGGCTCTTGGCAAGTATTCTGGCTTCTCTCCATCTCTTTCAGTGCATTAACAGTGAGAAGAACAGGTGTGGTGAGGCTTAACCGAGGTGTTACCAAAGGCTCATCACTGAAGCCCTTTTCATCTTTGCTTGAAACAGAGTGCTGGTACAAAGGCGTGAGGAATGCTGGTAGTGGAGAGGGGGACACATCACACCCATCCTCAGTTGCCAAATGGAGGTCAGGCTCCCTTGATCCCTCCGCCGCTTGACGTCCTTGCGTGAAGTCGTCGCACTGGTCCTCCGAACCGGCAGTGCTTCGCGTCGGCGTCATCCCGTAGATCAGACCGTTCTCTCTGGCGGTGCGGTCGAACTCGTCCATCAGGTTCGCCACGATGTCGGACATGCCGCCGTCTGCATGGTCATCCTCGCTGCCGCCGCCTGCGCCTTCCCTCCCCCGAGTCCCAGGTGAGGTGTCCCTGACTCTTCCTTCTTGCGCTCTGTCTGTCTTGCTACCATCTTCGGTGGGTTCTCGGAAGGGCGTCATGTGCGGCGTGTCCAGAACGTCCTTCGGGGACTTCATGCGACTGAGCTCCATCACCATCTTCTCCAACTGCTGCAGCCGCCTTTGCTGAGCGACATTTTGCATCTCAATTTGCAAAATCTTCTGCTTTAGAGATTCATTCTCGTGGACCACCGTCCTGCGGTCCGGTGATTGTTCCTGCATTTTGCGGGTCTCGTACATTTCCAATTTGGTATTGTAAGTGTTCAGGACCTCCTTTCAATTCAATATTTGGTGCCCGATGCGTGATTCCTGGCACAAGATCCTTCCATGTCACTGCACTAGCACAGAGTTTTTACTGCCCTGCTCCGTGCATGGAGGGAGGCAACCCTCCTTATTCAATTATGCATTCACTTCATGACAAGTCCTGGTACTATAATTGCCTGTGGTATATAAAGCTTCATTCTTTAATGTTCAGGAAAAAGGCGCCTGATACCCTGTCCTCAAAAAAAAATCAAGGTAAGAGTGTGTATCTTACGCTTCATTTCCCCAAAAAGGTTTTCCTCTAACCAATATAACTTCCTATTGTACGGAATACAAAACTCAATCCATTAAAAAAAGGTGAGGCAGTGCGACATATTCTACCCGCCGCAGGACACTCGCTCAGTTGCCGCCTAATATACGTTAAAAAAAATCTACATCTCAGCCTACATTTAAAACTAAACTGTAGTAATAACACGAAAAATGAGCGCCAAGTTCTCGCGGCCGTACGATCCACGTTGCTGGGATACCGGCTCCCGACGCAAAAATAACCACCCGCCAAATCCCAGCCCCGACACACCGCGTCGGCTCCTCCACCTCCGCCCTCCCTTCCTCCTTCCCGACACGTACACACACATGTATTATAACACCCCTTTCTCTCCAATTACTTCCCCATTTTACTGACGTGTCAACTAAAATACCACTGTGTCTTGCCGCCGCCGCCGCCATTCTCCGCCAACGGCAACCCTGTACGATTACCTGTTAGTGATTCTCCTGTGTTACCGCGCCAACAAATGCAACGTCACCAGCGCACGTAAACAAACACAATTCACGGGCAAAGAAAAGGTCTTTTCTCGGACTGACAGTGAGTTTCCGCCGTGCCCCGATCCTCTCCTATCCTCCACCAACCCACCCAAAACCCCTGGGAAATGCAACCTTGCCTTTGCAAGCTAGCATAAGCCTTCCACACGAACATCTTCCCCTCCCGCATCCGCTCGACCCCATGCAACTCAGCAACTGTCTCTTCCCCGTTCTGCTCCCCGCGTTATCTCCACATAATCGTCTTTCTTGTCGCTTACGCTTATCCATCATGTAAATAAAAAAAAATGACATAACATCGTCCCGCATGGCACTAGCACTGCCCACGACCCGTAGTTGCTCACACGGTACTGCGTGGTACTCCGGCAGGGAACCTACTGCCGCCGGGCCACCACGTTGGCTGCCATGTGTGTAC
>NC_051413.1:32371634-32371900 GCF_015228065.2 Penaeus monodon
ACGGTTCGTTCCTATGTCGCCACGGGGTCCAGGATGGCTTTGGGGTAAGACGCACGCCACTCCCTCTGAGACAGGTCATGCACATTCATGGATTCTCTCACTGTTACTAGTTATAGACGTCTTTAATACGTACAAATAAACAAAACACGTTCTTTTAAAACTCAAAACTCAAACGCACACACACGCAGACAACTCTCGACACAAAACTCAACGTCAAAACACAACAATGCAACACTCACACTGCCCTCCTCCTCATTTCAATCGAC
>NC_051413.1:32371957-32372085 GCF_015228065.2 Penaeus monodon
GCAGGGAATGGGTCATGGATAAACCGAGCTGTAAGCAGGTGTTGATGGGACAGCGCACCTGCTACGCACACGGCTCCCAACCTGAAACTGTGCTCACAACCCCTGTGGTGCTGTGCTGACTCTCGCCC
>NC_051413.1:32372324-32373252 GCF_015228065.2 Penaeus monodon
CACAGGTACTCCACCGCACATATTATTTGTCAAACGTGGCACGCCACGTCGCTTCATAAAAAAAAAAAATAACAACATCCAACATTTGGTTCATGTCGTCTCACTCTTTTCTCCCCTCTCCCCTTTCCACTCCCCCTCTCCCTCTCCCTCTCCCTCTCCCTCTCCCTCTCCCTCTCCCTCCTCCTCTCCCTCCTCCTCTCCCTCCTCCTCTCCCTCCTCCTCTCCCTCCTCCTCTCCCTCCTCCTCTCCCTCTCCCTCTCCCTCCTCCTCTCCCTCCTCCTCTCCCTCTCCCTCTCCCTCTCCCTCTCCCTCCTCCCTCTCCCTCTCCCTCTCCCGTGTCCCGAAAAACTGGAGATCAAACTATCCCTCCACAATGCGTTTCTTATCAACCCTATCCGATGTCCTTATCTTGGTAGCTAACCCAAGATTGCAACAGAATTTACTTAGAGCACAGTAAGTAACATCCTTTCGATGCCTCGCTGAGATGGCACTCTCAGAGAAGGTCATTCAGTCTCAAAAATGACACACCTGGCCATGCGGTCTCCCAGAAAAAGGTCACTCGATCCCTTAAAGATTCAAGATTAAAAGGGTCACTTGGCTCCCACAGCAAGGGTGACCAAGCATTCAAAGAAAGGGTCATTTGATGCGAAAAGGGTCACACAACTCAGAATAACCTATCTTGGAAAGCGAGTGACCTGTTCTGAGGGACCGAGAGACCACTTTCTGTGGTCCCTCAGAGAGGTCACTCGCTTCCCAGAAAGGGTCATGCAGAACGAGGCAGGTAAGTCCCAACCCTCCCCCTCTCCCTCCCCCTTTCACCTACGATGGCGAAAGAAGTACGCCTTACTATGCTCTCGTTTCTGTGGCATGACGTCGAGTGCTTTTACTTATAGGCTTACGTCTTTTCTTTTTTTTCTTTTTTAGTGGA
>NC_051413.1:32373704-32374276 GCF_015228065.2 Penaeus monodon
TTACGTCGCATCTGAATGAATTCTCCCCCACTGGCAGAATAACACGCCCACGCCTAGGCCTAATTCACTCTGTCTCTGATTGAGTGTGCTAATTAACCAGCCATCGAAAATTAATCTCTTACTATCATTCCAACACGAAGCTCCCTCTGACATCGAGAAAGCCAAATCCGCTGCCACGAGAAGTTCGCAGAAGCACTAAAAGCACACTTGCAAAACCCCTCGATTCAGTACGACATGCCACTCGAGGGGGGGATATATCTGCGACGTCTATCTGTTTCACGCCCACAGTTAAAGCAGCGCTCTTCGCCACGCCCGCGCCACGCTAACAAAGGGACGTGGGCGGCGGTCGAGCTACACGCCCATGAATATCTCTGACTGCTTGGGCGAAGACGTGATCTTGGAGGAGCAATGCCACTTTGTTTACAAACGCTACGCGAGGCTGAGGGCGACACGACCGCCTCTGCAGCACGGCCGTCAAACATCACTCGTGCGGCGCGCAGGGGAAACTGCTCCCGCTCTACCTTCGGGCAAACGCAATCTGCACACGTGTCCCAACACCTGGCAGCAGAGAC
>NC_051413.1:32374432-32374666 GCF_015228065.2 Penaeus monodon
ACGAATCACCTTTTTTCCACACCTGCCATGCTAATTCCAGAAACTAATGCTCCTCTTAACCATAACAAGTTGAATCTTAATCTCAACATAAATACGTATATTGCCCATTTCTTACACGTCACAGGTGCCTGCTTCCCAATGACTTAAGGCAATTAGTCCTTCGACCGGAAACTATTTCATTTCGTCCCAAAGATATGACAAAAAAAAATGGCAACTAATCACGTCGGTGGACGA
>NC_051413.1:32374689-32374908 GCF_015228065.2 Penaeus monodon
GAGGCTATCGGACGCAATTTAAAGAGCGTTTATGTAAAAAAGTAGATTGCGAGGCTAAGATTGTGGTCGCTATACCTAATTTACAATATCACTGCACTTGACAACTGGGATTACATAACGAGCTCGGCTTATTCCACAAAAAAAGGAATACGTCAATAAGGGACGCGTGCGATTAGGATAATTAAACAAGGGCTGCAAGGCCTGACCTAATTCCAGGGC
>NC_051413.1:32375001-32375374 GCF_015228065.2 Penaeus monodon
AAAGGGCGGAAATTTTACCTTTTATCATACCATTATAAAACGTAACATACAAGCCAAAAAAAAAAAAAAGTATCAATGAACAAGTTTTAATCACTCAAATCAATCCTTTTCACCTCCTGCAACAGACACCGCACCCCACCCCGATTCCACCACATGCTGCATTTTTTCCCCTCCGTCCGTCATCTTGGGTCGCCTGTTGCTATGTTGCATCATTCACCTTTCCGCTCCCCCGCCCGAGTGGCATCACCCAAGGGGAGCTTTCCGCCAGCTTCCAGCCACGCTTCTGCACTTGCTGCCCCTCACTCGCCCAGTCACCGTAGATTTGCATTCACTTGCGATCACCTACAGCGCGTGTATTCACTTGTTTTGGGAA
>NC_051413.1:32375443-32375696 GCF_015228065.2 Penaeus monodon
GCGGTTTCAATTAGACACTTTAACTAGAAATGTCGCCACTCCAATGGCCAACGCTGAGACCGGAGTCGTTAAAACACTGCACACCTCTCTCTACCCTCCACCCCCCCACAACCCTGCCTCCCTTCCCCTACCCCCCCTCCCCTCGCCACCCCACAACTGCTAATCGCACAGCTGGAGTGGCACCCGCACCTGCACTCCCTCGGCCACAACACTACCGTCATACAACACTCGGTTGAGCTTCATCCAGGCTCAA
>NC_051413.1:32375953-32376246 GCF_015228065.2 Penaeus monodon
GGCGCATAACCGGCCGGGGCGATAACAGGAGGCGGCGCCGCTGGCCAATCCGCCGCCGCCTCTGAGCCTCGGCCAATCCTCGGCGGCGGGACGGCCTTGCACGTCATCGGCCCAGGGCCAAGGAGGCGGCCGGGGCTCCAAGGGATGGGGGAAGGGGGAGGGAGGGGGAGAAGGGAAGGGGATACGAGGGGGGGGAAGGAAGGGGAGGTGAGGGGGGAGAAGGAAGGGAAGGGGACATCAAGAGGATGAGGTGGATAGGGGTGTGGGGGGAGGGTGCGGAGGCTATGGAGGCT
>NC_051413.1:32376496-32376835 GCF_015228065.2 Penaeus monodon
CTTCACATTTCGGCCCAAAATTCCAGATATTCCACCTAACACTGAACATCATAAAAGCACTTGGCTACCGTATGACGCAAGGGTATATTACACTACTTAATTCTGCATCCACTGATAAGCCATTTACAAAAAGAAAGATACTACCTCCTGCCCCTATCCCTCCCCCCTTTCCCCGTGCCCTGCCGTACCCATGACCCCCCAGCTGATAAAGATGTTATATACCGCAGGCAACGTGGTGCTTTCCATGAGAAACAGATAGTGTTATCACAGACCGCAGGTAGGGCACTTCATCTCACTTACTAGTTCATTACATACCATGAAGTAAAAAAACTGAATCTG
>NC_051413.1:32377091-32377699 GCF_015228065.2 Penaeus monodon
CTCCCATCCATTCACCCACGTACCTACCTTGGGCAATACGCACAAGACCACCATAGCGTTAAGAACCGCGAGAGGAAAACCCCAAAGAAGCACACCTCAGCCTCTCCCCCTCTTCCTGTACGGGATTCTTGGCCCTCGAAAAAAAAGGAGAGAGAGATTCCCAAGGTCCATGCCCACAACGAGCGACACGGCGGCGACTTGTTGCGTAACCGGGGCTATTAATAGTCGCTCCCCGGCGACCGTAGCTACAGTTTGCCATATACGCTACGGCTGATTACATGGCGAGTATTTCTCGGTCGAAGTCCCGGTCCTGGTAACTGATGGCGCCTCTTTGTAAGTTTATTTACGTTTACAAAGGCTTTTCATTCGGTATCGTCCGAAGAGTGACCAAGGAAAGTCAAGAGAATAATTGATTCATTTATACGATAAAGAAAAAAAATCCCGTCTGAAATGGTGTTTAATATTCAACGAATGGCCACCATCCTTCACGTGTTCGAAGGCAGTGCGATAAGGCCCAATTTCCCATCAGGATGCAATGGGGTAATCGGTCTAACGCGAGGGTGTGTGCGGAGGCGTGGGGAGGCGACAGGGTAGGGCAGCATGGCGCG
>NC_051413.1:32377716-32377963 GCF_015228065.2 Penaeus monodon
CAGGAGGGAACTCAGCTGATCCCCAGAACCTCGCCTCGGCTCCGAACCAAATGAATATTGCAGCTCGGCAAATATTACGAAAATCCTACTGTTCTAATGTTCGCGCATCGTGGAAGACCCACAGAGAGAGAGGGAGAGAGAAGGAGCGAGCGAACACGCGGACACGTCGTGATGGAGCGCCGAGCGAGCGCCACAACACAACAAAGACGCCTCGCCCCGACGCCGCCACAGGGCTCATTCTTGCAAG
>NC_051413.1:32378131-32378264 GCF_015228065.2 Penaeus monodon
TTACATTTTCCCAGGCAACTTTCCCTTCCTGGTAGGGCTCGAGAAACTTGAATATGGTATCCTTTTACGCAACTCGAACAAAAAAAAAAATAATCACAGGGTATAGGTTATAGGCTAGACAGTTCGTCCAGTC
>NC_051413.1:32379070-32379252 GCF_015228065.2 Penaeus monodon
TTGCAGGTTTTCCCGGTTTCGAAAAACAAACGAATCAATAAAACAACGCGAAGCTCAGACGTGGCAGCAGGAGGGCGGGGAATAAAGAACGGGAGGGAGGACTGATAGACAAATAAAACTAATAACCGCATGGCGAATAAATACATAAAAACAGTACACTACTACGTAACATAAATTACACA
>NC_051413.1:32379332-32379445 GCF_015228065.2 Penaeus monodon
CACGTCACACCCTACAGTCTTAAAAGGAAAAAAAAAAAAACAGTGCTCATCCCTTCACCCTGCCAAAGCAACGTTTGCCAGAAACTTGCAAGCGGGTCTGTCATGCACCACAA
>NC_051413.1:32379504-32379604 GCF_015228065.2 Penaeus monodon
ATTGGCTCGATCCCTCGTTCCAATATTAGTTGTGCTTGCTCGCCTGCTCCTCTCCCCGAGGCCACTCCTGTGCGGCCGGGAGAGGTGACCCGGCCATTTT
>NC_051413.1:32379749-32379911 GCF_015228065.2 Penaeus monodon
CCGTTGCAATCGTCGTCGTTATTGCTGTGGTTTGCTGGTGCCTTCTTTTCATTTTTTTTTCTTTTTTCATTATTTACTATAATTTTTTACGGTACCACAGCTTAAAGTGGCAGTGGTCTCACGGGTCGAGAAAATGTGTAATCTTTAAAAACTTTAAAAATT
>NC_051413.1:32380240-32380373 GCF_015228065.2 Penaeus monodon
GGGGGGGGGGGCCACCTCCCGCCCCTTTTCCCGTCAATGACGCCACATGTACATTTTTGATGCTGAAGATAAACCCTTTTTCTCCGTAGAGGGGACGATTTGTCAATGAGGAGGAAGAGAAAAAAAAGAGAAA
>NC_051413.1:32380816-32381010 GCF_015228065.2 Penaeus monodon
ACTCCCCATTTACAACCGCACTCGAACAGGTCGTCCCGGCGTTTAAATCCAGGGGGGGCACCACGTGGTACCGGCACCTGTATGCCAAAGCCTGGCACTGTGCCGTATTTCGTGTTGCCTCCCTTCCCCCTCCCCCCTCCCCCGCACATGTGAATACGCGTCCAAATCTTTCAGTTATGTCTAGACTCTCTTGT
>NC_051413.1:32381416-32381559 GCF_015228065.2 Penaeus monodon
AAAAATTACGATGATGAAATACACCGCTCATTATTACCGAAACTATTCAGGAGTGTGACAGGAGTGCATTCCTCAAGATAGTGAAGTGGACGCTGACTTGGCCGGCGTGGCCATGCGTCACTCTTTCGGGCAATTACACGGCC
>NC_051413.1:32381622-32381952 GCF_015228065.2 Penaeus monodon
ATAAGAAAAAAAAAGGGAAAATAGTAATCCAAATCAATATTTACAGCACAACCTACACATTCTTAAAGAGAACACCCTATATACAATCCCCAATTTATACAAATACTCTCACACACAAACAGGCACAAACCCAAGTAAATTCTCCCTCTATACTCTATATCTCCAACCCCCGCATACGCGCTCACACGAATGACGCAATACACCTTCGACCGGCCGGCCGGCGAAAGCGGTCTCCCACGGCGAGTCAGTTCCGGGGAAATCAGCTGACGACGGGTCCTAGCTGGCACCTGACACAGGAACGCGTTAGTTAGACGTCGTAGAGCTCTTTCA
>NC_051413.1:32382582-32382762 GCF_015228065.2 Penaeus monodon
AAGGACTCGATATACTTCCCCTCCACCAGACCCCCCCTCCCCCTTCCTTCCGCTCCCCCCGCTTTCGAAACGCCCGCACTCATCAGCTGTCGGTTCAGACGCACTCACTCATCACGCGTCGAAATACCAGTACCACAATACGCCAATACCCCAATACCCCGATCACCCCCCCCCCCACCG
>NC_051413.1:32382817-32382889 GCF_015228065.2 Penaeus monodon
ACCCACCTTCATTGTGCCCAGCGGAGGAAGGTGCCGTCGTCGGGAGTCACTATATTTTGGCGCCTTGGATTC
>NC_051413.1:32383042-32383130 GCF_015228065.2 Penaeus monodon
GTTTCCTGAAACGCGCCTGGCAGTGTACCACCTGATCCCCCACCTTGGCACTCCTGCCCCATTAACCAACCACTGCACGAGACCGGCT
>NC_051413.1:32383218-32383339 GCF_015228065.2 Penaeus monodon
CTCCTATGCCGGTGGACTCCAAGAGGTTAAAACAGACTCTGTTTTGCTCATGCACGTAATGGGCTGGGGGACAAGCAGGCAGGGAGTTTCCGAGCCGGCGCCTAACCAAGATTGGAGGCGT
>NC_051413.1:32383743-32383816 GCF_015228065.2 Penaeus monodon
TTACCACGCAATTCACTCCCTTTCCTCAGCCACTATAAAATGAGCAGGGGAATCCCGACAACGACGATGACGA
>NC_051413.1:32383866-32383994 GCF_015228065.2 Penaeus monodon
TACACCTACCTTTCCTCTTTCTCCGGCGATCACCTGGGCCTCAAGGGTACATTACCGACGGAAAAATTAACGTCTACAGAAGTCCAACCCGAAGGTAGGGTGGGAAAAGGGCGAGGAGGTACCAGATC
>NC_051413.1:32384246-32384517 GCF_015228065.2 Penaeus monodon
GACCATCCGAAGACGGAGAAAGCGACGAACAAGAAAAAGACAGGAGACAAGGAGGACGAAGCCAGAGCGTCTCGGCAAGCTGAACGTACCTGCAGGGAGCCGAGGTGCTGCTGCCAGTCGCTGTACATCTTCTGGAAGTCCTCGGTGATGTTGGGCGAGAAGTCGAGCGAGCTCGTCTCGCACGCGGCCGAGGTCATGGAGCCGCAGCCGACCCCGGCGCCGGGCGTCAGGAGCAACTGGTGCCGGTGCATGCACATCCTGAGGGCGGTTG
>NC_051413.1:32384715-32385588 GCF_015228065.2 Penaeus monodon
GAAGGTTAGAAAAGGAAAAGGCAGACGAGGACAGAAAAGGAGATCGATTAGTTTAACATACAATACAATGGTAAAAGTAAAACGCACATGTTTCAAAGAGATTTACAGTACCGCTAACGAGTTCTCTCTCTACTTCCATCCCCCCCCATCCTACTCCACCTCACCCTATTCCATTATCGCCATCCCCCCTCCCTCCCCACCACCCCCTTTCCCCAAACCCAAAGGTAGGCCTACTCACGGCTCGTCTTCCAGCGGGTCCTGGAAAGGGTCTGTCTGGGTGACCCGGTGGTAGCCCGGGACATTCTGGTCGATGATCTCCAGGAGGTTGCTTCCATCTGTGCCCACCGCCAAGTCCTGAGGTCGAAGGGGTAGGCGTCGGAGAGGGGGAAAGAAGGAAGGGGGAGAGGGGAAAGAAGGAATGGGGAGGGGGGAAAAGAAGGAAGGGGGAGAGGGGGAAAAGAAGGAAGGGGGAGAGGGGAAAAGAAGGAAGGGGGAGAGGGGAAAGAAGGAAGGGGGAGGAGGGAGAAAGAAGGAAGGGGGAGAGGGAGAAGAAGGAAGGGGGAGAGGGGGAAAGAAGGAAGGGGGAATGGTTAAAGAGCAAAGGGAAGGAGGACGGGGGGGGGTGAAAGAAGGGGAAAAGAGGAAAGGAAGGGAGAGAGGGAAAAGGAAGCAGCGTGGAGGTAAGCGAGAGTAAGGAAGGGGAGGGGGGAGAAATTAATCAATTAGTATGCTAATATCATTCATGTGATGCTAAAAAAAAACAAATAAAGAAGTATGAATTTACTTTTGTGCATAATTGTATAAATACTTTGACAAATAAATTAATAAGTCTACACATAAAATGCGAAAAAGGAAGTAGTATGTTAACATGTT
>NC_051413.1:32386033-32386160 GCF_015228065.2 Penaeus monodon
GCCGGAAATATTGACCTTATGACGGGAGCATTTCCGAAACGAGACACTGTTCTTGCATTCCCAGACATCTGATCTCATTCCAGTGCGCTTCACTCACGCGATTGTACACTGCACTAGCAAAGAGTAA
>NC_051413.1:32386438-32387055 GCF_015228065.2 Penaeus monodon
CTACAGATCAATTCACTCACCATAATTCTTTTTTTTTCCTGACTGAAGGAAGATCAAGTAGGTCTATCAGCCTCGCACAATAAGCAATGTCTACATCATTTCCATAACTACTACTATACACAAAATCCACAGTACAGTACTCAAAACAAGACTAAGATAATTGTCAAAACAGTCGTCTCACACCAGGCAGAAATAAGAAAATAACAAAGCACCACAAACACCACAAACTGTTACCCCTTACTGATAAGATTCCCAATAGCCTTTGCATGACTGCCATGAAAAATAAATCTTTCCTTTAGAGGTAAATCACCCCTAAACAGCCAGAATTTAGAGTAGATCTCACAGCTAATCCTTGGCCACACAAAGCATTTCCAACTTTCCAGCATTCTGATAATAGTTCGACCATTCCTGATATAATCAAAAATAGAAAAAATGATACACATTTTTTTTCCTGAACCTAAACGTCTAGTGTGGCACCTGTAAGATTACTGTGCCTGGCCAGTAATAAAGCTCTGGCACTGTGCCTGGTTCCCCACTCATTAAATCTAAACACATTTCCTTGACTATGTAACATTTAGGCCCTTACCATCATGGCTTCTATGTGACTACTTTCTTAG
>NC_051413.1:32387081-32387522 GCF_015228065.2 Penaeus monodon
CAAACACACATGACGTGAGTATAACTTAAAAACAAACACACAAATAAATAAAACTATGTCATGATAAGCACTGTATATATTTTTCTAAACAGTTCTTTCACTTTGAAATCCTACTTAGTTTAACACTGATCAGAATGCTTTTTTTCCCTACAAGAATCCCAAATAGTTCTCAAAATATATCTCTGAGGAACGATCACACCACAAAGAAGACCAATAGAGATTAACCACATCAATTTTTCATCAAAATTTATAACGTTTGAAAAACTTACCTGTAGATAATTATGAGTCCCACCTAGCTCTAAACCTATGGCTTCCATCCCATGAACACTACGTACTCTGGAAGCAAAGCAGAAAACATTAGTCAGCGCAAACCTGAAAAACAGAGGTTCAACTAATTTTTGTTGATAAGTTAATAATCAAACATAAAATAAATCACGTAGG
>NC_051413.1:32389615-32392095 GCF_015228065.2 Penaeus monodon
TGAGTCTGAGAATTCTTTTACTAATTACAAGAACTCTTAAGTGACTATGTTTGAATTACTGGACTGTGACCTGATCCAATCCAATCACAGACATGTACTTCTTACATCATGTTATAATGTTCTGTTACACCTACTACACTGCAAAGGTCTGCTTGAGGAAAGTGAAATACATGTCACTTGCAAGAACTAATAAATTGTTTACATATCTAAAGCAGCAACATACTGACTTCTTTTTAACTGTTAAGAGTGCAATCATCCAGAATCACTTGATTACCTCATGAAAGTAAGATACATAACTCCCCACCTTTTGAAAAGTGTTTATATTCAAGCATTACACTCTTTCCTATCTTGCTAAATGGTTTAAGCCCATCTGCAAATAAGAATAATCTCTGCTACGTATAACAAATTATTTATATGAAAGATTGAATCACATCAGATCCTTATAAGCATTTAACCTAATCTGAATTATGAAATCTGAATGATGAAAGTCTCACTAATATACCCACACTGAAAAAATCATAATCAATCTGGGGCAGAAAGAGCAGAAAAAACTAAGTGTCTTTCTTAAAATTGAAATAAACAACATTATTAGGACAAATATGAACCTTGTGCATGTAAATAAATTGTCGCTATTGAGCTAAACACAGCAAATACAACAAGTCTTTCTCAATCTCTGAAACCAACAACAGTATGCTGATTTGGAATCACAGACCCCACCTATACATACAATAACCGTATTACAATTTATTAAATAATTTACTAAATCTCAATAAGCATCTACATCACGAACAATCTCTTAGTAAGTTGTTTCTATCAATCATCACATTCACTCCTTCGTCTACTCAAACAAAACATTGAGTCACACTTAAGGCGTCAGCGAGGATCCAAGAGTTGCACCGGTATTGCACAATTAGCCGTAAAGACACACGCACGTCTGTTCGTTTCGATTGATCTCGGTTCACTCAGACACCAAATCACGAAAAATAAAGATAAATAACCGAGTCGAAAGATATGAAAAAAGAGGGGGGGGGAAATTTTCACACGATCTCCACACCTGTTCACGGAAAAAAATGTTTCTTCTCGGAACGCAACACACGTTTGTTATTTCTCTTCCAATGGACACATTTTGGTCACTGCGGCTTCCTTCTCCCTCCTAACCCGTCCCAGACCACACTGAGCCCCGCCACCAGTCGTCCCGCTCGCCCAAAGGTGCCAAAATCAAGTGCCAGATGTAATAATAGTCTCCCAAACCTTCCCATGCTGCTACGAGTCTGACAGCATGGACAGCCCAGTCCCCACTTCCAATCCTTTTTTCCCGTGTTACTTCACTTTATTTCACATTCGACACGGTCACTGTGGGGAATTAGAAGGCTAAGGGTGAGGTATATGATGGTGTCAGTGAAATATACTTACAATAGTTCAACAATTTGTCACAAAAACACGCAAGGAAAGTCACGCGGAACATTCACACTCACAACAAAAAAGCGCCTCTGGTGGCCGACGGCGGAACTACATTACCCGGGTTACATTTTTCGGAATTTATCTTCAATGTTTTTCTACTTTACTTTCACCTTCTTTGCGATAATAATTTAATCAAAATTGATCTAATTAATTTTACTGTTATTTCTGGATAACGTGACATAATATGGTACTTCATAAGAAATAAATTACACTATAACAACTGTAAAGGTGTTTGCCCGGCGTTTTTCACGTGGTCGTCGCTCGAGGCGGAAAATCCGAACATCCCGGCCTTTAATTGCTTTGGCGCCATAATAACTAAAAGGTCCTGTAAATGCGCTGTTGGGTTTATGCAATTGCATGGATATTTTTTTCGTGAATTACTATAGCATAGAGTATCACGAGACACTAGGCAATGTGAATGTATAATGCGCGCTGACATTGCGCAACAACGTGAAATATGGCATATGTTGATCTTAATCTGAAAAAATAAAAGTGAGGCAAAAATAGTGTACTTTTTAAAATATCTAAATACTTCTGTAAAAAATTCTATGATGCACTTCGTATTTTCACACGAGTCACGTCGCGCAAAAATACTCCAACAATGCCGTAAAATTAAAGGAACACACTACGTATTATGACGAAACACAAAAATAAAAACCCTTATTAAAAACCGATGACAAAATCATATAAACAACTCACCGGGATATCAAATAGATAAAAATATTTCAACACTATTTCTCTTACACCTGCTCTCTCTACGCCGCCTTATAACTTGTCCTAAACACGTGTGCGTTTTAACACGCGTCCTCCTCTCTTCGCCAAAATTTCGCCACGTTTTGCCACATTCTTACATTATTTTCTTATATTTCGGACTGTGTATGACTAATCCTAGTTCATTGGTTCGTAGAAGTCTCTGTTGCAAAACAAGTTAGTGTCAATGCAGTACATGTTATGGAAAAATGTGCAAAGAGGCGTGTCATTTATGCTAATAACAGTTTGTGAATTGCGCAATGTCGCTG
>NC_051413.1:32393867-32394088 GCF_015228065.2 Penaeus monodon
CCCCTCCTCCATACAGTCGGTCACGTGGCGACTGACCCGGCGTCATCAGCTGATCCTCCACGCTGTTCGCAGTCAACATGACACGTGGTTTTGTTTACAATCTTCGCTGGTCATTCGCGTGGAGACTTTGTCCGATTCCCTGCACGTACTGTGTGCGTTTGTTCACTTCATGTTGACATTTATTTTCTTATCATGCGATATCTTTCGCTCATTTTCAGTGC
>NC_051413.1:32394129-32394257 GCF_015228065.2 Penaeus monodon
ACTCAGAGACATTAACGCAGTAGTGCGTATTACGCCACCCAAGTCACACATCAGTGAGAAATAATGGGAATGTGGGTAGCTTTTGGCCGGTCAGTAGCACAGATCAATTGGCTGATTCGTCCTTTTCC
>NC_051413.1:32394700-32395127 GCF_015228065.2 Penaeus monodon
CACATACACTAAGGCAAAAAGACGTGCAGATAAACAAATCAATACACACGAACACACTCAGGTAACTAAGAGCCTCTTAGAAGTACCCCCGAAAGAGTAACTAGAAGATAATCCGAGTGGGCTTCTGCTCCCACGTGGCTGCTGATCGACCTCACCTGCCATACTTGTCTAAATATACCCGCAGGCTAAGGTCACTGAGGTAACACAAAGTGCTAAGTTATTCATTGTTAATTATTGCTTTCATGATCCTTAACACTCTTCCGAGAAAATGAGAGTTCCTTCCCAGGCAGCTGTGGCGGGTTTCAAGAGGCCTGCGTATTTTGGAAGGCTTACAGTGTCCTTTTAGTCCACGGTAAAGTAAAACATGTGGTCGTATCTATTGATTCTTTCTGATTTTTAACAATTTCTTCGGAGAGGCGCACTTTTT
>NC_051413.1:32395802-32398807 GCF_015228065.2 Penaeus monodon
CACTTCTTGTGAGATTAAGAACAGCTGTTTGGTTTATCTCGAGGCATTTGCTTACTATTCAACCGAATTTATGACTGATTTCTTAGTCATGTTCGTGTTTACCAGCACCGTGAAAAATAAGAAAACCTAAAACTATACACACATGAATAAGTAGGTCACACAGACGAACAGCTGGATAGTTGCTATATAGGTCGCTCGCAGGCTATACATTATTATAAGAGTACAACATCAATATATTGTTTCTATCGCATTATCTGATTTCCAAATGTTTGATATTTAATGCTATTACATGAAAATATTGGGTTTGAAAGACGCATTTGAAAGGAGAGGAGGGGAAGATGCAAGATGAGGAAGGGCGTGCTATTGTCCGAATTACAAGTGGCGCTGATATGAATATGCGTTGAATACCAATTACTATTACCACATGCGTGTGACAACCATAAATGTTGCGTAATATGCTGTTGGTGTGCATTCCGGAGAGTCAACGCTTGCCATGAGTGAAAATTAAAGATCTATCCAACACCTGACATCTTCGAGCGCCATCTGTCGACAGAAATGGACATTATAATGCATGTTTCGGATAAGTTCAAGGTTACGGTTTTTGACCGTTCGAATAATCCGCCGGACCTTTCAGTGTCTGTACTATCGTTCGAATAAGTATCCCTATGAAAGTGACGTGAGTCTTTTTGACTGAACAGACGACGAAATATGGGAAATGCGTGTGAGCGTACTGTTAATAGTTGCGGTTGATACCAAGGTCAAGCTCTTTATACCTATAGCGGCCAATATACGGTCATATCAAAGCGCTTCCTTACTCCCCGGGGCAAGTATGTTTGTATCAAGGGCTATATAAGTACTTATATAGACCTTGGTTTGTATAACCATAAATTCTGGTTATACGGCATACACAGCTGCACATTCACTAAAGACTAGGCAATTCTCAGCTTGTAGCGTGTACGAGTGGAGAGCGAACATGAGTCTAGGCTGTAATTATGCATGCTTTCGAAACATAGATCTCAGAAACTAGGAAAACGAACGTTATGTATTAAAGACCGGCATACAAATCTCACGATACATATTAAATTGGATTGGAAATAAATGAAACGATTTTGATAATGATTCTACTAGAAGTTAATGTTTTCCTAGTAATTTTGACAATGTTTATAAAATAAAACCAAAATCTCACCACTTTTGACTGACGGGAAGATCTATTGAATTTTTCTCCCCCACCAGCTGTAAGTAGTACCCTTTCTTGACTTCCTGAAGTCATAATTTCCGTAAAAGTTGGAAAGTGCTTTTTCGGGTTCAATGAACTCTCGCTAAAACTCCTCAGCTCCTCAAATGAACGTGTTTGGTGAAGCAACGCCACAAACGGTCTAGTTTGTTTGGCGAAACCCAAGTATGACGAGGAAATAACAGATTTGTGTAATTTCCGTCAGGCATGTCGGTCACACTTCAATTCACAATCCACGTAATCTCGGAATGTATGGTCAAGCACCACGTCGGACAAACATCTTTGGTCGCTGTAAACGACACGGTGCTCTAGATATATTGTTAATCAGTGATATATATATATAAGAGAATTCGTTGATATAAGAGATGAATCGGGATTATGGGTAATTTTAGTCCGAATATAGTATAGAATAATACAGAGAAGAACTACTGACTCATGGAAGTAGTTAAAAGAACAGGGGTTTCCTATTACTGGATGCATTAGCGATCAGCGAGTTTTAGGGAGGGGGTCCCTTTTAACCATTCCCAATAATTTCAGATTTTACTACACGCTGGTATATAAAGCAAACAGAAAATAGTCTGTACTGATATGACTTTAAGTAAACTGTAGTTGACATAGCGATTCTAGGAGGAAATTGCTTAGTTATCTAAGATGTGGAAATGTAAACGTACGTGTAAAACATGGAGTAAGTTGTAGATGCATGTCAAGGGTAACGAATATTCAAATAATTTATTGCCTGCCTTTCTAACTACAGAATACCCGTTGAAAAAAAAATATTATTATCTATGGCCTAGTAATGAAATAAAATCGTGTTTTTATTACATTTCTTGGGTCTGCATTGTCGTAATGTCCGCTGTCGATATGTCGGAAGCAGGTCCACAATGTCTCTCTGTGGATCCGAAGCTGAAGGCGGCGTGCGAGGATACGGGGAAGTGGAAATGTTGCACAACTCCTTCAGGATGTCCAGGATGACTTTAAGCGTCCGCTGAGCATAGTTGGCGCACAAGGATCTAAACGCGATACGAACTGGAGACGAGCAATATCGGTGACTGGAGGACAAGGGACTGGTACTACTGAGAATTGTGTTGCTATGTTTGTGACACGTGTGGTCGCGCCTTATTCCTCCATTACTGATCTTTATATAATTCATAAAACCTCATTATTCCATACTTTGATAAATCGCCATCATCACATGATTTATAAAACTCCTGTATCTCAAGGGTTTCCCTCTGCCGAACTGAAGAGAAAATTGAACAGGAGATGAATACACCAATTCTTCTCGCCATACAAAGTTCTTGGTGATACTACAGGCTAATAACTTCCTTAACAGTCATAGAAGAAAAAAAAAAGTTAAATTCACATATAGATTGATAAAGATATAGATACAACCTAATTAGTACCATATAGGAGTACCGAGCACCGTACAACAAATGCGGAAAACAGTTCGAAAACACCACGACAAAATATGTAGATGTACCAGGCAAATGCATTACTGGAAACTATCGGAGTTAGTACTAGAGAGAAGAAAAAAAATTCAAACTATCACTATTAACGGAATCTGTTTACGCCACACTAAGAAACAACACGAGTTCCTCATCCGGCAATTACATACGTCTTCAAGGTTGCGGCGAGACTAATTATGTATAGATCTGCGAAAAGACTCATTTTCCAGGTGACTCTACATATCACACGTTATGATTTTGTGCTCTGGAACAATACGGTAGATCAGTATCACAAAACCACGGTGATATATTTGGGATTGAGAAGCTAG
>NC_051413.1:32399014-32399465 GCF_015228065.2 Penaeus monodon
AATAATACTACATATGAGCACCACCATTAAATTTATATCCAAAAATCACCGAGTTTCATGAGTTGCTAATTACTTTTACATGAGGCAATATTTTTTACAATGTTGATACTATGGTAGTAAAAAAAACACCCATAATATACAAACTTGACCAGAAGGATTTCGAAATGTTATAGACACCATGTTATAGATACCCAGCTTATGTTTCTATTTTCTATAACGCGCAAAACAAAGAAAACTGAATGTATTTACTATAATGATAACTATTACTATTACTACAAACTCTTAATGTTGGTAATTTTTTTTTCCAGTACTGATAAAATAGTAATCTTATCTAAACTTCGCTTTCAGTACAATAAAACTGCATAAGATCGCTCTATTATTGTTATCTTTGATAAAGTAAAACTCTCTGATTACATTGAGGATTCAATTAATATCACAAAAACGGTTCTCA
>NC_051413.1:32401759-32402905 GCF_015228065.2 Penaeus monodon
CCTGACGGACGTCTATATGGAGAGATACCTTTAAGAACATGACCCTGAATTCCAGTATCTCGCGGCCGTCGCCATAGTGCTATTTCCTGTCGCAGCCAATCAGTGTCAATCAGCCTCTCGTCGCAGCCAATTAGCGCCAAGCTGCCTCTCGTCGCAGCCAATTAGAACCGAGGACTCTCCATCAAAAAGGTGTCCGAAGTGTTTCCGAACGTGAGCGTGAGACTCAAGTGGAAAGCATTGAACTTAATCACCAACGACACCAAGCGATTTCGATGCGTTATCAAGAACTAACCCTTGTTGTAGTACACTATGCAAGAAATATTCTTAACTATATTTGTCGTCAAAAGACTTCAGAACAGCATTATTCTTTACGATGTACTTACCAGCCAAATCTTTGTAACATAACTATACTTAGTAGGTAGACAATATGTATCTCTTGGCCGTTGATGAGGGCCCGATGGAATGAGGGGGAATGCCGGCCTTGGCACCCTTACACTCAGTCTGACTGGGTAGTGGCATGCTCTCTGTCATCCCAATAGGCGCCCAAGCCAAAGGTACAGGTTAAGGCGTTTGGTAGCCCTTTCATTGGCAGCCCTCCTCGACTCCACGAAAAAAGTTGCTTCTAGTGATGCAGATGGTACCCGTTTTCTCCTTCCTTCTGATCCTCTGACATCCAGGGTGTGAGGGTGGCTGTCTGAAGGCAATTTTGGATACCGATGGGAAAGCTTTGCAAACGGCTTGAGATAAGGAAACCTGCAGTCGTCGGGGCTGGTACCAAAGGGTGGCCTGCCCCTTCTCATTCCCACCAAGAGTCCAACACTTCTGGAGGCTGTCTAGGTCCTGGTGGGAAAGGATCGAGATATGCTCCTGTTACGTGGGGACATTCTGATAATCCGTGGCCAACGGCTAGGAATCCCAGGGATGAAAGAGTGGCTGTCACGTCAATGAGTCGGAGAAAAAGAAGTTCGGCCTCCCTGGGAGCCATTTGAGAAACCATTGAGAGACTCGACGGAAGAAGTCAAGAGACATTTTGTTGCGCTGTTTTGGCAATGATACACAATACAACTACACAGCGTTTCACTTAGTTGAACTAGACTCTTGTGTTGAACTTCTACAAGTAGAGATATTGAGTTTTCTTCTTGGTTC
>NC_051413.1:32403001-32403845 GCF_015228065.2 Penaeus monodon
AACAAAGTATCAAATGCTTGAACTGTCTTACTGCATTGATTAATTACAAAGATAGAGGCAGAATATCAGTCTAGCCATAAGATTGTTATTTTAGGGGGAAAAGGCCTGTTTAGAATAGTTACCTGGAAAATCATGGCCTAAGAGTTATATCAGGTAGATAATGCTATGGGGTAATGAGTCTAACCTACACATACATTTCTCAATGTTTAGTGTTATTTATTTAGTTCTGTTAAGTTTATAGTAGCTTTAAAACAAAATGATAGGTAAGTTTCCCTCACTTTTTTTGTCCCTGACAGACTGGAATATATGTCAAAGATATTTACAGCCTTTATAAAGTGGAAGTAGAATTTATGCTACCATATTTTATTTGATTTGACGATAGGTCTATGTGTTGTGAACACTTTTATTGAATGTTAATTAAAGGATAGCAATATGAACACTGTATTTGAGCCAATCAACTACATTAACTAGAATATGGATGAGGCTTATGGGCCAATTTAGTGTAAAGCAACGATATATAGTATAATGTTTTAAAGAAAAGTTTGAATACTCTGTTATGTTGGAGGAAATGAGCTTTGTAATACACTCTCAAGATATTTCTAAAATATTTATTTTTTTGTACTTACCACATCTCATTTTGGGATCAAGCAGACATGGTCAAGTGCTATATGAAAATTAGTAATCTGGAAGCATGTGTGGGGACTCAGCACCATTACACCTCCAGCCAATATTTCTTATTTCTGTTTACTTTCACCATTACAACAGACATGTCATCTATATAAAATTAGTAATTGAAGCATGTTGTGGGACTACAATATACAATATTTTTTTACTTAATTGCAAT
>NC_051413.1:32403927-32404198 GCF_015228065.2 Penaeus monodon
CCTTTAAGAAAAACAATGTCAGAATTTATATTTATCAAAAATGTGTATGTCTTTAAGGCTGCAATATACATTCAATACCAATGAGGATGAGTTTTAAGTAAATTTTCAAGGGTCAGAAAAAAACATGATAAAAGGTAATAAAAAAACACCCTAAATTGCAGGCTTTATTATAGACAGTTGGTGAGTGTTGCCTCCTGCTACAGAGCAAAGGGAACTGGACAACTCCATCTCTAAAACAGTGGTGCAGGATGGTAAAGGTGCTAGTAGTTAG
>NC_051413.1:32404339-32404637 GCF_015228065.2 Penaeus monodon
ATATATATAATCTGAACAGCGAGCCTAGAAAGCGAACCAAACACCAGTGCTTCTTCTCGTGATACGTACTAAACAAGAACTAAGTCAACTTCTCAGCAACACCACCAGATGGCTACCAAAAGGAAAATTATAATGTAATGTGTTGTCAGGGATTCACAATATTGGCAGAGTGTGCAAAGGCTATAGTTGGGAAGCTTGGTAGTGAAGCTCACAATTCACAGGATACTGGAATGTGGTCTTTGGCCATCACAGGAAGCCAGTTTTAGCTGCATCTATACATTGGTTTACCAGTAGTCAG
>NC_051413.1:32404671-32405325 GCF_015228065.2 Penaeus monodon
AAATACAGACATACCAATCATGAGAGTAGGGGGAAGGAGGTTGGATAACCTTGTCCGAGGCACTTCTATGAAAAGAATATATATGCAATTTACACTTTCGAGAGAAAAAAACACAAAGTGGTTAATCTGTATTTTATGACATTATAGAAGCCCATAAATTATAATTATGAATTGACCAAGCATGTCATTCTTCCCCTTCCATTGCCTTATGTTGGTCAATAATGTCCAATCATTGGGCAACACAGCTTACAAAAAAAGGGAGATAAAACCAACCACTGAAAAATCCTTCAATGGAAGCATCACCCTTTCAAGGAACAGCATCAAGCTTTGTTTTCTCCAAAATTTGAAAAAATCTGTTTTGTAAAATAGATACCTACTGACATTTCCAAAAAAATAGTATCAGTTTCTTGGCTGCAAGCACAATTTTGGAGCACACAGTGGATAAATACCCAGGGCAAGAGTGCTGCTAGATCAAATGTTAGGTCTCTGTCGTCCAGACTTATTCTACCAAAGTCCAAAGAGACTTGATATGTTTAGGAAAAAAGAAAAAGTGTACAACCATTGCCATGGGATATTGTCACATCTCTTCCCTTGCCATCCCTTTTTCTTTAGAGCTCACACTAAACATATTAATCTCAAAATAAATGCTGTATT
>NC_051413.1:32405386-32405561 GCF_015228065.2 Penaeus monodon
GGGCATCCTGAAATTTCTACGAAGAAATTTTTCTCAAGACCTTTGACATATTATTGCAAACAGTTCAATGGATTTATGTTCTTGGAATGGAAGGCGAGCATATGATATAGAGGCCACTTATTCCAGTATTGCCAATCTTATTTTCTCAACAAAAAACAGCCAACATCTGGAGGAC
>NC_051413.1:32405588-32405820 GCF_015228065.2 Penaeus monodon
AACTATACGGATAATCACGGTATTGCTACTTTCCTCCCAAGTCACCAAGACTCCTACTTGACCGAGTCTAAAGAAACTCTGAGTCAGGGTCATTAATTTTCTATTTTTATCTTTTCGCTTTATAAATGCATCCTGAAGTTATATCACAAAATCTTTGGTATGTACCATATCACCATGAAGGTATGTACCACACCCCTCTTATTTTCCAGGCATGCACTGCCATACAGGAGAC
>NC_051413.1:32406190-32408219 GCF_015228065.2 Penaeus monodon
CACACGTGTATATTCCTGCTTTTGTGTGTGTGCGTGTATATTTTTATGTGCACAGTTCTTATCTTTCTACAGAGAACAAGTCTAGAAGCCTTGCCACCCCCCTACCCCCTGCCTTTCCCCTGACAAGCGGCCTGCATCCCCTCTGCATGGTGACTTAGCACTTGTCCACAATAGCCTAGTTGCATTTGCTGTGATTCTCTTCGGGCTAATGCTTGTTGCAGCGGTCACCTTGCGACTGGGCCTCTTTCGCGGTGATTATGATAATGTGTTAACTACAGACTACTGATGTCGTATTTGGATGCTTAAGTAGTACCAAAAAACCTTATCAATAAATACTGTGGCTTAGGAAATCACCAAACGTGTGATGCCAGTGGAAGAACTCATTTGAAAACTTTGCCAGGAAATATACGCTCATGCACAAAGGCTCGTTTCCACTTGGGAAAATGACGAAACTAAAAATTTCCTTCTTGCATATACTGCAGTTTATGATGATGAGCCAGTCTCCTCCTAGTAAATTTATAATTTCGTTTTTCTAAAGACTGGTTCAGCAGGCTCCAAAATGATAACAGTAATTAAAGGACGTTACAAATAATATTCACCTTTTTTAGTTTAGGCTATAAAAAAGGATGATAATATAGGTAACAGGATGAGGTTACAGCTATCATAAGCCTCCAAACTAAGAGCCTGAAAGTCAACCCTGTTGATTTACAAACTAGCATGCATGTTTTGGTATTATGAAAGAGGAGCAAGGAATGAAAAATTACTTATAAAACTTGAGCTCAGAATCAACACAATCTTTGAAGAGATCATCCATTTCGCATAACCTTTCGGGGTCAAAGCTTTCCAGACAAGCTTCTGTTTCCCTCACACAATTTCTCTCTAATTCCCTCAGTGTATCCACGATGCTCCCTCCACTCTCTGTGGCTGCCTGCTGCCGTCGGTACAATAAGTGAGTGCGGTTCACCTTCTTGGCAAAGCGTGGAATCACCTGTGGAGATTGCAGGTAGAACCATTAACATCATTATCCTCATGGAAGAATGCATCATCATGAATCACTGAAAATTATATATTCACAACAGGTAGGACTAGATGTTTAAGTAACTCAAGGGTGGGGTTTAATACAGAGCATTGTGCCGTTATATACATTTCAGAAGCTTGTGCGGCTCCCAATTAAGTGCACCAGCTGCTACCCTTTCCCTTTGGGAAAATTTTTCTTCCTCCCCCAGGAATCTTTGGGGCTCGGGATTTTGTGGAGATATCTTAAACCTTGTTTTGGTAAAGATAAAAACCCTTAAACACTAACGCTGTGGGCCGGGTTTTTCCAGTGAACCAGGGGGCAGTTTGGCCCTCGGGGGCCCGGGGTTATCACGGACACCTGACCAAGGGAGACAGATGTAAACTTAAATGTCAAAGTAAAGAGGAAGGGAAGGTGGGAGAGGGAGAAAGAAAAAAAATAAAACAAAAAGGGGACAGGGGGGACACCTTAAATTAAAAACATTCCAAATAATAAATCATTAAATTAAATAATTTTTATCATCATCCTCCATTTTTTCATTCACACCGGGGTCTGAAATAAGCTAAAGCCAGTGATAAAATTTCTTTTGATGGGGAAGGAAGGGGGTTTCCTCAGAAAATTTCCCGAGGTTTTTACCAGGGTTCCAGCTGGGGGGCCCTTTGTGGTCCACCCCCGGCAAACCCCGGATTCCTTGTCCCGAAAAACCTAAAACATTGGGCCCAAGGAAAAAGTCCCCTGCCAACAACGCAAAACACAATTTTACGCCGGAAAGGGCTAAAAAGGGGCCCCTTTTGAGGGGTCGGGGATTTGGTGCCCCCCCCAAGCTAAACAAATTAAATTTACGGGTAACTTTCATACACTAAAGTAATGCAAGATGGAAGAAACTCTCCTTTTTCCAAAAAACACGTAAAATCTTATCGGGCCAAAAAAAAATTTTGTTCCCTTTTATAAAATTACCAAAAACGGCATTAAAAATTAACCTGGGGGAAATCAACAAAAATTTAAATAGGGGGG
>NC_051413.1:32408304-32408400 GCF_015228065.2 Penaeus monodon
TTTATAAAAAATTTTATAAAGGTTTTTGGGAAAAGGGGGGGATTATACACACCAAAATTTACATAAATACCCTTTAAATTTAAAAATTATAATAAA
>NC_051413.1:32410511-32410632 GCF_015228065.2 Penaeus monodon
ATTATTTTATTTTTAATAAAATTGAATATAATATAAAATTTATATTAATATATATATTATTAAAATTAATTATATATAATGTGTATATAACCCAAACCCTATTTCATATATTACACATTAT
>NC_051413.1:32410804-32411084 GCF_015228065.2 Penaeus monodon
TTATTATATTATTTTATATATAATAAAAAATTAAAATTAATATATTAAAATATATTATATTATATATATTTTTAATTATTATAAAATATATATTTTAATATTATAATATATTATATATATATATATTAATTATTTATAATTAATATATATATATAATATTATATATTATATATATTTTATTATATAATATTAAAATTAATACTTTTAAAAATTTTTAAATTTTTTATTATATCCCCCAAATTATAAATTTTATATATAAATATAATATTTTACATTTTTA
>NC_051413.1:32411283-32411530 GCF_015228065.2 Penaeus monodon
AGGATTAAAAAAACATGAGGGAATGTCATCAGATAGTGAAAAGAGGGAAGACGAAGGGAGATTCTGTAAAAACGCAATCAGAAATTACAATAAATCAACCTTAAATTAAAACAAAAGAATGGCAGAACCAAGTACCAAAAATCCTTTAAAAGTTGCCCCACGCCCCGAAAGGGAGCGAGGAGGAGTAGGCGACGTCGTGCCGGCGGCGGGTGAGTCACGTGACCGGCCGACGTCGTGTTCCGTCTGG
>NC_051413.1:32411663-32411738 GCF_015228065.2 Penaeus monodon
GGAAGACAACGACGATGGCCCTGTTCAGGAATGCCGCCGCGAGGCTCTTAGGACACCAACAGGTAAGAAAAACCG
>NC_051413.1:32411762-32411826 GCF_015228065.2 Penaeus monodon
AGCCGGTGGGACGCGGGTTCGGGATCAGCTGAGCGAGCCGGACATGTCACTATTGCGTAATATC
>NC_051413.1:32411861-32412290 GCF_015228065.2 Penaeus monodon
GTTATGGATGGGGCATCGATATTCACTCCGGCGTAACGTTGTACTTGCTTCGAACAGGCGATTCGGGTCTCTAAATAACACCCCGGCGCCTTTAGATCGATGACTTGGTGACGCCCCGATTGAAAAGCCGGGGGGGAGGCTATTCATTCATTTACCCGATTATTTATTCACCCTCAGCATGGACATGAAAGGGCGCCGGCTTTTACGGTCGGAATGTGTATTTTGCCCTGTGTTTTATTTTTTCTTTTCTCCTGTACGTAGGGTTCGTGGGAGGCGAGTGGAAAGTTTAGGGGGGAGGGGAAGGATAAGGAATTTTCCCCTCCCCCGTGTTTCACACCAGTAAGTTTCAGTGCCAGGTGTTCGTCGGTCAGCCAGGGCCGGGAGAGAGCAGCCAGGGGGTGGATAAGCCCTGCTTTCCACCCCCTTGTC
>NC_051413.1:32412840-32413079 GCF_015228065.2 Penaeus monodon
CAAAAAACAGGAAAAGTCAATTTTCATGCAAACCCACAAATCCAACCCAACCTAACCTACCTTCTATTTGTTCTCTAGACAGGGGGAACCCCCTCTACCCCCTATTATTAGCACTTTGTGCCAAGTGACATATTTGCTATGGAAAAGAAATTGTAACATGCCATCTGTGTGGAGGATGCAGATAAGCTGCACAATCACAATTGGAAATTGAAAGACGCTTCATAAGAAACGCTCAATGC
>NC_051413.1:32413839-32414037 GCF_015228065.2 Penaeus monodon
TAAATATCAAATCAAATGGACCCCATGATCACAGAAGTTTCAAGGTCCAGCCTTGACAAAAGCTTATAGGAAACTGATTCATAAGCTTATAGGAAACTGATTCACAAGCTTATAGGAAACTGATTCACAAGCTTATAGGAAACTGATTCACAAGCTTATAGGAAACTGATTCACAAGCTTATAGGAAAGTGTTTCACT
>NC_051413.1:32414952-32415038 GCF_015228065.2 Penaeus monodon
TTGGGAGGATTAATTGGACTTTGGCTGTGAGTGGTGCTCTCCGCAATCTTTTACTTTTATCTAGAATATGTGGAATTTAGTAATCA
>NC_051413.1:32415233-32415628 GCF_015228065.2 Penaeus monodon
CTCCCCCCCCCCCCCATCTAGGGACTAAATGAAAGGTAGGAAAGGTTAGGTTTGGATAATGTATGCTTGTACTAGACAGGGAAATGTGGCAATCTGAAGATGGTCTGGGGGCATAACCCTGGGGTTAGGAAGGTTTGTTTTTTACGGCGATCAGCAAGTGGTAAGAAGATTTTTGTTCGTACAATTATTTTCGTAGTTTATTCGTTTAGGCTAGGGTTCATTCGCTCGTTTATTCACATGCAAAGCAGTTCTTGGCTTGGATTTGTCATATTTTTACTTTCCTTTACTTTTTAAATTACCTTAAAATAACCTTTAAATCTTTATTTTTGTAGGAGGATTTGTCTTGCCTTTGCCAAAAATTTTATTTTTCTTCTGTGTGACACCCCCCCCCCCCC
>NC_051413.1:32415666-32415777 GCF_015228065.2 Penaeus monodon
TCCCAAATATCCCTCAAGATTTTATGGGATAGGTTGCAATATACAAGATTATATTAACATTCTTATTCCTCTAGTGTGTCTATACTATAGTTAACCCTCACACACACACAT
>NC_051413.1:32416044-32419259 GCF_015228065.2 Penaeus monodon
ATGCCATTTTCTGTATACATAACTGGTGCTAAAGAAAGGTGTTTTCTGGTCTGAGTGAAATCATAACCATAATGTCATTCCATAAGGTCAGTGTGTGTGTAAATTGCAGTCCCCTAGAATCAAAAACACATGGAGAATGGCTTATTGCCAGTTGCAAGAATCCAATTATTAAAGAGTTGCTTCACATATGTGTGAATCCCCTCCCTTCTTTCTCTCCCTCTCTCCACCCTTCCTATCCTGTTATCATATACCCTTATGAAATATATAAGCATCCTTGAATCTTCTTAGTTTAATATTCTTTCAATTTGCAGTTCACAAATTTGATACAAACTGTGCACCATGATTTAACCATGTTACAGCACCAGGAAGTGTCCTGTTAAGACCAGACTGTCAAGGGGTTATGAGGTTGAGTGGTGGAAAGCTCCAAGCATAAAAGATTGTGTTGAATGCTATCTGGTGGTTGTGTCCTTGGCCAATGGAAGAAAGATATGAAGTGCCAAAGGTCTAGTCACAGATTTTGGTCTCTTATCAGCAACCTTGACAAAATCATGATAATGTGGGGAATGACTTGCTTTATCTTTTTGCTCTTACCAACTTATTTTTATCCCCTTCCTCTTGACACAATAACCTCTGATAAATAGTAGAGAAGGTATGAATGACAACAAATCACTAATGCAAGATAAGGGTTAATGTTAATATTGACTGCAACAGAATTCAGTTAATGTAATTTTGAAGTGTTATACTTACATTTTGTTATGTTTTTTTGTGAATCACTGGTAAGCAGTTGAAAGGTATTTGTCCTTGGAATAGGTTTTGCTTTTTTGTAATGAGAGACATGCCAGTTTCTTGAGTAGAGCTTGTATGAATAAAGTAGCAAATACAAGTTGTGCTTGGCACTCCACCAGGTTAGCTGGTTTCCTCTGACCTTGGCCAAAGCCATGTATGTCAGGCAGTAGTTATTCCTATATTCATTGATTTGCCAGTACCTTTTGGTTAGGTACTATGAGATCTTTTAATACCTTTTTATGATGTATTACTGAATTCTTTAAATCTGGATAGATACTTTAAGCCAAGAATTATTAGCCGTGGAAGGGCTAATTCAGCAAATCTGGAAGGTGATCATAGAGTACCACGGTTCCTGGAACATAGTAGCATCTGATAATAGTATTGAGTCCTCAATGAATGTTGTGCTTTGGGGTTTGGGATGTGGCACTCTTATTTATAGCTTCTGACGTAGCTCTCTGGTCTATTGGAAGAGAGCCAGGCTGCAGGCTTACATGGCTGCCATATCATGTGAGTGGAAGTAGACTTTTGTGCATGACTTGGCAGGTGTAAGTCCCTTTGGTCTTGACCTTCATAGTGTTTTTTACCTGGTTGTATAGTTCAGCTATTCCCCCAGGTGCTGGGAATGGTACTGACACACTTTACTTTGTACTTAAGCTTCTATTTGCTGTTTTTTAAGTGGATGTTATTGGTAGTTGTGAAACATTTTTCTTGTAATTCATTATGCTGAGGAAAATGCCTGTATAAACAGATTATCAATGATCAACAAGAGAAAAGGAAAGATCAAACTTGTTTACACCACTTTCTAAAAGTGGACAAGTTGTAAGAAACTGGGAAAGAGCAGGCAGGAAGATTGTTCCAGAGCCTGGGAAGAGAGACCCTGTCAGACAATTGACACAGGGATAAATTGGTGAGGATAAGAATTAAAGGAATAGCTGCTGTGCTGTTTTTATGAAGGTTTCTAGCACAGTGTCTGATTTTCTAAGGGTATTACGCAAGAGAGAATGTGTAGTGAGAATGGCAGCTCTACTTGTGCAGCATAACCATCTTGTAACAGTGGCTTATTGCATCATAGAAACCACAACACTGTCATTATCCTAACAGATGGGCAACAGAGGCTTGATCTTGCATCCCAATTCAAGCCAGTCCATGCCTAAAGCCTTTAGTTATTTTCATAAACTAAATGGGGGAGACCAGGAAAGCAATAGAAAATGAGTATGTGTAAAATGAGTAAGATTTCAAGAAAGAACAGAAAGGTCATCAAGGGTGTGTCAGAATGTTTCTTCAGAATTGTGCAAGTTGGGTAAAATGGAGGTTGAAGGTCATTCATGTAATGCATTTAAATGTATTAGTACTTTTTAAGACCATCTGCTTTAAGTATTTCTGCTCCTCCCATATCTGGTGTGCAGTATTTATTTGTGTGTGCAAACATTTGTTTGAATGATTGTATTTTACATCAGGGTCATTACATAAGAGAATAATTATTAATTTTCTTGTTTTTTCTTGCACTATGATTGCCATTATAATCCCACACCTGCATCTGTGCTAAGTTTACCCCAAATATAGTTGCATCCATTTCAAAAGTTGCAACTGGGTTCATGTGATATTCACACACACCTTCATTGTGCATAATTTGTAGTAACACAGTTCCTGCAAAGAAACTTGGTGATAGTCTATATAAATGCCAAGTCAAGTTTGTCTTGGACAGCAAGCAGTTATTTTTGTGCAGTGTATGCATGTAGAGGATGTTTTGATTAGTGGCTGCAGAACAGAATAGGCAGTTATAGATAATTTCAGAAGAGTACTGAAAGGTGTACATTAAAGAGCAGGTTGAAGGTAGATAAGATACAGAAAGGGAACTACTTTTCTTTTGATTTGCTTTGGCGCGGTTATCAAACTGAGCAAGCATCAAGCCCTTGGTGTGTCAGCATTGTGTTTATAGCCTGAACTCCCACTATGCTTGTTGGAAGTAAGTTTCAAGAGGCCAGTATTCACTTGGTTTGAATGAAAATGGTGTTCAGGAATTATCTCCTTGAGAGTGAAATGCTTCATAAAATAAGTCTATTGCAGTGCATCATTCTTGTTTTAGAGGGTTCCAAAGTAAACTGAAAACACTGACTAATGGTTATATTTTTTATGTTTTTAAAAGTTATGGTTTGTCAATACAACTTCACTCACAATGCCTTTGAAGCACAGGTTGGCATATCTATGAATTTATTGCATCAGCAAATCAAGTTTTCTTAATTGTTTTATCAATGTCTTTATTAGGCAGAGGAGGAAAGTGTTTGCTACTTATAGTAGCATTGCTTTGAATTTTTTCAAGCTACCTTAGATATTTTAGATTATCCCTGCATTTGTTATATTTTTTCACTCATTATGCAACTTTCATTGTCTTTCATATAAATTTATGTACAGCAAATTTTGAGAAAATA
>NC_051413.1:32419313-32421080 GCF_015228065.2 Penaeus monodon
GATGTTACCCATCGGCGTGGGGTTAAATGTGATGTCAATGCCACCAAGTAGATACATTGTGCATTATTGCAGATTACAATCCCTTTTGTAGCTCTCTGCCTGGAATAACAGCCATTTTTCTTTCCAGAAGGCGTCCCCCCTGGCAGCCCTAGCCACCCGCGCACAGTACTCAACCGAGTCCACCGACCTCAGGGAAGTGATGGCCCAGAAGATCCCGGCCATGCAGGAAGAGGTAAAGGCTTTTCGCAAAGAATACGGTAACACCAAGGTTGGAGAGATCACCGTCGACATGGTAAGTGTTTACTCCAGCTGCTGTGCTTTTCAATACTGAATATACATAAACCTACCTGCTGTGTATTGGAATGAGATCTTGGCAAGATATTCACTATCTATATACTTATTTTCTTATTGAAGAATTATATTGTTTACACTTCTGGATCAGTGGATAATTCTTGTCTAGCACAAAAGGTAAGTGATACCTTATGGCCCTCTTCCAACAGATGTATGGTGGCATGAGGGGCATGAAGGGCTTGGTGACCGAGACCTCTGTGTTGGATCCTGAAGAGGGCATCAGGTTCCGAGGTTACTCCATTCCAGAGTGCCAGGAGCTCTTGCCTGCTGCTGAAGGTGGTTCAGAGCCTTTGCCCGAGGGCCTCTTCTGGCTCCTCTGCACCGGAGACATCCCTACCAAGGCTCAGGTGAGTCGGGCAGACCAGCTTGATTGGGGTTTTCTTTTAGGGCTTGTAGGGTCTTCTGAATCTCCATATGGGAGAAAACACAACTAATAAGTGAAAGCTTTTGTGAGGAAAACCTTTGTCGTGCAAAATGGTGTCCTTGGAGGCCTAGAACAAGGTGAGTTATTAGACAAAGATAATGTGGAGGGGAGCTTAGAAAAGATTAATGGATTGCTCTAAAGCTCTGAGAAAAATGAAAAGGGAACTGCTTCATTTTTCTCAGCCTTCTCCTCCCCTTTCCTTTCTATGATTTAGTCTTTTGCCCTTGTAATTTAAATTTCTACCTTTTCATTTAAACCCTTCATGCTGTCTCCATCTTTCCACCTCTTTCCTCTCCTAGTCAGGCATTTGTTAGTTTCTCAGCCAACAGGTAAGTGGAGAGAATCCTTTAGTATCAAGATAAGTATTTGAAAAAGCCAAATTTGATGAGGTGAACATCGTAAATCTTCTCCTTCCTCTGAATATTGCTAATGTGACAGCTTTCACAAGATACTCATGTCTGCTCAAGAATGAAAATGGCCAACCTGCATTTAAGATAAACCCTTAAAGAATGGCAAAGTTCCTGAGGATGACAATTTTTGTAACATCAGTCAACGTTTTAGCGGAGTTCCTTGTTTCTGTCAAAGAACCAAGCAATGTTTTAGTGCATCTCCCTCAAACTCAGTTGCTAATGCAGCTTTGGTATGAGCCAGGCACTATATATCTTCCCTCACCAACAACTTGCATTTACTCTGAATAAGAAGGCAGAAACAGTTAGCTCTAACAGGCAGAAAGCACACAGGGTACCCAGAGAGGAAGTACATACTATATTTGATAGGATCTGGTTGATCCTACTTGTATAGAAGATATGGAAAAGCAAACCATTTCTTCTTTAATCAATAATGCTCAAACCATACTTTATATTGGGTGTCAAATGCAAAATTCTGTAAGACCCGTTTTCATTTTGACTACCATATTGCGGGCCAACAAAAGTACATACTTAGCTTTCCAGAATTAACTTTTAAAAACTGTCCATTATTACATACTTGTTATA
>NC_051413.1:32421188-32421755 GCF_015228065.2 Penaeus monodon
AGATTTTTTTTGGGCCGTATTAGTTTTCAGGACACAATATAACATTGATGTAACTCGAGAATTAATGTAATTTTTATTGATATTGGGCTTAATGGAAAATAAATATATATTGTAAACCTTTCCAACATCTAGGTTGTTTTATTAGATTAGCAATGTATAGTTTCATCAAAGCATAATGACTGAATTGCAAAATGTTGTAATTCCAGATATCTTGACTCCATTACTTTTTTGACTTGTAGCTATTGCAGTTTCTTCAAAAAAGGGAGAGTGAACAGGAAAAACTCAAACAATTTCCTCAAGAATATAAAGAATTTTCAAGATTAACTACTACTTACATGTAAAAGAAAAAGTTCCATAAGGATATTCCAATAACTCAAGTTTTTGATCTTATGATTTTGTGGTCTAGATATTACACAAGTGTTAAGTTTCTTATAAATGTTATGTATAATGGGAATAGGGGATTTTAACTTCATTTTAAGATTAAGAATTTTTAATTTCCAGAATAGTGTAACCCATAGCTTTTGCAGTGGAAACTCCTGTCTTATGAAGTGAAAGCTTTAAAGCCTT
>NC_051413.1:32421793-32425233 GCF_015228065.2 Penaeus monodon
CATGTATGATCTTGTCCACAGGTTGATGCGCTGTCAAAGGAGTGGGCCAACCGTGCTGACTTGCCCCCCCACATTGTCAACATGCTCAACAATTTCCCCTCCAACCTTCACCCCATGGCTCAGTTCTCTGCTGCCATCACTGCCTTGAACTCAGAGAGCAAATTTGCCAAGGGCTACAGTGAGGGTGTGCACAAGGGGAAGTACTGGGAGGTATGTCATATGATCTGCAAACTTTTTACATTTATAACATTTAGAGCAGAGCAAATAAGAGCATAGCACAATTAAATAATCAGTGAGCGATGATGAGAAAACTCATGCGAAGGTCGGTCCTTTTGTGGGCTTGGTGGGTGACAAGGTAGCATAAGCTCACTCTAGGGGTCACTAATTTTACCCCTGGGAAGGTCTGAGAGAGGAGTCATGTATGCTCTTGCAGGGCAACCTCCAAAAGGAGGGACAGGACAACAGAAAGGCCCTGACTGGAGGTCATCAAGGACATCTTGGACACTAATCTGAAGGTGGAGATTCCTCCAGTCTTGGTTGGGAGTCCTGTGACTAGCTTAGTTAAGTGTGATGAGTGAGGTGGCTTCATTGCCATAACTCAATTCAGACTATTCTCTGTTACCGAGTCCCCAACAAGTCTTGCATTAGTGAAGTGGACTGAATGTGCAAAGATTATGAGAGCTGAGCGGTTAGATTTAGTTTAACTTGGTTTAACAAAAGCAATGTTGTAGATTCTGTAAAACCTTGCATTTCCAGTTGTGCTTTGAGGACTCTCTCAACTTGATTGCCAAGCTTCCCACTGTAGCAGCCACAATCTACCGCAACCTGTACCGTGATGGAACCAGCATTGGAGCTATCGACACCTCAAAAGATTGGTCGGCAAATTTCACTGCCATGCTCGGCTACGACGACCCTCAGTTTGTTGAACTCATGCGTCTATACCTCACCATTCATAGGTAAGCAGTTGTCCCCCCTTCCCTCCCCCAAGTTCATAGCAATTTAGTTTATCCCATCTGTAGCCAAGGATATAGAATGGTAATTTTTATGTAAGCTTAAGATATTTTATTCTTGAAATCCCTACATCTTTTTCATTTCACTAAAAGTTTGTCTGTATCTTAACCTTATATAAGAGCAATGATGAGAAAGAACTCATGCGAAGGTCGGTCCTTTTGTGGGCTTGGTGGGTGACAAGGTAGCATAAGCTCACTCTAGGGGTCACTAATTTTACCCTGGAAGGCTGAGAGAGGAGTCATGTATCTCTTGCAGGCAACCTCCAAAAGGAGGGACAGGACAACAGAAAGGCCCTGACTGGAGGTCATCAAGGCATCTTGGACATCTAATCTGAAGGTGGAGATTCCTCCAGTCTTGGTTGGGAGTCCTGTGACTAGCTTAGAATGTGATGAGTGAGGTGGCTTCATTGCCATAACTCAATTCAGACTATTCTCTGTTACCGAGTCCCCAACAAGTCTTGCATTAGTGAAGTGGACTGAATGTGCAAAGATTATGAGAGCTGAGCGGTTAGATTTAAATATTTCACTGAAGATAAGTTACATTCCTTTTACTCATGTAATGTCCTTTCTCAGTGACCATGAAGGAGGCAATGTGTCTGCCCACACCACTCACCTGGTAGCTTCTGCCCTCTCTGACCCCTACCTCTCCTTCGCGGCTGGCATGAACGGATTGGCAGGACCTCTTCATGGCCTTGCTAACCAGGAGGTAAGGATGAGGAAAACTTGTATGGTGGGGTACATAATGAAAGGAGTGTGGTGTAACTTGGATTGGACCACAAGAAATCCTGCTGTAATGGTAAACTACTCTTCTAGGTGCTGCTTTGGGTCACGAAGCTGCGATCCGAAATTGGTGATGACGTGACTGAGGACCAGTTGAAGGAATTTATCTGGAAGACCCTCAAGTCAGGCCAGGTTGTCCCAGGTTATGGCCATGCTGTCCTCCGCAAGACTGATCCACGCTACACCTGCCAGCGAGAATTTGCACTTAAGCACTTGCCAGATGACAAACTCTTCAAGGTTTGTGGACCTTTTGTCAATACAAATTGGGTACCAAATAATGTAGTTTATTAAACAGATTTTGCAATTTTTTGTAAACTGGTTATAAGAACTAAATATTATACCCTTAGGGGTAGTTATAATACTTATCCTTATTTTTTTTATGCATGCACCTGGCACTTACACACTTTTCCTGAAAAAAATTATGAATATCCACAGTTGGTTGCAAAGCTGTACAACGTCGTTCCCCCGATCCTGACTGAGCTTGGCAAAGTGAAGAACCCATGGCCCAATGTTGATGCACACTCAGGTGTCCTCCTCCAGTACTATGGCATGACTGAGATGAACTTCTACACGGTGCTCTTCGGTGTGTCCCGTGCCCTAGGAGTCCTTTCATCACTCGTATGGGACAGGGCTCTTGGCCTCCCCATCGAGAGACCGAAGTCCATGAGCACAGAAGGCCTCAGGAAGCTGGTCGGTGCCACTGCTGCTCAGGGAGCGTAGGCATGTTGGAGATATTGTGCTTGCATTCAAGTCAGCTCTGCGGTGGAACAAAGAATCGGGTTCACAAAAGTACCTCACCCTGTGATCAATTCCTTGTTCATGTATTTAGACACCCTTTACTGTTGTGGATCCACTGGCTCAGGTGCAAGGTGCTAGTGTGGGCTCATACTCGGAAACATCTGTCTGCTGTTTGAAAGTAGGCCACCTTGCATTTTGATCCTATACCTGAAGTACCAATTAGATCTATTATGCATCATGAATAGAATTTGTAAACAAAATTGATATCTTGATCAATCTTCCAGCATTTTGTGACAACTGAAGATATTTTCGGTACAGGTGTTTTTTGTAGTAAATTTTTAAACTATGGGAGATGAAGAACTGAGGGAAATGATTTTATGCTTGGATGTTGGAAGTACTAGGGTAAGAGTATTTTTAGTCTTTATTTATTTTCTTCCACATGCATTTCACTTACACAACACATGGAGACAGCTAACATTTTCAGAACAGATGATTGTTTAAGAATTTATACATGATTTATTTATTTATATCCTTGTACAAAGAAAGGCAACCTAGATTGAGAACTCTAAGAACAGTGTTATATCTTCATTTTTTATTTTGGTTGTCCTGTCGAGGGTTAAATCGTGTTGCATTGGCCTTGTTTGAAGTTGGCCACGGTAAAAATTGGCTTTGGCCTATTCACGTGGGAACTTTGAGCAAGGATAATGTAGTAAATTAAACTATTTATATAGCCCAGAGTGGGTTGGTCGTCTCCCACAAAGGGCAGGACGCGAGTTGTACTGTAAATAAACTGTATAAATAATTTTTGGTAGGTGTCCTGCGACTGCCAATTATTGTAAGGAGTACAAAATTATAAAGGATGTTTTAGTAAATCGAAGTGTATTGTTTTATAACCCCAAGACTTGGATCAAT
>NC_051413.1:32425265-32426444 GCF_015228065.2 Penaeus monodon
TACCTTCGCCAGTAGCAAAGTGTGGTCAAATACAAGACCGTGACACACTAGTCTTGTTGAAGACCTTTAACAGGACTAAGTAGACTGAAGAACGTTAATTGGATTTCACTCCTTTCCTCCCAATCCCTCTCGTGCCGTTTCACATATAGAAAAATTGGTCCAAGAGTGCAATAGAAAGCTCGAAAGAAAACCGAAACCACCGTATGCAGCTGGTCTTGAGATAATACCACTAGTAGGAATCCCTTTTAATTATACTGAAAGCACTATGGACCTTGAGGTGGTCAGCAGTGTAATTGAGCACGGAATCAATTTTGTTCCCCAACGTGAAATACATTCGTTACAAATGTAATAGAAATGTGTAGATTTTTTTTTCTTGCAACACAATACGGGATGTTCTTGTACTTAAATACAATGTTGCAGTCGCATGTAATGGAAAACGGCATCTAGATCGATAACGGATCCAAGGTTAAACTTTGGAGACTGGACCAAAGGAACGCTGAAGACCGAATGTTGGCATAGACCAGTAGTTCCTCCATGAAAAAAACTTGTACAGTAATAAGTAACAGCAGTTACAGATGACTTGTTATTTTGATAAATTTTGTTGATTGTATAACAGAACTTTATGATGTACTGTACAGATTATTCAATAAATCCATGTATCTAGTGTATAAATCTGATCTGAGTCCTAAAACTCCGCTTCTCTTCACATTTAAGTGGAGAGAAGCAAGCTATAAATAACCACGAAAAATGGTGAAGCAGGTGTAACTTGTGTTTACAGGAGATGAGACGTTGCAGAGAAAAACATTTAACTGTAAAAGCATATGCTGCAGTACAGTTGTTCCAGGAAAAAAATTCAAGGTTTAGAGGCCATATTTAAAGTGTTGTAAAGTGCAAACATTTGAATAAGAGCTTAATTCTGATTATCTAAGTTATACTGGAATATAAAAAAGCACATTAATTCGTAAGACGAACAACAGAATATACAAAATATACAGCTATAGTCTCAAAAACAATGTTAGCAATGTGCCAATGAGCGACTAATATTTTTTGAATTAAACGCCAGAAATCACAAAGCAAAGCATATTAGAATTCCACTTTTTTTGTAAGTAGTCGACCTCCTGAGATAAATTGCTCAATACATGTTCTGCATGCACGCCATTATGAGATTAATATTCCTAT
>NC_051413.1:32426638-32427040 GCF_015228065.2 Penaeus monodon
GCCTAGGGGCTTTGTCCCCAAACCCCACCCTATCGCTGTATCTTCAATACGCTGCTTAAAATGGTGACGCGGCAGAAAAAAAATCGATCAATAAATAAAATAATCTTTCTCCATCTCTTTCCTCTCCCTGCCACACACGTTCTCTCATACCCCCACCCATACTTTCTCTCTCGCACCCTCCTCACTACGTCTCCCTCTCCTACCGTAGCTCACCCCTAATCTTTCCATCCTTACTTCAACGTACATTCTTTTCTCTTTCTAAGGTTAATGGCTTTACATGTTGACACGATAAGTAATATTTCCCTTCTTGCCTTCCCATTTTTTTTCTCTATCGCACACTGCCTTCATTGTTATTTTAGCGAAACTCTATATAAAGAATGATTCCTAACCAACCGATTCACA
>NC_051413.1:32427295-32427455 GCF_015228065.2 Penaeus monodon
AACCCAGCAACCGACCAACCTAATTACGAAATCTTGGTAAATACTGATCATGTTTAGGACAACTATTGTTTTTTTGTTTCGGCCCAGGCGGTTAATCAAAACAAGATTTAAAAGCAGTTATAAACTTTTATTCGAGAATGCATATACTGTATAGTTAAGG
>NC_051413.1:32427590-32427735 GCF_015228065.2 Penaeus monodon
CACGGAATACAAAGCCTTCGGCGCCGGTTGTCAAGTGAGATTCCCTCTTGACATCAGACATGAAGCCATTTCTCAGTATGATGTCATCGTGACGTCACTACTACAACATACAAATACTAGTGGCGTTTACTAAATAACCATGGCG
>NC_051413.1:32427836-32428210 GCF_015228065.2 Penaeus monodon
CCTAAAGGATGCCCTCAGTTGCAACGTTTGAAGGCGGCGCCGCAGAAGGGGAACAGCTCGGGTGTGTCGCATTGCTGGCAGGCCGAGGCAAGTGGGCGGCAACACAGGAAGTGATCGCGGCAGCACACCGGCCACAGAGAAGGCTCCATCGTGCTGCATTCGTCGCGGCACTGCATGCAGGAGTCTGCAGGCGGAAATAGGACTGTTAGGGCTGGCGAAAGGGGCGGCCCTTGCAGCATGTAAAGGCACGAGGAAAGGCAAGTATAACAGAAACACAGCATTGTAAGTACAACTCAAATATAGAGCGTTCTTTTAAAAGAGAAATACGAAAGACCTGTCACAACAAGACACTTGGAGAATACGAGGAATAACGG
>NC_051413.1:32428409-32429684 GCF_015228065.2 Penaeus monodon
TAATAGAAGTAGAAATTTGCAGGCGAGGAATACCAAAAACAAAAGACAGAGGACGAGGAATAATAAATTAGCGATCAGGATGCAGAGGACGACGAATTACAAGGGAGGACCGGGGGTCGAGGACGAGGGCCAGTGTGGTTGAGACCTACCTGTGGTGCAGTTGAAGGTGCTCGACGCCAGCTCCTGCCTGCATACGGCGCCGCTCTCCCCCCGAGGACACGGACTCTGGCCGATGGTGTTCTCGCCCTGCCGAAGCATCGGAGTCACGTAAGAAGAGGAACCTGGGGTCGGGGCACACGGGCCGGAAGAGGAGAGGAGGAGGAAGGAAAAAGGAAGAGGAGAGGAGGAAGAAGGAAAAAAAGGAAGAGGAGAGGAGGAAGAAGGAAAAGGGGAAGAGGAGAGGAGGAAGAAGGAAAAAGGAAGAGGAGAGGAGGAAGAAGGAAAAAGGAAGAGGAGAGGAGGAAGAAGGAAAAAGGAAGAGGAGAGGAGGAAGAAGGAAAAGGGGAAGAGGAGAGGAGGAAGAAGGAAAAGGGGAAGAGGAGAGGAGGAAGAAGGAAAAAAAAGGAAGAGGAGAGGAGGAAGAAGGAAAAAGGAAGAGGAGAGGAGGAAGAAGGAAAAGGGGAAGTGGAGAGGAGGAGGAAGGAAAAGGGGAAGTGGAGAGGAGGAGGAAGGAAAAAGGGAAGAAAGGAAGAGGAGAGGAAGAAGGAAAAGGGGAAGAGGAGAGTAGGAAGAAGGAAAAAAGGAAGAGGAGAGGAGGAAGAAGGAAAAGGGGAAGAGAAGGAATGGAGAGAAGTAAAATGAAAACGAAAGAAAACGCGGAGGAAGAGTAGGAAAAGAAGGTTTATAAGGAGAAGAAGAGGGAAACGGAGATACGAGGAAAAGGATACGAACGAGAAAGAAAAGAAAAAGAGAGAAGGTGAAAAAGGAGAAAGAGAAAAAGGATAGAAAGGCAGAAATCAGGCGGAGGACAGAAAAGAGAGAAATTAAGAGGGAAATTAAAAAAAGGAAAAAAAAGAGAAAATGATAAAAGGAGGGGGAAGACAAGGATGAAAGAAAAAGGACAGAGAGGAAGGGATAAACAGCGGGCAAGGGAAGGTTGAACGTCGAAAAAAGAACCGATCACCTATTACATAAATCATATATGCCTATCGGATAAATAAATGTCTATTACAATTGGTCTGCAGACGAGTCAGTGAGTCCAGTTAGCATAGATTTCAGTGACAACGCCTTATAAATATTAATGCCAAAGTTATTCATAAGTTTGTTGTACACACC
>NC_051413.1:32429752-32429861 GCF_015228065.2 Penaeus monodon
GGCGAAGCTTTGGGCCGCCATTTCGCAAAACCTGTTCCACGGCTTTTGTTGGTGACGTCACAAGGTCGCCTGCTTTTCAGAGTGTAACTGTGCTCGCGGTGCATTGTTT
>NC_051413.1:32430495-32430662 GCF_015228065.2 Penaeus monodon
CATGTACTGAGAACGCTGATAGTGCTTTCTTCCCCCTGAGAGCTCGCACAGCAAAGTCCCAGCCTCCTTTCTCTCTCCCTCTCTCCCATTCAGCCTTACTCCCACCCTCACTGTTCTCATTTTTACCCCAGTGAGCACTCATGGCAGGGGGCAGATCCGGCCCGAAG
>NC_051413.1:32430695-32430839 GCF_015228065.2 Penaeus monodon
AGGAGCACTCACAGCAGAGGGAACGTCCGACTCCTCGTCGGGAAACACGTTAGGGATGAATGTGGCGGAGCGGTGTCTCGGCCGCTGCTCGGGGGCGGCGCTGGGAGTTTCTTCTGCCTCGGCGCTGACGCGGGTGGCGACGGC
>NC_051413.1:32430867-32430966 GCF_015228065.2 Penaeus monodon
GCCTGCACGCGGGGCGTCGTCGACAGTCTCACTTGCATCGTGGCTCTGCAGGGGGAGGGAGGGAGGGGGGTAAAGAAGTTGCAGCGATAGCTTGGGTGC
>NC_051413.1:32431085-32432189 GCF_015228065.2 Penaeus monodon
AGAAAAAGAAAATAAAAAAAAGCTCAACAAAAAACATTCCCTCTCACATCCACACTTGCTCCAGTGCTTGACCTAAGCCAGCACCCAAGCCAAGCCACTTAATGTAAACACTGTATATTTACATAATCATCTGGTCAAGGAATGAATGGCGAAGTGTTAAACTTTCCTGAACAAACTAAACGAGGCGTGGCTGTCTTGTATCTTCGCCACGGGATGTGTGCTTCAAGATCTGGATTAGGTCGAGGTGGCCGACGGTTGCCAAGCCCCTGACACCAAGCCAGGGTAAGCTCGGGTCAAGGTCTAATCGAGCTTAAACAGTGTCTGAACGTGGAGTACGAGAATAAACCTTAGCTTCTGATGGTAAATAATTTTTTTTGAGAGATTACTCAATAGAGTAATTAGATGCTTACCTTTAAACTTAATTAAAAGCTACACGACCAACAATGTATTGTAATGAGTACTCGGAGCTTAAGGATATACACCTTGGGGTTCCTCAGGGTTGGCCTTTTGTTATATTTAATATATATCAATGCTATATCAAACTCTGCTTTAAAGATCAAACTCATCTTATATGCTGACACAAATAATTATATGCAGATAAATCCCCATTCATACGTATGGATACCTTAAGCCAAGTAATTAACGACATCACTAAATGGGTGTTAGCATATAGACTAATTCTGAATGCCGAGAAGAAGATAAAGTTTATGGCATTCCAGTGTAATAATCCAAGGCCTTTGTCAGCACCTCCTTACGAATAAATGGTACAGTGGTTTGTAAAGTGAACTTTACAAAATTTCTTGAAGTTACTTTGATGAGAATTTGACTTGAAAACAACATATCAATTCATTTTATGTAATTCACAACTATGTGGAATTATCTTCAAAATTCGGAATCATCAATCTAAGGAAGCCTTAATATACCTTACTTGGTGTACTTCTTTAGCACTATGGCGCAACTCATAGAGCGTGCACTTTATTAGGACATAAAAAATATTGCAGAGAATTATGAACTACGAACAAAAATACGAGCCCACGAAACTTATCTTCAAAGCACTGAAATTGTAAAATTTTGATTTCCTGTTCACAAATATTGTACTATTAT
>NC_051413.1:32432364-32432472 GCF_015228065.2 Penaeus monodon
GAAAGAGAAGTATATACTGTGGCAGTAATTTTTATAATTTCGTTACTGTTATTATTTGCAACAAAATTGAGAAGGGGAAATGAAAAATGTTAATTCCACTTACACAAA
>NC_051413.1:32432525-32432637 GCF_015228065.2 Penaeus monodon
TATTATTGCTGTGTTTCGTCCCTGAAGTTTCCTCTTTGTAAGTCTCTTGTCGACCTCTTCGGGTGACAAAGCACAACGAGGTAACCTTCTCGAGGAGGACGGAGACGGGGGT
>NC_051413.1:32432745-32432984 GCF_015228065.2 Penaeus monodon
TTTCAAGGTCATAATCTGGAGCGGGCACCTTCCTGCCTCCCCTCCCCCTCCCCCACCCGCATGCCTCCGCTGTCACTCTACCTCTTTATAAAGCACCATCATCCACTGCCTCTGTGGGGATCACGAGCACCTTCTCCACCTAGAACCATCCTCCGCTGTTCATTCTCCACATCTGCTTCTTCCCCCTCTGCCCCCATTTCCATCTCCTCCTGTCCACCTGTATCCACCTGTACCTAACT
>NC_051413.1:32433119-32433220 GCF_015228065.2 Penaeus monodon
GGGACACCAAGGACGGCCGCCCCGAGCCCCGCCCTCTCCAGCGGGGACACGGGCGCGATCGGAATAGAAGGATTTCGCCACAGAATAACGGTGCTCGGGGC
>NC_051413.1:32435145-32435565 GCF_015228065.2 Penaeus monodon
GGGACGGAAAGATCAAGGCAACAAGGACAGGCGAAGGGAGGAAAAAGGAGAGAGACGGAGGAGAGAGACGGAGGAGAGGGTGAGGAGAAAGACGGAGAAGAGGGTGGGGAGAAAGAGGGGGGGAGAAAGAGGGAGAAAGAGGGTGAGGAGAGGGGGAGAAAGGAGGGAGAGAGGATAGAGGGGAAAGAGGGGGGAGAGAGAACGGGGGAGAAAACACGTCCGGGGTGAGAAACCAAAGCCGACGTCGTGACTGCCCCGACACAAGAATCGAAGCAGGAAGCACCTCCCCGATTCCATATGACCCCTGGCCGCCGAACACCGACTTCCGACAGACAACTCTTGTCACCCTTCACTCTCTGGCTGATTGAGAATGAGGATAAATAGGCACTAGTTATCTCTGCCTTAATTTATTTTTATCTT
>NC_051413.1:32436669-32436812 GCF_015228065.2 Penaeus monodon
AAGCAAAGGGCAGCGAGGAGCCGAGCCGCGTGGGAGGAACAGGTGGAGCGAGCGACAGCCGGAGCCGCCAGGACCAACCTCGTCAACCTTGATTTAACTGCTCCGCCTTTGGCAACACTGTTGACGCTTCTGATCGGTGACTC
>NC_051413.1:32437464-32437658 GCF_015228065.2 Penaeus monodon
AAAGGTAAACACCCCCCCCCACACACACACAGGCAGCACCTATCCGACCTGGAGCCCAGAAGGAAGGAAGCGACCCGACCAGGAGCTCTCAGCAAGCCTCTCTCTCTCTGACCTTTACCAGAGATATATTTTGATTCGAAACATTTACTACTGTTGCAAGTATTATTTTCTTCTTTCCTTCATATTTTGGAGGG
>NC_051413.1:32437893-32438013 GCF_015228065.2 Penaeus monodon
CAACAACTCGTCCAGATCTCGCCAGGCTACAGCCACCGGGATGATTAGGCATACGTGCCACCACCTCGGTCAGCGATCAGCTAATAAACCCAAGTGACCTCGAAGATGCTAGAAGATGAT
>NC_051413.1:32439128-32439253 GCF_015228065.2 Penaeus monodon
CACACACGACGCAATCGAAATGCCTCGCTCGATATTACGCAAGACACGATTCCGAAAAAGCGGCGGCAACACCCGACCGGGATCGCCAAACCGGCTCCGAAGGTGCTGTGACCACGCCCACTCTC
>NC_051413.1:32440956-32442076 GCF_015228065.2 Penaeus monodon
ATCTTGTTTCCTACCACCTCACATGTTGCTTCGCCGTGGATGCCGCCTCTCCTTGCACACACTTTGGGGTAAACGTGCATTTCGAAACATCGTTGTATTTTAACTCAGAACTAACACCCCCCCCCTCATCACCACATCCATCAAAATGTACACACTAGTGACAATTCTTACAACTTTCACCAATGGAAACATTGAAGCAGGAAGGAAGATAAATTAAAAGAGAGAGAGAGAAAAAAAAAAGTACAAACCGCTTAACTGTGTCGGATTTAGAGAGCAAGTTCCGCTGATCTACCTCCCACGGTAACTAGATCACAACTGACAGGTATTCTCTTTGGGTCAGCTGTTCACAGGTATCGTAAGGAATCGTTGCCAGATTACGACGAAAATAATGCACGTTAGTGAGAACTAATTCATGTCTTTTCGAGATAATTTTATCAATGATTATGTACCTATTTATTTTCTAATCCTCGATCATTTTCATACTATGCAGGATAAATGGATTTTACGGGTTAAAAAGTGGCCTCCTTTAGATACCCGAGTATTTTGGAGATAAGATATGTGAACCACACGCGCCAGCCTATGGGGTTGGTAACTTTGCATCCTAAAGCGGTCCGTTGAGTTGCTTGATTATGTTCTTATCAAATTACCTTCAATTTCTTGAGAATAAGTTCGTTACATTAAGGAAATGGGGCGAATCACAACAAAACGATGGATATCCTTTTCAAAACCAGCGCAAACATGATGTACAACGTGGGTAATGTGTGTAAACAAAAACATATGATCGGAAGGAGTCAGCACACTCATTTTATCTCAAGGATTGTCTTTGACATTCTGTTCTTCCTAGATATCACAGTTACGATCGTCATTACTGCAACATGGGAAATATTTGACCATTTTGACCTCTTGATATCATCGCTATCACCGTAATTTGTGTCAAAAAAAAAAAAAAATGCGCTGAGACCATTTCAAAGTGCAAATATTTCGGTAATAAAAAGACTATTTAGCTTTTGATAATTTTGCATAGTTTGCCGTTGCGAAGGAATTACATTTGATAAAAGAAACCTTTGGAGCTGATGGGTGTTCTTGGATAAAACATTATGTCATTGGTGATGTTTCGTAT
>NC_051413.1:32442879-32442978 GCF_015228065.2 Penaeus monodon
CAGGTCCACCATACACATAATAATGATAATCGACTCGACCCCGGTTCCTGAGTGAGACCTTGTCCATTACCATAAGTTCCCTTTGCCTGTAGGCCTGCT
>NC_051413.1:32443497-32443635 GCF_015228065.2 Penaeus monodon
CCAGCGGTTCCCTTCGATGAACAAATAAATAAGCACTTCCTGGTGTGTGGCATTTCTTATAGAAAAATTGCAGCCTGGCATTTTCCAGCTGCTCGGGAACGGCATGACTGACATTTCTTCATTACAACAGGCTGGCTG
>NC_051413.1:32443941-32444249 GCF_015228065.2 Penaeus monodon
GTGAAGACTTCACCAAGTCCGCTTTGTCCGTTTTCAGGTGTCACAAAGAATATCGCCTTTTCTTCAGCAATTCTAGGTTGTTTTTGAATGTCAACACGAATTGGGCTTTCTTTTTTTTGAACCTGTCTTCTGTTTTTTTTCGTACATGGGCTTTCTCTCTCGTCTTTCCTTTCACTTCTTTTTTTTTGTTCTTCTTTTCTCTCTGTCTTTTCTCACTTCGTTTATCTTTTTTTCTTTCTTTCTTTCCATCAATATTTTTGTTTTTCTTCTCTCACTCTTAATTTCTTTTTTTTTTTTCTTCTTCTTCT
>NC_051413.1:32444345-32444472 GCF_015228065.2 Penaeus monodon
TTCTTTCTCGGTCTCCCTCTCACACCCAACTTTATACCACGTGCCAGTAATAAATTAATTTACAAGAACACCCAATCTCAGCTAGATACATATACGCTACTTAAAACACACAACGCATAAGTCAGCC
>NC_051413.1:32444529-32445211 GCF_015228065.2 Penaeus monodon
GCACGTACTACAAAAATAGAGTACAAGGTGGTGGTAATCTAGGAAAGAATTACCTCACCTCTTCTTGAAAGGTCAGTTCCATTAGCGACCTCTACGAAATTTCATGAATATGGATATATATTGTAATTTATACACAGGACATCAAGTGGGGATTTTTTTAAAAAGTATATTGGGGTATATAAGGGTGTCAATAGTTAATTCACTAAGGAAGGTTCAGTAAAATTTACCGGGAATGAATGATTGTGTAAAAGTTTTTTTTTTCTATAATTTGCGTCAGACATATTTTCATAATCGGATGCAAAATGGCGCGTGTGTGATTGCAATATAGATCCTTTTGAATATTTAATCAGAGTGGTTATAAATGGAGGTCTAAATATGATATTTTTTTCTGTAATACATCTATTTATCAGGCGCGTAGTTGAAAAGTAATTAGGAAAAATCACTAGGAAATAGATAAATATTAGAAAAATGCAATAATGGCAATGATATGAAAAAAACAATGATAACGATGATTATATTCTGGTGAATATTATAAAAATTGATACTAACATTGGCACAAAATAGCAAGCAACGCATGAATGCATATACCTCATATTAGTAAAAAGTCTACGCAAAAGACACACCTTGTTAAAAATTGGAGATTTGACTGTTGATATTACCATAACCAAGCGGTAATACAGTA
>NC_051413.1:32446116-32446213 GCF_015228065.2 Penaeus monodon
AACCGTAACGTTGGATTTCAGGAAGCCATTTTATATATAACAATAGTTTTAAGGTTCAGTTCTTCATAAAGCACATGACTGTCTCTCTCTGGTTCAG
>NC_051413.1:32447528-32447880 GCF_015228065.2 Penaeus monodon
TGAAGCAAAATGCAAGTTTTTATTTTGTTTGATTATGAATAACAATAATTATAGTCTGCTAAGAAATATTTTTGAAATATTCGTATATTAGAGCTCGTTTGACGATAAATCTCCAACGCTTTATCAAATTACATGTATACCTTACACCATCATAAACCATACCAACAACAAAAAATAACAGACACGGTCAATATAAATGGAAATTTGCAACTTACGGCGATAAAAACCAAATTAGGGGAATCCGAAGCCGGTGACAAGGACGAGAAATCGAACGTAGCCCGTAGTTCCACCAGTCGCCACCAGAGGTCCGATGAAACGGTGAGCAAACTAGCGTTTCAGATATATTTTATAC
>NC_051413.1:32448685-32449902 GCF_015228065.2 Penaeus monodon
GTCTGCTAAGAAATATTTTTGAAATATTCGTATATTAGAGCTCGTTTGACGATAAATCTCCAACGCTTTATCAAATTACATGTATACCTTACACCATCATAAACCATACCAACAACAAAAAATAACAGACACGGTCAATATAAATGGAAATTTGCAACTTACGGCGATAAAAACCAAATTAGGGGAATCCGAAGCCGGTGACAAGGACGAGAAATCGAACGAAGCCCGTAGTTCCACCAGTCGCCACCAGAGGTCCGATGAAACGGTGAGCAAACTAGCGTTTCAGATATATTTTATACTGTTATTTCATATTTTGGGGAATGGAAAGGCCAATTTGATAGAGGATTTTGCTCAGGAGAAACAGGAGCGTCGGCTTAGGCTGTGAAATACGCCGAGACACGCGGGAGAGGAGTGTTATTAGAGATCCATGGCTGACCCACTGTGATCAGCTGTTTCTGCCCAGCTCGCCATAATCAAAATAAACTGCCTTTAGTCTAAAATTCTGGCTTTATTTTAGGTTTCTGGTGGTTATTTACTTATTAAGGGGTTGTCCCAAACAGACAGTTTATTGGCAGATATTAGAAACCTAGTCAAACATAGGGATATAGAATAATTTTTTTTAGTTAGTTATGCCGGCAGATTGAAGTGCCGGCAACCTCAACCTTCCATTGGCAAAGATTCACCAAATAGTTAATTTATGATGACTACGATGATGATAATGGGTACAAGAATGATTTGGAACTGTTAGTGAGATCACATTCTCCTGCTACTGCCCTTTAACACCAGGCTTTTAGCAAACCACTAAACCAAACCTAATCTTAAACTCTTCCTATGAATTGTTCCCTGGCCAAGGAGAGTCTCCCCGATCACCATCTTTCCCTAGCTGGTGTAGTCGTTTTGTATGTTTTAATCAAAAATGAAAATGAATAAATACCAAATTTAACAAGGGTAGGTAGAGCTCTGCTGCTGTACAAAGAAAATGATGGTATTAGTGTTGTAGCTTGTACTTGGAGCACTCGATTGTATAAGTGTTTCAACTTTATCACCACATTGTTGTGTGTGGTAAATCGTACCACCACCAAGACATTTCACTGGTTTATTACCCTCTCTGCACAAGTTCGCATACTGCGCACTACCCTTGTAACATGTCTTCTATACACAATGGATTTACAAATTGTGTATCATTGCACAATAGATTGATGTTGCGCCAGATTTTA
>NC_051413.1:32450747-32450973 GCF_015228065.2 Penaeus monodon
GTTATGTTACATTATATTAGAAAGTTTTTCTACATTAATATATGTATTTTTCTGGCTTTTCTTACCCAACCCCATAGATGGCACTGTCGGTGGTAAGAAAGGGAGTTTCATCCCTAACTGGGCTGGCAGGTCGGCGGCTGCTGCCCTCGGCATCTGTGCTGCAACCACAGGTGATTTGTCTAATCTTATTTGTACTTTACTTAATACTTTACTTAAGTGAGTGTGT
>NC_051413.1:32453849-32454891 GCF_015228065.2 Penaeus monodon
TTGGTTATTTTTGTGTTGAATGCTACTAGTCTTCTGGCTAAACCTTTGGAAGTCTGTCTGTATGTATGTGTTTGTTCTGCGCATGGAATAATAAAATGTTTGCAGTATATGCCATAGACTACATAGGATTCAAACCAACAGCAAGGAAGTAACATGGTTGTCTTTCAGGTGGCCACCATCGTGAGTAAGGCACTGCGGGACAAGGACTACAGGCGGCCAGCCCCCTTTCCCTACAAGGACTCCCAGTATGGCCTCGTTGCAGCGCTCATGGACAAGACCACACATCGCTTTGATGAAAACTCCAAGATAATTGTGGTCGATGGGCCAATTGCTGCAGGAAAAACAAAGTTTGCAAAGGTATGTCTGTTACTCTTAGAGTTGCCTGTCCATTATTATATTCTTTTTCCAAGATGATGAATAGGAAGAGGCAGTGCTGCCACCATTTACATGAGGTAAAGCTTTCTGAACAAGCTTTTCTAACCTGGTTGTTCTTAACAGGAAGTGGCTGAGGAGTTGGACATGCTCTTTGTCCCAGGTGCCAACATGGACATGGTATACATCAACTCCTATGGCTATGACATGCGCCAGCTTGACTCCGAGATGCCAGACGCTGCCAAGAGTTTTGATGAAAAGAATTTCCTTCAGAATCCAACCCACCGCAATGTTGCATCTTTCCAATTTGAAATGTTCCAACTCAAGCTGACACAATACATTGATGCCCTTGCTCATGTGTTGAGCACAGGTACAGTAGACACTTTCTGTGGGTGTTCTCTATCATTGAGAAGTAATAACTGTATGTCAATGAACTCTGATCAGGCATGCATAAAAATTGGAAATGACATGTTAGTGAAGTAATGTGTGTAATCTATTACAAAAATTTGATATTAAGGCAGAACTTTTCTTGTAATTATCAAAACTATTGTTTTCTAGAAAGGGAAGGTCAAAGTAAAAGTTCATAAAATTTAATTAGTGAAGTATATACTCCAGGAATGTTGCAGTGCAGTTAAAAGTGTGTAATAGCATGCAGAGTACAATATTTGCC
>NC_051413.1:32455033-32455483 GCF_015228065.2 Penaeus monodon
CATTCAGGTTCATATAATTTTCCATATTTCTCATTGTGAACTATTTAATTTTGTTTTACTTGTGAAAGTGAAAGTATTATAATAAACTCCTTACAGGCCAGGGAGTCGTGATGGAACGCAGTGTGTACAGTGACATGGTCTTTGTGGAGGCAATGGCAAAGTTTGGATACATGAGCAAAGCAGGTAAGTTTTCAGTGACAAAAGCTGCTTAGCATTGAGAAGTCTCCTGTGATTCCCTTTGCTTAGTCTCCATAAAAGAAAATATACTTGAATGTTTTAAAAACTCTGCTTGTAGGTTTACTGTTGTATTTAGTTTTTGAGAACTTGGAGCAGGTAGTATGTGTATTCTCATTCAAGACCATAGGTGTTGGATCTAACTTGTTATATTTACTGTTGAGTTTGGAGTGGCTGTGTTTAGTCAAGACCACAAAAAAAATATTGGGAGGGCGG
>NC_051413.1:32456478-32458954 GCF_015228065.2 Penaeus monodon
TCAAAGACACCAAATATCCCCCCTCCCCCCTTGATAAAGATGGAGATCTGATATATGAAAGGAAAGTAGATGATCTTCTAGATTTTTTATGCTTTATGGCCAATATTCAAAACTCAGGAAGCATTTGATATATCACATTAAAAACAATTTCTGGTTTATAGAATAAATTTCTCCAAACTTCAAGGTAAAATTTACCCGTTGTGAAAAATATAAATTTGGTTATTGTGGTTGAGGAACACGATTGGCTGAGGAATTGATGTTCTAAAAATCACCTAATATGTGTTTCTGTAAATTCAAGTCATTGTGGGGGAAAAAAAATACATTTCTTTGACGGAAGTTCTCATTTTCTCTATTTGCAGCAAGGAACCTGTATTATGAGTGTAAGAAGATGACGGTGCCTGAGCTGATGCGACCACACTTGGTCATCTACCTGGACATGCCTGTATCCATTGTCCAGCAGCGAATCAAGGCCCGGAATCTCCCTCATGAGGTCAACTCCCCTGCCTTGACCCCAGAGTTCTTGGCACATATGGAGATGGTTTACAAGCAGTATTTCCTTAGGGAGATCAGGTGGGTGTTTGGCATATGTACTTAAGAATTCGTCCCTCCACCTTTAGGGATGTAACAATTGTTCTGCTTCATTTGATCAAGTAGGAGGAGAATTCGTCAGGAAGAGTTATTTTTCATATCTGTTAATGAGCTGGTGTTTTCTTGCAGTACCCATGCTGAGGTCCTGATCTATGACTGGTCAGAGGAAGGAGACACTGAGGTTGTAGTGGAAGACATTGAGCGCATTTCCTTTGACTTTGACAAAAATGACCCAAAGCTGGCTGACTGGAAGCAGCCAGATGAGTGGGAGTGGTGCCAGAAGCGCATGCAGTGAGTACAAGGGGAAACTTTGATTTTGTGTAAACTATCCCTATTAATTATCAATACAGAAGCTATATCTTTCCCTTGCTCTAATAATTAATTTTTTGCTTAACAGGTACACCAAAGGGAAGAAGAAGATCCTCAACTGGATGAATGTGCCAGACTTCAGTGTGCCAGAACTGATCCTGAATGCCGAAGAACATAAGAAATTCAAGGATGCCTGGTGGAATGTGAGGATCACTGGGTCACTCTTGTTTATTTTTGTATACAATAGCTCATGTTTTTAAAGTACATTTGAATGGATTTTTTCTGTAAAGTCATATGAATTACTTTCAGAATAGACTATTAGAGAATTATATAAGATGAAAGCAACCCCAGCATCTTTCTGTATGGTCATAGAAGAAAGCAGATATAAAGGAATATGACCAACAATGGGAACATTTAAATAATGTCTTTATAGCAGTTCTGATAATCAGAGTATGTATGGATAGAGGAATTTCTATTTCCTGAAAAATAATTTCTGCAGAGAGTATGTATGATAAATAATTGTAACCAGGATTTAGGCTCTCAGTATCTCAAAACTGAGAGGAGAGGAAGCAACTTAATCGTAACCAGGATTTAGGCTCTCAGTATCTCAAAACTGAGTGGAGAGGAAGCAACTTAATCCTCTGGCTGCATTTGTAAATTCAGTTATAATTGATTGTTAGCTTCCAGAACAAGGGAGAATTGATAAAGTTAATATTTCCGCTTTGGTTTGTAAAAGGAAGTCATTTGATGTAGGTGCAGGTTGTACAGGGAGGTTGATGTGGGATACTGTACTCTGCTAACTGATTTTCTCTACTTACAGGCTCCTGGTATGAAGTATGCAGAAGGTTTCAACGCAGAGATGGGGGACCAGTTCCTTAATACGAAGACAAAAATTGGCACCTAAAATACCTGCTCTTGTTTCCTCATGAATCTATAGAAAATATTTAGCACCAGCAGGCTTGTATTTGAGAATGAGAGGGAAGCAATTGCCAAGGATTTTTCAGAAATGCTAGCCTGCAAATATTTTTTTTTTATTTTGAACACTTTTCATTTTGCAAATTGTATAATACTGTACAGTTGGGAAGATAATAAAATAAGTTATTTCCACAAATACATGACTCTTTTCTAACCTTTGTATAAAGGTCTTTTGTATAATGATTGCAAGGATATCTCTAGCATGGTAGAAAATCATTAACATTCAGGTAGAAAAAAAATTGAAGTAGTGTAATATTTTAACTTAAAAATTTAAAGTGGGCATATTTTCTCATTGCTGCTGCTTGAATTCGAAGTTCTGGCTTCCCGCTTCACTTATGCCGCGTTCTCATGCTGAATGAAATCTAAGACAAAATACTAAATGCTGCAGCTATTTATTGTGAGTAAAGAGGCAAGTCCTTTCATGTATACCCATGCACATGCACACAGGTTAACGACAAGTAAGCAAGCAAATACCAACAAAAACACACACTCACAACATCTCTTACACTCTCACTCACTTTTCCTCATTTTTTCTCACTCTTTACTCCTCTCTTGCTTTCCATCTTTCATTTTCCAGTAAGTCCTAAACTAAATGAAGAGCTGG
>NC_051413.1:32460671-32461089 GCF_015228065.2 Penaeus monodon
TCTGAAGGCAGACTATATAAGAATTATGAAATCTGAATAAAAACGTGACATAGACTCCAAGGATCAGAATGCAGAAAAGACGATGGCGAAGACGCTATGTCCATCCCTAGCCTCAGACTGTTCGTTCTGTATATAGCGTCTCTCTCATGATCAGTTCATGTTCTCCTATTTTTCTGCGTGTGTCCGTCTCTATATGCTTCCCCATTATTTCTAACTAATGCTTAGCTGCCTCACCACAATTGGCAGGCCCATCAGCAGTAGCAGGCAATTTGCCGTGGACCGCAGATGATATTTTACCTGCTGTCTGAAACCCAGCATTGATAAGCGAACAGTAACTCACTTCATCACCTGCCAGGTAATGACACCTGGAACTATCATTATCAGCACACGAGCTGCCAGTATTTGGCGCATATATGTG
>NC_051413.1:32462089-32462211 GCF_015228065.2 Penaeus monodon
GAGGTGTCCAATTAATGAAACATTTGCTGGACTACAATAATAATAATGATATTTAGTTAAAATCATAGCCACATCTGTTCTGTTACTTGAGAGCATTTGCTTAGCTACTGCTAAGGAACAGG
>NC_051413.1:32462793-32463039 GCF_015228065.2 Penaeus monodon
TTTACATCTCTCTTTTTGTCTGTTCTATCTAGTTCGTACCTGTTATTTTGTTGCTAGGAACAGCAGTTACTAAACAAATGCGCACAAGTAACAGAACAGATACGGTTATGGTTTTAGGTAATAATGAATGCAAACGCAACTAAAGACAATAATAAAAAAAAATCATTATCATTGTAGTTCAGCAAAATTTTAATTAATTAGACACCTAATTGCCATTAGTATATATCTGTTCTTCCTCTTCTCTAC
>NC_051413.1:32463645-32463950 GCF_015228065.2 Penaeus monodon
CTGGCGTTTTCTCGAGTTTTTAAAAATAAAACTACTATTTATTTTGCTCATCTTCCACCTGTCGCATTGTACTATCAGGACAGTTGTTCTCGTCGACAATACACTTGGGGATGTTTTTACGGAAGTTCGTTGTGAAAAAAAAAAAAAAGGAAAAATGTGCCAATCATCGCACTATCCTGGTAATAGTCATGGTGTGTTTATTTCTACTTCAACACAAAATCATGATTGATAAGTATTTATATCGGAAAATATAAAAGTAAGGCTTTATGACTTACATATATGTGCATATCCCTATGTGTGGTGTT
>NC_051413.1:32464328-32464412 GCF_015228065.2 Penaeus monodon
GGTGGAATCATGAAAACAGTTTCAGACAATGTGAATATTATTCAACATTAAAGAATTTTAGCACTAAATTACTCGACTAGAGAC
>NC_051413.1:32464436-32465305 GCF_015228065.2 Penaeus monodon
AATCTGTTGCTGCGAGAGTAGACTTTCATCGATATATCATTATTTCCACATTATCCGATTGAAATACTCCAATCGGACTGAAATGTGATATTCACAAGATGAATTTAAGCGAAAGACCTTGTCTCATACATAACATTTTTGTCAATAATATTCAATAACGTGGAATAGCTCTGGATTCAGTACAGCGTGCTTTGCGCTTCATTGGAAATTCGAGCTTCAACCCAAGACTTGTTTGTAGTCACCTCCGCTTCTTTCAGAAACTTTGCGCTAACTTATCCTATACCATCGCTGATTTCTCGAATTCTGCGATGCTCGTTCTTCCCCGCGAGACTTGTCTTGAACTCACTTTGCTGAAGGATAATCACTTCCTGTACTTTGAAGGATGACTTCACTATGTCTCAGAAAGGTCCCAGAGTACCAGCGGTTCATATTTCGTGGCAAACTGACCCCCAGTGACCGATGGGGAGACTCGCTGTCTCTGATAGATGCCTGACCCGCAGCGGTCTCTCCAAAGCTCGACGGCTCAAAGCTTTGCCCTATAGACAGCGTCGTCGAGTTTGCTTCCCTTCCACGGTCAGTCTGCCACCGGGTTCGTGTCCTCGAATGTGGTATTGTGGGACATTGTGTGCAGTGGGTAGGTCTGGCACGCTAGCCTAGAAACAGTGTATAACATGGCCTTTTATCTGGAACACTTAGCCCTGGTTTCACATGTTGCCGACATGTTAGCGCAGAACATGAACTTGAAGATGATATGAGATCTGTTGGCGGAGAACATCAATAATTTGAAGATGATATGAAAATGCGCTCGTTCTACTTCGATATTAGGAATTTGAGTTCAATCCCGGATATCCTTGTGAATATAGAATTAC
>NC_051413.1:32465566-32466065 GCF_015228065.2 Penaeus monodon
TGCGCAAGAACATGTGCAGTAAGTCAATTGCCATTAGGTAATTTTCTTAACCATATTGGACCAAAATTAATAATGAAAAATCGAATGAAACTGCCAATTTTAAAATACTTATATAGAATACGGTCACGCCTCTAATTTCAATGCGATAAGTGGAGTAAAGACTTACACATATGAATAGATAATTAGATAATGACAAGTGGCTTCGTTTATTTTCGCCTGACATGTACGAGAGAGATGTAGGGTGATAGTGGCTGGCGACATTCTACATTTTTTTTTGCTACATTACTCGAGGAGATGATTGACATGACATGAACAGCAGTGGGTCAGGAAGAACTCTGGAATTGGCAGACTTCTTTCATCAGCGTCGATTTCCGTTAATGGCCATAGGTGAATAAGTGCCTAAGCAACCAGTCTTTCTGCATTGCGACTGCCATGGTACACTTCACCCCGTCTACACCCTTCACTCACAACGAGGAAGTTTCCGAACGGTTTTGAAAGG
>NC_051413.1:32466211-32466543 GCF_015228065.2 Penaeus monodon
TTGGTTGCCGAAAGACAATTCGGAAGCAGTAGGACCGTACTCATTAACTCAGTACCGAATGCGTTATCATACCAATGGGAGGCGCTAAGGGAAAACCTGATGCATTACGAAAGGCTTATAAATATTTGTTTTTGGGAAGCAGCGTCATAACGGACAATCTGAGTGAAAGACAAATGTTGGTGAAAGGAACACAAGAGTGACTCATGGGTATGTGGAAGCTGGAAGGGATATAGTGAAATAAATGAACAGATCATTTAGACAATTTTCTCCATTGCATGAGTTACGAAATATATATATATATATTTTCCGCGACTATTATTGTATAGCGACTC
>NC_051413.1:32466617-32466695 GCF_015228065.2 Penaeus monodon
CTACTGTATATCCTCTCTGTTACTCTGCCAGAATAGGGAAGATTACAAAAAGTACAAAATACCCGCGATATTTTAGAA
>NC_051413.1:32466822-32466955 GCF_015228065.2 Penaeus monodon
TCTATTATACAAACACAAATTTCAGATAACAAAAACGCACAAATATGAAAAGGGATACTACAAATTACTAAAAATATAAAAAGTATGATAAACAAAATTAACAAGCGCACAAACCATGGCTTGCGCTATTACA
>NC_051413.1:32467066-32467132 GCF_015228065.2 Penaeus monodon
AATGCGATAAACAAACAAAACTCCGAATATCTCATAAATCATGGAAAGGCGAGACTGTAAAATGTA
>NC_051413.1:32467191-32467341 GCF_015228065.2 Penaeus monodon
TTTTGTTTTATTGAACTCCCCCCCCCCCCAAGATTGGGAATTATGTTATATCGCAAAACCAATCAGATAAAAGATATTGAAGAATCCTATCAAAAAAGCATCACTAAGGTCAAAGTTATATTCACCTTTTTAATGACAAAAAACACAAAG
>NC_051413.1:32467744-32468404 GCF_015228065.2 Penaeus monodon
TTAATACTTTCATGCATTTGCATACCTTAAAATGCATATAATTTTTTCCTTTCTTTCCATTCTTTCAAAGGATATTTTGTGTTAGTTACAACACATGTATATTATAGTATTTCCAGCTTTCACAATTCGCAATTATATATACACATATGTATGTATTTTTTTCTCTTTCTCCTTTCTTTACAATCACTATAATATTTACTTTCAGAGATACACGTAGGTAGGCAGTCAGACACCCACTCATTAAACAGAAAAAAAGAAAGAGCGAGAAAAAATACATACTTGTATTATTGTATTTTTTGTTGCCTCTTATCCATTCATCACCGAAGAGAGAGAAAAAAAAAATGTGTGACATTTAAAAGCGAAAAAATTATGAATGAGTGAGAGTGGTGAGGGACGTGACGCTACGATATTGTAAAAAAGAAGGAATTATTAGTATATGTATTCAAGAAATTCTAGGGTATATGGAGTTATTGATTATGAATTTAGTAAAATACTTGAGAATGTTAATGTAAATGAAATAGAAGTGATCTGATTAAGCTTCCCAATATATGTTAATAACAACATCAAGAAAACCATTACTGAGATGAGTGTTAATATTCGTAATGATAATATCAATCTACTGCAAAATCATAGTAGATGATAAAAAGTATTGCCGTATGG
>NC_051413.1:32469090-32469500 GCF_015228065.2 Penaeus monodon
CGATGGGTGGGGAGGCGTAGGTGTGGTGAGGTTGAAGCGTCTGGCAGAAAAAGTAATGTTCTTTCTTGTACGTGGTAGATGCAGCGTTTAGTGTGTGTTTTACTCTCATAAAGTTACAGTCTTCTTCACGTATTAAATCACAGACCGTTACTGATTCTAACCAGTACATCTGGATAGGAAGCACGCCAACCATCGCCTCCTGCACCCCATAGTTTCCCGTAATTTTGATTTCTTCACAACGTTGGTTTACCGCCTTGGTAATTTTTTTTATTGTCGCGTCTTTGTTGTGTACTTTTGCATCTGAGAGAGTTTAGAGGCAGTGGACCAAAATATTGTATTTTGAAATATAAAGCAGTGCACTGATGAGTAAATGAAGTTTAAGGCACACTTGAAAAATCAGTTTGTGCAGG
>NC_051413.1:32469708-32470140 GCF_015228065.2 Penaeus monodon
TAGGCGACTCCATTTCACGTGTTCATCTTGGCTCCCCTCCGCTGGTCCTCCTTGTGGAGAACTTACATTACGCACTATAAGAGAGAGGATAAATGACATCCATAACCATCTCCTAATTCTAGTTAACCCTCGAGAGGAGAACAACTTTTAGGAATTTACCCGAAACTAGTTCAAATGCCGTATCTTCCTCTCACACCTTCAGCTCATGCTCTAGAACTAGATATGATACCCACACCATTGACTGTTTAGCAGTGAGGGTATCACAACAGCTGACTGGAATGGATCAACTAATATGCTGGCCTTAGCTTTTTCGTGCAGGGAATCGATTGTATTGTGTATAATATACGTAACCTCAGTTGGCTATGGCTTAAGTGACTAAGAAAGGAGACTTGTTAACATTTTTTGATCAGCTCTTTCAGTACTACTTACTGA
>NC_051413.1:32470169-32470733 GCF_015228065.2 Penaeus monodon
GTCAATAAAACTAAGAGGAATACCATGTGTCATTATCGCTACTACGAGTGGTTATCGTGAGATAATGTTTATAATCACATAACGAGTGAGTGATATAAAACCGATCGTGATGTGTTGGTTGTAGATAGATTCCCCGGGTCATACCACGAGAAGCAACGTCCTTGAGAATCTGAGCCTGAAAACAAAGGGAAGAAGCAGGTACAGGCAAAAGGATGAGTTTATTAACGAGGGGGAGACAGAGGGGGATCCCAAGGCACAACACAAAAGCATGTAAGTTCACTGACTATGCATTCCAGTTACTCACAATCTCAGGAAACTGTCATTCGAAGAAATATTCTATTTATTTTCCAGTTTACGGCCTCAAGACATTTTTTTTTAAACTCTCTCGTGTTTTTTTTTCTTAAGACAATAGCACTTTGCGCAACATGACTACCGCTTGATGATATGTTACAGCTCTTCTATGACCTTGTACCAGCAGTAACCAGAAATACAAGGCAAATATGTAACTATTTTAAAATCTAACAATTACATGTTCCGTGGCTTTTGTGTGAACTATTTTTAAGC
>NC_051413.1:32472111-32472444 GCF_015228065.2 Penaeus monodon
GTTCTCATCAGTTTAGATTCATTCGATTTTGGTCAAATTATATTCAAAGCATGGCATTTCTTTAATTTTTGTTCTGTAATGGCCCTCTAACCTTGTTTATTTCGAGCTAAATAAAACAACTGGGGTAAACTGAGGTAAATTATATGTAAAGTAACATACAGTGATCTTTTAAAATATAAATGAATGAAATCCCTCCCCTTTCTTGTAATCAGTTCGAGTAATATATATTGAAAGGCCGCAAAAAAATATTGAAAGATCACTGATGTTTCGTGTTACGTATTTTGTAATCTCTCTGCCTTGTGCACTCCAAGTTTTATGCTGGCTGAATCGTCT
>NC_051413.1:32472479-32474177 GCF_015228065.2 Penaeus monodon
TTCTCCTTTCGTTTCCCCACGACGAAACTCTTCATCACGCCGACGTTACAGGCTATATATCCAATGCCTCAGTTCCTAATTACAGTAATCATCCCAGCTCCTCCTACAGCAGACAGAGCGCCATGTACTTGTCTTTCGCGATGGTGTAAGTCTTCTTCACACTGGCGTTATCCGGTTACATAATGTTTTCCGCGAAACTTTAGCAGGGATGATCCTTCCTAGGTTTACGGTAGTAATCAAAATTCCTTCTCGGATCTAATGTTACGTTTCAAGTAAAATCGTTAAGAAGCAGAGCTAGTGATGAATGCATTTTTTCCCCTGTGGATATTGGTTTCAACAAAAAGCTCGTTGGTCATAGTAAAACCTGGCTTGGTTCAAATGGTGAAATGTGTCTAGGGAAAGAGTGTGGAACAAGTAATGCCAGCGTGTGGAAGTCTTATGTCAGGCAGTTTTACAGAAGTATGGTCGTCGCACCAAATTATGAATTATGGTAAAAAAAATAAATCGGTATTTCAAACAGAGAGATATAAACGCAACCTTCTGCCGATTTGACATAGGACCTACCACCAGATGCAACCCTTAATATTCACTGACCAAGCCATGGCTGTCCTGTCTGCTGCGAAACCCGCGCCTGCCGCTTGGATGTCAGGATAGACGAAGTCATTAGTAGAGTAAACGACCTGTTGCGTAAGACTTCCTTCCCTCCAAGACATCGGTCAGACTCAAGACAACAGGAGCGCCAAGCAATGTAACGTCTAAGATACGATAGATCAAAAGGGCAACAGAGAGCAAGTTGCAACATTCATTCGTGCGGGACGTGAGTCGAGTAGAAAAATTGAAATACAGGCTTGCAAAAGATATCTTGATCTAGAATGGATACAAGCGAGAGAGGCCCAAAGGGTGAACTTGCCAGTGGTTCTCAGACCTTACGGGTGGACGTCGGACTACAGGTGTATGTTAGATTTTGCCGCCGCACTTACTCTCTAGATTTAGGCTTACTATTTAATATGTGAATAAAACGCATGGGGACAGATGAAATGTCCTTGCTATATGTCAATGTAAAGAAAACAAAAAGCGGATTTCTTTGTTAAATGTGAAAAATACATCTTTCTACGAGAAATTGCGCATTTGAAGAGCAGTGCGTAGCTTGCAGGTCAATGACTTTAGTCCAAATGACCCTTTTTTTTTCAAAGAATACACGTGAGCAAACAAAAATTCTTAGACTATTATGTATTCAGCATTGAAAATATATTCACACTGTGGAAAAGTTAACTGCACTTGTTCCTGGACTGCCAGTTGCATAACACCCAAAGATATATCTTACGTGTGTAATCAGAAGCATTAATGAAATAAAACGACGACAAAGTATTGTTAATGTTGCTGCTTAGGAGTCTGAGCGCCATCTGGACTTGATAACCCATAGTGAAACAGACTAATTTGAATATTATTGGACATACGGTGTTCCAGACGCTGAATTAACGTCGTAAAATGTCATCATTCAACAAAATTCCCATCGCAATTCTCTTTTTGAAGACTATCATCCCAAAGAAAGTTATTGTGAATATTCAACTCACATCCTCAATGGGTATCTTTCATAAAAAAAAGTGGCGTAAGATGTAAATTCTCTACAAATGTCTTTTTTTTCTTTGAAAGGAAATGTAATATGTCAGGAAGAGATCCTGAACAAATGTAATCCTT
>NC_051413.1:32474388-32474477 GCF_015228065.2 Penaeus monodon
CGCAAGTCGGTTAAGTCGGTTCCAGTGATACTTATCTTTACACCAACACATGTTCAGTTTTATGTATTGCAACACTCTGCATGACTAAT
>NC_051413.1:32477256-32477719 GCF_015228065.2 Penaeus monodon
GAAATTCCACGGAATAAAAAGAAGAAAAAAGAGGTATTGCTCTCTTTTACCCTACTACCTGCAGCTCCCCTCTTCTATTTCATTTCCCTCTCCCTCGCCCTCTACCTTTCCCTTTCCCAATCCCACTCCTTATTTAAATAAACTCCTCCCACTTTAAGCCCTACGTCTGCCCCTCCCACTTCCCTCCTCTTCCTCCTTAAACTCACTCACCTCTTTCGCTTCCCTATCCTCTTCCTTCCTTCTCCAATCCCCTTGTTTTCTCTGATCCCCGTCTTCTTTCCCCTTTATCCATTCCCTATTCCTCTTCCTCTTGTTTTCCTTCTTTCTTCCTTTCCCCATCTTCTTTGTCTCCTAAGCCTCCTTCCTCTTCCTTTCCTCCTTTCCCCTTTCTTCTCTTCCTCCCAATCCCCTTCTTCATTTACATCTTCCTACATCTTCCCCTTGGGTAGTCGTGTAAATAATA
>NC_051413.1:32478005-32478133 GCF_015228065.2 Penaeus monodon
TAATATATCCACCTTACACAAAATTAGACCTCTAATCCGCATACACGTGGAATAATATCTCAAGCGCATTTTGCAAGCTTAACGCGCGGATGGACGGTCGAAAGATGTGGAGAAATTTCATATGATTG
>NC_051413.1:32478335-32478650 GCF_015228065.2 Penaeus monodon
CTTTTACACCAGTGAGTTCACTATTTAGCAAATATAGATATTAATTATCCCGTGTTAACGAATCTTGTGTCAATAAAGTGGATTAAAACGCTGCAGTCAATGATTGCCTACAACGAGAAATATGAAGTAAAATATCTTCATGATTTCGAATTTCATAAACAGACGAGGAAACACGAGAAGGTGATGACAGTTGCCTAGTTTAAGAGACATTTATAGTTTGAAGTGAAGTATCCAGCCGGTTTGCCCTGTTATCTGTACACTACTTACATTACTGTTTGAGAGACCATAAGTTTAATAATTTAATAACCATGATGT
>NC_051413.1:32478815-32478969 GCF_015228065.2 Penaeus monodon
CACCAGTGTCATTGCCCCTGTAGTCTGGGGTGGGAGGGGGAAGCAGGAAGAAAGGAAGAGTAGAGAAATAAAATAAAATAGTAAAGACTTGTACACGAGGCGATACGGAGTCATTGAACTCAACTGCGGGAATAAACCACGAACAAGGAAGTCC
>NC_051413.1:32479028-32479159 GCF_015228065.2 Penaeus monodon
GTGCTTATCGGTAACTGTGTGATTGGTTATTTTAGAGATGGATCTGCACTTTCTTTTTTTTCTATTTCATTTCATTATTCTATGTACTCATTTATTTATCTATATTTGTAAGTCTTACGAATTTCATAACA
>NC_051413.1:32479678-32479845 GCF_015228065.2 Penaeus monodon
CCACTGAATGAAACAATTACACCAAATATAAAGTTTTCTCAATCCTCATAAAAAAATCCCTTCATGTTTTTTTCCATTCCCTCCCCATGCATAATCTCCCACCACAGATATTCTCCCTCCCTCTCCATATAGTTTCATCTTCCCTTCAGGTTCTTTTTTCTCCAAAC
>NC_051413.1:32479914-32480017 GCF_015228065.2 Penaeus monodon
TATATATAAATTTTTTTTCTGATTATAATTTTTTTCAAAAAGCAATTTTTTTTTTCTGTATAACATTAATGGGCAAAAATATGTATAAAAAAATTTTAAAATC
>NC_051413.1:32480229-32480413 GCF_015228065.2 Penaeus monodon
TATAAAAACTTATATTTTTAGGAAGACCCCCTTTTACTTTTTATAATTTTCTTTTTTTTATCCTTCCGATATTGGGGGTTTTTCCCCCCGTTAAGGTCAGGTAAGTTTTGAAGGGCCCCGGTTGGTGCCCGAAAAACTTAAATGGTTTTCATGTTGGGTGAACCCTAAATTGGACGGGGGCCCC
>NC_051413.1:32480459-32480545 GCF_015228065.2 Penaeus monodon
GGGGTTTTTAAATATGGGTATTAAATTTTTAAATGAAAATTCTTTTAAAAAAAAATAATTTTAGATAATAAGATTTGGGTAATTTT
>NC_051413.1:32481017-32481124 GCF_015228065.2 Penaeus monodon
TTTTAAAATAAAAAAAAAAAAAAACCCTTTTTTATATACTGCCCCCTTTAATTTTTTTCCCCCCAAAAGGAAAAATTTCCTTTTCCCAATCCCACCCTTTTAAAATT
>NC_051413.1:32481170-32481697 GCF_015228065.2 Penaeus monodon
TTTAAAAAAACTATCACTCTTTCGTTTCCCTATCCCCTTTTCCCTTCCTTCCCCAAATCCCCTTTTGTTTTCCTACCCCCTCTTTTCCCCCTTTTCCTTCCCTTTTCCCCTTTTTTTCCCTCTTTTCCCCCCTCTTTTTTTTCCCTAATCCTTCCCCTTCCTTTCCTTTTTCCCTTTTTCTTTCCCCCAAAATCCCCTTTTCCACTCTTCCTTTTTTCCCCCTTTTTCTTTAAATTTCTAAACATTTTTCCTACCATTTCCTGGTATGGTAAATAAAAAATAAAAACAACGTTTATCCTTCATTTTAAAAATGGATGAAAATAAATAGATTTGGGTTTTATAAATATGGTTTTTCTTTTATCAAAAATAATATTGTAAAATTGTATTATCCCCCCCCATTGTTCCCAAAATTTTAAATGCTAAATGGAAATTAATAATATGAATAGGATTTATACCATTTACACAAAATTAGCCCTCAATCGCTTTTACAGGGAAAAATACTCAAGCAATTTTCCAACTTCCCCACC
>NC_051413.1:32481875-32482386 GCF_015228065.2 Penaeus monodon
GTTTTGTTACATTATATTTTAATGTATTATTTTCATATATGATAGTGTGTGGGGAAAAAAGCCACAGCAAAAAAGAAAACATTAAATCATACATACACACTGTTGTGTGTTGGTAGATTTAGTTGTAAAATTTAGATATATAAAAAGTGTGTATTTTTTACCCCCGTGATTTCACTTTTTAGAAATATAGATTTTTAATATCCCGTGTTTAACGAATCTTGGTCAAAAAAGGGTTTTTAAAACGTGCAGTCTGATTGCCCCCAACGAAAAATATGAAGTAAAAATTTCTGATTTCGAATTTAAAAAACAGACGGGGGAAAAACAAAGGGGGAAAAGGGTGAGACAGTTCCCTTTTTAAGAGACATTATATTTTTGAAGTGAAGTATTCCACCCGGTTTTCCCCTGTTACGACACTACTTACATACGGTTTTGAGAGACCATAAGTTTAAATAATTAAAAAACCCATGATGTAAAATAACAAGAAAATGAGAGGGGAAATTGCAGTAGGCAG
>NC_051413.1:32482440-32482649 GCF_015228065.2 Penaeus monodon
TTAAATATATAAAAATATTAAAATAATATATAATTATATTAATATAAAATATTATTACACCAGTGTCATTGCCCCGTAGTCTGGGGTGGGAGGGGGAAGCAGGGAAGAAAGGAAGAGTGGGGAAAAAAAATAAAAATGAAAGATTGTACACGGGCGTACGGGAGTCTTTGAACTCAATGGGGGAAAAAAACCCACGAACAAGGAAGTCC
>NC_051413.1:32482698-32482975 GCF_015228065.2 Penaeus monodon
GGGCTTATGGTAACTGTGTGATTGGTTATTTTAGAGAGGGATCTGCACTTTTTTTTTTTCTATTTCATTTCATTATTTATGTATCATTTATTTATCTATATTTGTAAGTCTTACGAATTTCAAAACAGGAGGATAGTCAAAAAGATTAAAAAAATTTTGATAAATATTTTGTATATTAATGTTGCAATGGTAGCTTAGTAAAATAGTGGAATGATAGTATATAACGGGAAGAGACAGTGGTAACAAAATGAAAAATAGTTATAGAAATTTACATGTT
>NC_051413.1:32483267-32483515 GCF_015228065.2 Penaeus monodon
TACTATTACTTATATGAACCATCATAAATGAGAGCAAAACCAATCTTATAAAAAAACCCCACTGAATGAAAAAAATTTAAACCAAATATAAAGTTTTCTCAATCTCAAAAAAAAAATCCCTTCATTTTTTTTTCCATTCCCTCCCCAGCATAATCCCCCCCACAGATATTCCCCCCCTCTAAATTAGTTCATTCTTCCCTTCAGGTTCTTTTTCTCCAACCAAAGATTTCTTCTCCCTCGTCCCATAT
>NC_051413.1:32483685-32483888 GCF_015228065.2 Penaeus monodon
TCCTCCTTCCAAAATAAAATATTTTTTTCCTTTTCCATTTTTCTTTTTGTTCCCCGTTCTTACCCCCCTTTTATTATTTCCGGAGACCTCGCCCGATTAATCGGTCGTTACCCTTCAAAATTTTTTTTTAAAACCCTTATCCATAGGGAATTGTTTAAAAAAAGGGGCTTGCTAAGCTTGACTCAGTTTGCTTGGGGCCCTCT
>NC_051413.1:32484002-32484231 GCF_015228065.2 Penaeus monodon
AAGCCCTGGACCTAAGGTTTTTGACCTGCCAATATTCAGGCTTGGGGGGCTGGGGGAAAACCCTTTTCAGCGAAGGTGGTGGGGGTTTATTGGAACTTGCATACCTTGGTGGTGTTATATTTTGGGTTGAAAAAAATGAACGATTGGTTGGAAAGAGATGAATGATAAAAGAGATTTGGAGATTGGATATGAGAAAAATATGTTTAATTTTTTTTATATTTTTATAAAA
>NC_051413.1:32484300-32484440 GCF_015228065.2 Penaeus monodon
AAATAAAATTTTTTAATTATGTTTAAAATATCCAAAATTTTTTAACAATCCGGGTGGAAATAGCTTAATCATTTACCTGTCGCAACAAAAACCCACCCCCAAACCCACAAACCCCAACAAACCAAAACCCCCCAAACCCC
>NC_051413.1:32485192-32485276 GCF_015228065.2 Penaeus monodon
ATATAATTTACCTTTTTCATCCATAAACGCCCCCAATTTATAAGCAATACCTTTTCTTTCCCGTTTAAACACTTGTTTAACCCC
>NC_051413.1:32485361-32485520 GCF_015228065.2 Penaeus monodon
AAAAAAAAAAGAACCCCAGCAAAAACGGTTTTTAAAACCCCCTTTTTGGGGTTTGGGGACACGGGAAAGAAGGGTTTTAATTTAAAAATGCTGTTTCCCCCCTTTTGGGGCCAAGGAAACCCAAACCCAACCCAAAACCCCCCACCAACAAACCCCCCA
>NC_051413.1:32485591-32485943 GCF_015228065.2 Penaeus monodon
ATTTTAAAAAAAAATGTATTTAAAAATTTTTTGTTTTTTAAAAAATAGAAAATAAAAATTACAAATAATTTTATTTATTTTTTGTTAATATACAAATAAAAAAATTTTAAAAATTTAATTTTTAAAAATATATATTATTATAATATATTAAATTATATAAAAAAAAAAACCCCCCAAAAAAAAAAAAAATATATTATATATATAATATATATTATATAAAATTTTTTAAAAAAAACAAAAAAAAAAAAACAAAAACAAAAAAAAAAAAAAAAAATTATATTAATTATTTTAAATTTATTAAATTTAAATTTTTTTATTAAATTATTATTTCATTTATATTTTATATAAAAAA
>NC_051413.1:32486000-32486167 GCF_015228065.2 Penaeus monodon
ATCACTTTAAAAATTTTAATTTTTTATAAATTTTAAAAAAATTTAAAATAATAAAATTATTAATTTCAAACACTGGGGGTTTTTGGGGGTTTTTAAATTTTCCCCTTTTTTAAAAATTTAAATTTTTAAAAAAAAGGATTTGTAAATAAGAAAGGGCAATTGGAATT
>NC_051413.1:32486212-32486343 GCF_015228065.2 Penaeus monodon
CCCCCTTTTGATTTTTAAAAATTTAAAAAAAAAAAAATTTTAAAAATTTAAATTTTGAAAGGACAAAATAAATTGTAAGTAATGGGTTTAAAAAAAAAATAAATTAAAGAAAAAAGTTTTCCGGATTTTGT
>NC_051413.1:32486370-32487355 GCF_015228065.2 Penaeus monodon
GGGCCCAAACATCCCCCAATTTTGGGGAAAAACCCAAAAAAAAATTTTTTTTTTTGGGGAAAAATTTTAAAAAAGGTTAAAATCAGAAAAATTCCTTTTTGGAATTTGAAAAATTCCCCCTTTTTGGAAAAAAACGTCCAAAAAAAAGTCCCCCCGTCAAGCAGAAAAATTGGTAAAAAACCCCAAAACCCCCCTTTTTAAAAATCTCCCCAAAAGGGGATTTCGGAAAAAAGATTGGGAAGTTGTCAAGGAAGATTTTTAAGGGCAACACAAAACTGCTTCAGCAAAAATAAGATAAAATAAGCTTTGCCAAAACGGGGGAGGGGAAACACCCTAAAAACCCCCTTTTTTCGTGTTTTAAATTTGAAAAAACCTTTAAACCCTTTTTACGGGGGGGGTTTCAAGAAATAAGTCTTTTAAGATCATGGGGAAAAAAGGGGGAAAAAAAACCCCCCAAAAAATTTAGTTTTTAAATATAAAAAGTAAAAAATTTGGAAAGGAAAATTTTTATTTTTAAACTTGGTTACCTTGAAATTTTTTTCAATTAAATTTTTTATGGGGAAAAATTTTTAGGGGGTTTTTTTTTTTTTTGAAAATTTTTCATTTCTTTGTTTTCGGTATAATAACACAAAAAATTAAAAAATATAATATATTTTATTTTTTTTAAAAAAATATTTTTTTTAATTTTTTTTTTATTGATTTCTTTTATTATATTATTAAATTTATTTTTAATTTTGTTTTATTTTTTTCATTTTTTAAATTTTTTTTTTTTCTTTTTTTCATTATTATCATTTTTTTTTTGTTTTCCCTTTTTTTTATTCCCTTTTTTTTATAAATTCTTATTATAAATTTTTTTTATTAATTTTTATTTTTTTTTTGGCCTTTTTTTTCCCTATTTTTAACTTTAAAAATTTTATGAATTTTAAATATAAAAGGGCGTTACCTTAGCCCTTCTTTTTTTAATTACAACTTATTTTTAAAAATA
>NC_051413.1:32487471-32487989 GCF_015228065.2 Penaeus monodon
TGGGGTTTTTCCCCCCCTTTCCCATTTACCAGTTGGTTTAAAAAATTTTATTTAAAATTTAAATTAAAATATTTAACAATACCATTTTATTCTTTCCCCCTTTTTAGGGTATCTTAAAAAAAAAACGACGAAAAAAAAAATAAGGGATCAGTGACTAATCCGTTTCCGAGAAGCACCTGTAGAACCCTCAGGTGTGGAAGTATCGTGTGTTTTCCGAACGATAATGTGACGTATGATGAAAAAGTCAGACCCCAGGAAAAAAAGTAAAAGTGTATTCCCACTTAGTTTAAAATTTAATTGGCTTTTTATATTTTGACATATGGCGCTAAAACGTTTCAGTGAGAGAGAAAGGTTTGATTTACACTATTGTTTTTTCCTCAATAAAATACGCAAAGATGAGTAAAAAAAAAAGAGAAAAAGGAACTTCAATAAGCAAAAAACATTAACTTTCATGATACAGCCGCCGCAACAGACACATCCATCAATCATTACGTGACTTCACCACCAATTGAAATACA
>NC_051413.1:32493431-32493620 GCF_015228065.2 Penaeus monodon
TTTGGGGTTTTTACTAAGTGAAATTGCTGAAATTTTGTCCGCAGAGTTTGTTCGGGCCGACGATCGGGCCCTCAGTAAAATTTTGAATTCACTTTCTGAACCTCCCCGGGTGCTGAGTTGTCTTAGCCCCCACTTCTCAGGTAGACATACAGGTAAGTATGAGTTACTACCTTAACGCAATAAGCGTGA
>NC_051413.1:32494510-32494624 GCF_015228065.2 Penaeus monodon
TCTGCTTCTTTGATATTATAATCAATTTCACATTATTCACTTTTCATATTAATAAAAAACGCACCTGTGAATTTATAGCTATTCTCTTTGTTAGAGCAGGTATTCTAAAATTTG
>NC_051413.1:32494737-32494813 GCF_015228065.2 Penaeus monodon
CATTGTCACTGGGGAATATTACGAATCAAAAAGTTTGTGGTGAAAATTTTCGATTTCAGTTTTATTAAAGAAGCTC
>NC_051413.1:32497368-32497905 GCF_015228065.2 Penaeus monodon
TTGGACACAACTCACCAGAGCAAAGCCGAGCAGCAAGCCCAGCGAAACTAAGAAGACACCGCGTCCTCCCATTCCCACACTTTGCTGACGACTGAAGAACAACCGTAAGGAAACCGACAGACAACAGCTGGCCTGTTTCCTCACGTGCACAGACCACTTACACCTGTTAACGCGCTGCCATTTCCATCTTCGACTGCTGGTATTTTTCGCGAGTTTGGTTTCCTTTGGCGCGGGGAGGCACCGATATAGGAATCAAACAACCCGGGAGGATCACATCGTTAGCTTTTCCCTTCCGTAACGAGCGGATTAGGCTTATTTTTCCGCTCATAATTTGCAACGAGATAATATTATGGGAGAGTAGGGCCAAATGGCTTTATACCCGTTGCATGTTGGACACCACGCGAGGGGAGATTATAGTTATACACAACACGTGTCTGTAAGGTTGTAAGGTTGAGCAATACATATAAAGAATAAAAACGTATTGATTATTGACCGATTTCACTTGAAAAAAAAGAACATGGGAATCAAGTATAATAC
>NC_051413.1:32498821-32498899 GCF_015228065.2 Penaeus monodon
GGGAGATCAGCCCATGTCAAAGGTCCCGCCGGCAGCCACATTTTACTCGCTAGTTGGCAACCTCGAATGACATCTTCA
>NC_051413.1:32499031-32499149 GCF_015228065.2 Penaeus monodon
TGTGTCTGTTTTAGATATATATTTTGTGCACCCTTGTTGATTTTGTATCTCGTATATATCTGCTTATATTCGTGAATTATATAATATATGATTTATTCGTGAACCTTTCACCTGGAAT
>NC_051413.1:32501009-32501107 GCF_015228065.2 Penaeus monodon
CTTCTTGAGCTCAACCCCGTCATTATTCGGGGTCGCTACGGGAGTCCCAAGTCCTGCTTTTACCAGTTATTCTCGTCTCTCTAAAATCAGTTTGCAGA
>NC_051413.1:32501501-32501615 GCF_015228065.2 Penaeus monodon
ACTGTATCCTATGACACATGGGAGCCTAAGTATTTGAAGGTGTTAGTTCTTTTCATTTTTTTTGCCCAGCAGCAGGACATCCTCACCTGAATTTAGAACCATATACTCGCAAAC
>NC_051413.1:32501863-32502121 GCF_015228065.2 Penaeus monodon
GTTAATTCTCCAAGAAATTATTACATAAACACACACACATATACGCATAAAAACACAACTCCCATACTTACGTATGTGCCAGAAACTGGTTACCTAAGCAGCAATAGGAAAGAAAAAAAAATAATATATATATAACATTTTCGAGATCACGCTACTTCCTTGCCGTTTTATTTATATCTCAGTTGCGATGAGGCCCCGCTGGGGGGGGGGGGAGCTGTTTCGCTCTCTGTCTCATCTTCCAAAACCTTTGTTCTTCCT
>NC_051413.1:32502642-32502895 GCF_015228065.2 Penaeus monodon
ATACATGAATATATATAAGAAAGTTAATGTAACTATTTCTTTCCTTGATAACTTCTGTAACGCGTTTAAAAAGGTTAACCTTCTGAAGTGGCAGGAAGCATGAGAGAAAAGCCGAGGCGCCGACCAGGCGGTGAACGCTCAACACAAAGGACTTTCAGGTGGGTTGTTTTTAGCTGTTGTAGTGCAGTGGAAATGTTGGTTTTCCTGGAATCAAATCGTGGATAAAAACAACAGCGCAGGCAAGTCTAATTGG
>NC_051413.1:32503299-32503532 GCF_015228065.2 Penaeus monodon
AAACAGACATGGCAGATCCATCGCAAAGATAACCAAGTACGGGGAACACTTGCCTAATGTCACCAGACCCAAGTGTAGTACAAGCCAGCGCCACGCCAACCTGTACGCTAGATGTGTGTTATTAACATTGATAACAACAGCAATACGATTGGTAATGAACAGTTTATGGACAGAAATGCCGTATTATCGCCAATAAAGCTCGGAAGAAATTTATTAGGTTTGTAGTATGTATG
>NC_051413.1:32503688-32503795 GCF_015228065.2 Penaeus monodon
TAGATATAGAAATGATCTGAGGATGTCAAGAAATGTAAAAGAAAAATGACAACAATCTGATCGGAGTCAAACATGAACATCGTATTCAAGAGAGCAGCAAATATTCA
>NC_051413.1:32506996-32507430 GCF_015228065.2 Penaeus monodon
TGAATTGCCTAATCTTTATTCTTATTACCTGTGCTATGTAGCCTCTTCCTCCCTTTCTGTTCTTCCTCATTCTTAACCGGCTCTTCCTCGGCTTGTTTATTCCTCTTGGCAGGGGTATTAGCATCATCACCAGAGGCCCTTACGATTCTGTGCAGGTACCCCTTACCGTAAGCTACGTTTTCTTTGGGAGAAAACGCAACCGGGCGAGAGCGTTTGGAGGTCTCATGGCGTAACAAGTTCACGTCATGAATGGAGGTGGATTTCGCATTAATCTGCAGCTGGAAATACGGAAAATAATGATAAAGATAATGGTGGCTGAAATAAATGAGAGTAAGATGGATTTTTAAAACAGGTAAGGCGGTATCTTTACGTCTGTAATTTGTCGCGATGTCAAATTATACTGCGTTTTTTGTCATTGTTTTTCGAGAGGAAGC
>NC_051413.1:32507955-32508127 GCF_015228065.2 Penaeus monodon
ACATGGGAAAGCATTTGTTTATGGTTCAAAGTATACCTTTTCTGCTTCTATGATAAATATAATCAATTTCACATTATTCACTTTTCATATTAATAAAAAACGCACGTGTGAATTTATAGCTATTCTCTTTGTTAGAGCATGTATTCTAGAATTATGAAATTGAAAAAAAAAA
>NC_051413.1:32508147-32508233 GCF_015228065.2 Penaeus monodon
GCATTGTCACTGGGGAATATTACGAATCAAAAAGTTTGTGGTGAAAATTTTCGATTTCAGTTTTATTAAAGAAGCTCGTAGCGAGG
>NC_051413.1:32512488-32513068 GCF_015228065.2 Penaeus monodon
TTGGACACAACTCACCAGAGCAAAGCCGAGCAGCAAGCCCAGCGAAACTAGTAAACACCGGGGAGGGGGGGGGGAGTCTCCCCATTCCCACACTTTGCTGACGACTGAAGAACAACCGTAAGGAAACCGACAGACAACAGCTGGCCTGTTTCCTCACGTGCACAGACCACTTACACCTGTTAACGCGCTGCCATTTCCATCTTCGACTGCTGGTATTTTTCGCGAGTTTGGTTTCCCTTGGCGCGGGGAGGCACCGATATAGGAATCAAACAACCCGGGAGGATCAAATCGTTAGGTTTTCCCTTCCGTAACGAGCGGATTAGGCTTATTTTTCCGCTCATAATTTGCAACGAGATAATATTATGGGAGAGTGGGGCCAAATGGCTTTATACCCGTTGCATGTTGGACACCACGCGAGGGGAGATTATAGTTATACACAACACGTGTCTGTAAGGTTGTAAGGTTGAGCAATACATATAAAGAATAAAAACGTATTGATTATTGAACCAGATTTCACTAGAAAAAAAAGAACATGAGAATCAAGTATAATACAGGAAAACGAAAATGCGAAGATACAGTC
>NC_051413.1:32513792-32513870 GCF_015228065.2 Penaeus monodon
GGGAGATCAGCCCATGTCAAAGGTCCCGCCGGCAGCCACATTTTACTCGCTAGTTGGCAACCTCGAATGACATCTTCA
>NC_051413.1:32514002-32514145 GCF_015228065.2 Penaeus monodon
TGTGTCTGTTTTAGATATATATTTTGTGCACCCTTGTTGATTTTGTATCTCGTATATATCTGCTTATATTCGTGAATTATATAATATATGATTTATTCGTGAACCTTTCACCTGGAATTTCCCCGTATGGGAGAGTATGTTTA
>NC_051413.1:32516214-32516508 GCF_015228065.2 Penaeus monodon
GAGCTCAACCCCGTCATTATTCGGGGTCGCTACGGGAGTCCCAAGTCCTGCTTTTACCAGTTATTCTCGTCTCTCTAAAATCAGTTTGCAGACAGTCTCTCTACCTCCTTCTTGACTTTCATCTTTTCCTTCTCCCGTCTACCTGCATATTAAGCACTCCTTTACCCACATATTCCGCCTCTCTCCTCATTTACGTGACGTATCGTGCAACCTTCTCTCCTATATTTTCCTCATATTTCCAATACTTAGTTGTTGTACGAATTATATTATTACTAATTCTGTCAATTCTCGACA
>NC_051413.1:32516691-32516812 GCF_015228065.2 Penaeus monodon
CTGCCTGACTGTATCCTATGACACATGGGAGCCTAAGTATTTGAAGGTGTTAGTTCTTTTCATTTTTTTTGCCCAGCAGCAGGACATCCTCACCTGAATTTAGAACCATATACTCGCAAAC
>NC_051413.1:32517140-32517409 GCF_015228065.2 Penaeus monodon
CTCCCATACTTACGTATGTGCCAGAAACTGGTTACCTAAGCAGCAATAGGAAAGAAAAAAAAATATATATATATAACATTTTCGAGATCACGCTACTTCCTTGCCGTTTTATTTATATCTCAGTTGCGATGAAGCCCCGCTGGGGGGGGGGGGGGGAGCTGTTTCGCTCTCTGTCTCATCTTCCAAAACCTTTGTTCTTCCTCTCTGCTGCTGTGTTGTTCAATCTTTTATTAGGTTCACACAAACACAGGATAATATATATCTAAGCG
>NC_051413.1:32518143-32518379 GCF_015228065.2 Penaeus monodon
ACGCGTTTAAAAAGGTTACCTTCTGAGTGGCAGTAGAAGCATGAGAGAAAAGCGAGGCGCCGACCCAGCCGGTGAACGCTCACACAAGGATTTTCAAGGTGGTTTTTTGTAGACTTTGTAGTGCAGTGGAAATTGTTGGTTTTCCTGGAATCAAATCGTGGATAAAAACAACAGCGCAGGCAAGTCTAGTGGATAACCAAGGCACATACATTATCCATGTTGTGTGTGGGGGGGGG
>NC_051413.1:32518691-32518917 GCF_015228065.2 Penaeus monodon
AAACAGACATGGCAGATCCATCGCAAAGATAACCAGTACGGGGAACACATTGCCTAATGTCCCCAGACCCAATGTAAGTACCAACACGCGCCACGCCAACCTGTACGCTAGATGGTGTTTATTAACATGATACAACAGCAATCATTGGTAATGCACGTTTATGACAGAAATGCGTATTATCGCCAATAAAGCTCGGAAGAAATTTATTAGGTTTGTAGTATGTATG
>NC_051413.1:32519098-32519239 GCF_015228065.2 Penaeus monodon
TCAAGAAATGTAAAAGAAAAATGACAACAATCTGATCGGAGTCAAACATGAACATCGTATTCAAGAGAGCAGCAAATATTCATTAACCCTTCACATGACGATATCAGAAACATTTCCGTGTCACTGACACGTCTGTCGTTT
>NC_051413.1:32521897-32521982 GCF_015228065.2 Penaeus monodon
TATACAGGGTGGTATCATCTCTCCAAAATATTCAAGAAGCTAGAATGGATGTCACATACCTGGTACAGAGTATTGGTGATGGTCA
>NC_051413.1:32523234-32524292 GCF_015228065.2 Penaeus monodon
GAAACTCCAACACAAGAATGAGCATTTCGAGGGAGGCGTCAGGGGTATGGCTTTCGGTAAAAAGATTGGTTATGAACGAAAAAGTTTTTGAATGCATCTTGTAAGCAGTTGCAAACGCACACGGGGACAGAAAGACAGATATTTGAGGAATTTTAGATTAGTCTGCTACATGATAATGAGCGCGCGGAGGCCGTGCGGTCCGCCAAACGGGTATATCTGTATGGGCGCAGCTGATGCCACGCGCGACATCGGTGCTACGCCGCCATAGCATCGTAGTAGATGCCATCCGCGAACAAGGGGTTAACCATGATCAAAATTATACTGAATATATAACACAATAAAGAATAACTTCACGTTTCTGTACGTTCGTTATAATGTGTATGTTTGTTCTATCGTTGTTACTCGTATGGTCGATATATCAATGGGTGTAGCTAGGCTTCATTGAGGCCCATGCTATATTTTCTAGGTTTGACAGAAATAAGATATGTATTTGATTTGAAGTAAATATTTCTTCTAATCTGTGCAAAAAAAAACACGGATAAATAATAATAAATGGGGGAAAAGCTATCCTATTGTTTGATATCATTATAATCTACATTAACTGGTGAATCCATCACTCCTGGCTAAGGGATATATTGTCATCTGTCTGACATTCTTAGTAGCACAGTCATTTATTAAATCATTCAAAGTAATATGCATGATTAATCTTATTCATCCAACGTATTTCAGTAAATATCCGGGCTATTCATTTTCTTTCAATTAAGAATCGTTAGAGGGAGGTAAGATTATCAACAGAACAGCCATACTTTCAAAATGATAAGTTACTAAAGGGAAAACACAACAGACTATTTCTAGATTTTTTTTTTCTGCTACAATATATGTAAATAATCGATCAGCAATATTTTACAGCTGCTAACTGATGATTTGTCGAGATTATTGGCACTGGCGCCCGGCTAGTGGCTGAGCATTTACCTCCCTTATACATTTCAACCAATCAGCTTCTTTGTAACGGCAGAGGGGCGTGGCTCCAGGACGGATATGATTTAATGGATCTATAG
>NC_051413.1:32524851-32525072 GCF_015228065.2 Penaeus monodon
CAAAAAATGTTGATATCATAGGAAATTCGAAAATATAGATTAGAAACCTGAATAATGATTGAAGGATCTTAACACCCCAGGTAAAACATTAACATAAAAACGATGTAAACAAGAAAATGATAATCACATTGTTGGTAATATGAGCAGTTATATTTTTTTCTTCTTCTTTTTCACGAACAGTCAGAAAATACCTTTCATATATTCTTTATCGACGAAAAATA
>NC_051413.1:32525160-32525232 GCF_015228065.2 Penaeus monodon
ATTCGAAGTGTCGTACCGCTTGAACAAAACGAACCATCTCGCACAGAGAGCGTCCCGGGTTGTGTACATGTA
>NC_051413.1:32525575-32525769 GCF_015228065.2 Penaeus monodon
ATCCTGCTCTCTTGGGTTGTGTACATGTACAAGAAATAAAATGATTATTATGGTAATTGAGTTTTTGACCAGTGCCACATCTTATGCTAGAATTATGGGTCATAACTTATTTGTCTTAAAAACAATTATTTTACTGCATTTTGCATAAGATACTTGATTGATTTCCACATTCCTAACACCTGCGCGCGCGCGCT
>NC_051413.1:32525788-32525944 GCF_015228065.2 Penaeus monodon
TTTTTTTACTTTCTATTTACAACAAACACGGAAAATATACCGTTTTTTTAAATTTCATTCTATCAATAACAAGCCTTTACTTAATTCCTTTATCAACCAAAATAAACCTTTTTCTTCACTTTCTATCAACAACAAACAGCCATTTTTTATCAGCTT
>NC_051413.1:32526071-32526339 GCF_015228065.2 Penaeus monodon
CTTCTCACTCACAATCAGTACATTCTATTACTACCGCCATTTTTCTTCACGCAACCTGGCTCGCTCGTGCCCCAGATCCACTAACCTTTTTCTTCTGTTAAGGGGTTAACAGGAAGTATTTTGGGGTCGGGTGTGCTAAATGTTAAATGGTGGAGGGTTTTTCTTATCTGAGCACGTGGACAGATAGATGCAAAATGGGGAAAACCTGTTTACAATGAGGAATGTCTTAAATGATGGTGAGGTTGGTAGCTCTGATATCGGGTGTGTT
>NC_051413.1:32526490-32526633 GCF_015228065.2 Penaeus monodon
ACGTGGCTTTATCATATGATCATAACTCTCCCTTTTCTCTTTTATATGCAGATTAGTTTATTACGTTCAATGTGTGGTAATAACACTGCGGGAACCAAACTCCTTCCCAAGGAATCTCCTGTAAAGGTCATAAATGACATAAA
>NC_051413.1:32527090-32527199 GCF_015228065.2 Penaeus monodon
GATCTAAAAAGATATAGATCCTGTTATCTAGTTACATGTTTGGCAATAGCAGTAATGTAGAAATTATGTCATTAAAAAAACATTTTGTGGGTGAAGATAATTACAAACT
>NC_051413.1:32527731-32527982 GCF_015228065.2 Penaeus monodon
CCATATACCCCCTAACGTACCTTACAGTCAATCTAATAAATACACTTTCAAGAACGTATCGTCAGGACCTTCATTTTATTTAATTATACTTTATGCAGTTGAGTAGCCCTGGCTTAGGTAGCCATGTAGATATTGATGTGTATATTGATAAATGGATTGTTTCGTAGATAAATATGCACTTGTTTTCTTTCATACGCTGGCTGTTTCTCACTTCCTTGTAGGCATTGGAATCATGCAGTGAGTTTAAAGTC
>NC_051413.1:32528594-32529316 GCF_015228065.2 Penaeus monodon
TTGTACTCGAGAGTATGTTTTTATAGAAACACTGAATTAATAACTTTCTCTGTTCTAAAGGTGCATCCGTTTTTTTCTGTGGAAATCACTTTCTCCTGCCATTCAGTGCAGCTCGCAAACCGGATGCCACAAATGAACATTTACGCTGACAGCTTTCCGCTTTCATTACTCGACAAGTGTATATTACCAGTCGTCAGGGGGAAAAGATGTGGGATGTGTATTGTTGTTTTGATAATTCTTTGCGAGTGCTGTTCAGGAAGTTTGTTTTTTTTCTAATTATGTACAAGTGGTATCGTGCTAATATATATATATATTTTTTTGGGGTGGTGAAGCTCGTATTTGATTTTTTCTTCTTCTGTTGTGATATAACCGATTTTTACTGGTTTTAAATTACATAGAAAAAAGAGACTAAAAATTGTTTATACTGGCGATTAAAGCTATTCGGATAGACAGACTGGACTGATGAGGAGTCTAGCGAAATGTCACGATTTGTTTCCCCTTTTAGTTGTAGCTTCCTTTTCATCTGAAAAATCTATATGTGAAAAGTCATAAATGAAAAAAGTAGCCAAAAATTAAAATGGAAAATTCAAAAGCACTGTTTTAAATATGTCAATTTCGAAAAATAAAAACACGCGATGATTAACCATATCCCTCTCCTTAAGACACAAGAATAATATGACGATGAACGGGAATATAGGTCAGCCTCCAACACATCTCTTTGA
>NC_051413.1:32530488-32530718 GCF_015228065.2 Penaeus monodon
ATCATAAGACAGCTAATGGCATGAAAAAGCTTCGGAAAAGAAGACAAAATAAAACAATTAAGGTGTTACAAAAACATATCAATATAGTTGAAAGAAAGAGAAGGGGAGATTTAAAGAAAACAGAAAAATATCGGCTACAAAAATATAGGATAAAGAAGGGTTTAACGTAGTATTAAAAGAGCTGGAGCTGCGATTACAAGCGAACGCTATGGAAATTAAGAGGCAGAGCA
>NC_051413.1:32530822-32531162 GCF_015228065.2 Penaeus monodon
ATAAATAAAAAGATAACAATCACTCACAGCCTATTTCCGCAAGACGAACGTTTACCAACAATTGAAGGAAGAGCCTGATGCTCTGGACTAACATCAGGCACAACAAAGTAGATCATTAGAAGGATGCTGAATGGCCGAGAGAATTGCGAGCGGGTAAAAATAATGTGAAACAAAATGACATTAGAATCACGACTGCGATGGTGACCCAACTTGAAATGACTTGGCCCTGATGAGGATATTATTGGTTGAAAAAAAAATCACGGCATTGCATAAGATAATACCAGAGTAACTGAATAACATGATTAACAATGGAGTTGAGATTCCCAAGTAGATGACCACG
>NC_051413.1:32531432-32531604 GCF_015228065.2 Penaeus monodon
CGTCTAATCCTGGATTCTAGAACTGGAAACGTGGCTGATAAGGTTGTCGAGTTTATTAGACGGTCGAATGGAATGTGGATTTGACGTCATGTGGAGAATTCTTGGCTAAGTCCTCCTTTATTTGTGATTTGCATGACCACCCCTCAGTGTGGGCGGTGAGAAAGCAAAAATA
>NC_051413.1:32532067-32532153 GCF_015228065.2 Penaeus monodon
ACCTGAGAGACAGCTAAATCCATAAACAAAGAGAGCTGCATAATCAGAAGAAAAAGGGGGTCAAATTTAGCGATTAAATGTAAACA
>NC_051413.1:32534249-32534490 GCF_015228065.2 Penaeus monodon
CCTGTATTACAATCATTTCCTTTTCTGTTTTCTTCAGATAACAAGTGCACGGAGAGTGATGGAAAGCCGAAGTGTTCAAAGAAAGAGGAGGCACCATTACCCGGATGTAAGTGTTTCACTGGTTTTAGCAGTACCTTTTATACTTATGAATTTAAAACTTCCATGTGTATTGACCAAAAATCTGCATTGCTTATTTTATTTCGCCAGTTGTCGTTTTCAAAAAGTGTTTCTAATCAAAATC
>NC_051413.1:32534655-32535273 GCF_015228065.2 Penaeus monodon
CCATACCAGCGAGGACTGCAAAACGACCCAGAGAAACAAATGGTCCCTCGACCCAGCGTGCACGTGTTGCCTGACGTGCAGGGACTCCAAAGGCTGCTCGAAGAAGGGTGGCGTCTGTGCTACAAAATGCGACAACGGGGACATACCCAAAGGCAAATGCAAAGGGGATGACTGCAAGTGCTGTGCCAAAGGTGAGAGACTTAACTTGCAGTTTTGTTAAATTCAGGTCGTTATGCTGTTGTCAGTCTCAGGGATAAAAGGCATATGATGATTTCATTTTGTGCGACAAGTGGGTTCACTCCTTTTTTTTCATTTAAGAATACGTTGCGTTCGACGAGTGATTGCCATGCAAATGCAATAACTTCTAATTCCCTCTTTTATAAATTTAGATGATGGCTGCTCACCCAGTTATGCAAAGAAAAAAATGCAATTCAAAGGGAGGTACCATTACGGACAAGTAAGTGTTTCCAATTATGTATATGACGCCTGTTTCCCTTTGATTCACAAGTGCTTGTCATGGGAAGTGACTGTGACCCGTGTCCAGTTTTTCAACAATACTTTACCATTGAGATTTAACGGAGACAACCTTCCTTCTCAAACTTTTCTTACCTAGTTGTG
>NC_051413.1:32535551-32535624 GCF_015228065.2 Penaeus monodon
GTAACTTTTACAAAATAACTTTTATGCCTTACAAGTTTTCGTAAACACGATGATTTAGTGTTAACTGCGTAAT
>NC_051413.1:32535772-32536005 GCF_015228065.2 Penaeus monodon
GTACCAGGAACGACTGCACTTTCATAAGTAAAGACAACTGGTCATGGAATCCCTCGTGTACTTGCTGCATGCCTTGCACTGAAACGAAAGGCTGCACAAACAAGGGAGGCTTCTGCGCTGCGACCTGTGCGAAACGGGGAAGTACCAAATGCCAAATGCAAGGGCAAAAGCTGCAAGTGTTGTGCTACAGGTAAGTCGAGTGTAGTATACGTACTGTAAGTATATATGTGTAT
>NC_051413.1:32536736-32537017 GCF_015228065.2 Penaeus monodon
TATAGCTGAAATATAATATTCAACTAATATTAATACACAGAGAACGCATTTTTTCCCTGTTTCAGATACCGAACCAACCCCATCTCCTGGTAAGTACCTTCTTACTCTGTGCCTCCAGTGTTTACAAAGATCCTCATACTTGGGGGTCAAGCGTGTACCTGTCTTAGAGTTTTTTTTGTTTTTTTTAATCTGAACCTTATGTATTTCTCCATTGTGAAAAATAACAATATATATTTGATATAATACTCTAAGAGAAAAAAGAATATTCAAGGCCAACCTTT
>NC_051413.1:32537217-32537346 GCF_015228065.2 Penaeus monodon
ACCGCATTTTATAAACACTTTGCCAATTCTCAAAGCGAACCTGGCAGAGGTCAGGACCCAATGTATGGGTTTTGATCGTTCTGGGATTCGTTTATTAAAGTTTTAAAGTCAGGAATCGATTCTTGCAGG
>NC_051413.1:32538159-32540151 GCF_015228065.2 Penaeus monodon
ATGGTACACAGAAGCTACTATCGAAGTGGCGGCCTAAAAGAGTTGGCAACCTTGGCGCTGGCTATGGGAGTAATATTAGGGTGTTACTTTCTGTGGTTTAAGGGGTATTTCAATCAGTCGAACTTGTCAGGTGAAAACCTCGGTGAAACACCTGGCAAACCCTGGAGGAATCCCGGGCGAAAAACTCCAGTGTGAAACACCTGGTGAAACACCCTGGTAAACTCCAGGTCAAACTCCTGGTGAAACACCCTGAGTCAAACTCCTGGTGAAACTCCTGTGAAACTCCAGGTCAACTCCTGGTGAAACAACTGGTCAAACTCCTGGTGAAAACTCCAGGGTAAACTACTGGTGAACTCCTGGTGAACTCCAGGTCAAACTCCTGGTGAAAACACTGGCCAACCTCCTGGTGAAACTCCAGGCCAAACCCCTGCGAAACTCCGGTGAAACTCCTGGTGAAACTCCTGGTGAAAATCCCGGAGAAGAAACTCCAGGGGAACTCCAGGTGCAACACATGGTGAAACCAGGTCCAAACTTCCAGTCAAACTCCTGGGGGGTTTGAAACTCCAGGTGAAACACCTGGTGAACTCCAGGCTCAAACTCCAGGTCAAAGCCTGGTGAAACTCAGGTGAAACACCGGGTGAAACTCCAGGTGAAACACCGGTGAAACTCCAGGTGAAACACCCGGGAAAAAATCCAGGTGTGAAACACCCGGTGAATGTGAAACTCCCGGAGAAACTCCAGGTTGGAACTCCCGGAGATACCCAGGTGAAACTCCAGGAGAATCCAGCGTGAAACCCCCGGAGAAACTCCAGGGGAAACTCCAGGAGAACCTCCAGTGAGACTCCAGGTGAAACTCCAGGAGAAACTCCTGGTGAAACCCCCGAGAAAACTCCCAGGAGAACCTCAGGTGAAACCCCCGAGAAGAAACTCCAGGTGAAACAACGGTGAAACACCCGGTGAAACTCCAGAGAAAACCCCGGAGAAACTACAGGAGAAAAAACTCAGGTGAAAACCCCGGAGAAAAAACTCCCGGCGAAACTCCAGGTGAAACTCCTGGAGACGGAACCCCGGAGGACTGATGATATGGCGCGGTGAGTAGTGAATGCCGCCAGATGTGCCAGAGGAATATATCAGTGCTTATCGTTTGATGTTAAAGCTGGCGACCCAGATTGCCAATGCCATCCAGCATGCCTTTTGCTCAGCAGGAGGAAGCTCACGTAGAGCCAGCCAAGTGTGCTCTTTTTCATCTCCGTGTTCCACTTCGCGCTGTCTGATGTAACACGAAGCCGTTTGGTGTAGCAACCAGAAGGTGGCAGGTCAGCCGATTACTCTAGTCTTATTATGGAAAATTATATTGATTAGAATCGATGGTCATGTGCTATTGAAAATAGCAATCCAAGGCTGTTCTGGATAGTCTTAACAGCTGAACTGGTTCCCAATCAAATGGTATGGTGTGTAGAAAAGCTGTTGTATAATGTTACAATAATAAGGATTAAAAAAAATGTCTTTTTTAAATAAACCATGTATATGCGTAAATAATACTAAGATAAGGATTTTAATTTTATAATTACCCTGATGTGACCATGCTTTTGTTTATCGGCCTCTTCCGATTTTTGCTAAAATCCTTTGTTTCTGCTATTAAAACCAAAATCCGATTTTGCTAAGTTGATTGATTACTGGCCACTTCTGACATAGCTTCCCAGATGGGTGTTTAAACCCCGATTACAGGTCAATTCTATCGAAATTACCAAAACCAAAAAAAGTCGAATATCTTGTGTCGAGGAACATGGTGAATCAATATCAGAAAGGTATTAATGATTCGAGCCACCAGACCCAATCCTTACTACGGAAAGAAAACTAATATGCGTTGTTAATTGTGACTGAGATCTATCGCATATTTATGATTGCGGATAACGGTGCGAGGTCTTTTCCACATGCTCGCGCTAATCACTGAGCGAAGCACGCTGCGCTAGCCCCATGTGATGTAAAGTA
>NC_051413.1:32540308-32540595 GCF_015228065.2 Penaeus monodon
GTTTCTATATACGTCTTGAAAAACGTTTGCATTACAGTTAGAGTGTTAAGAAAATTGAAAAACTGGGTAATGACCTTTGTCATTCTTTAAATTACTCTGAACAATTTTTTTAATGATACGGATAATACGTCAGGAATCCAATGCTGGAATTTAAACAAAGTTCTATCTGAATTTAAACATAACATAGATAAGCAAAACTGCAAATGAATAACGAGGGTATTAATTCGAAGGAAAGTTTTGAACAATGTTATTATTCCTGCCAAACAATAAGAAAAATTTCATGTGAA
>NC_051413.1:32540701-32542829 GCF_015228065.2 Penaeus monodon
TTTGCACGCACGTACACACATTTTTAACACGAAATTATACATACAAACGCGTTACTATCCGTAATTCTGGCAGACCTCTTAGACGAGCATTTTCGAAAAAGTAATTCTAACAATTACCTTCACCAGGGTCAGTGTCAACAAATAAGCATACAGAACCTCATTGCCGTACGTCCAATCTCTAAAAGGGGAAAACTGGCAACTCACCCTGAACCCTTGAGATCTCCAATTTGCCAAGCTGATTTTTTTTCGTCACCAGATTCGTAATACTTATGTGTGTTTCGGATTGTTAAAGTTTTATATAGTATCGGTATTGCATTTTACAGACATTTGCATTAACACGTTTTTTCTGTTAGAATAGGATCGGACTCCCGGGAGAGTTGCCAGTTTCTCTTTCGCTCAAATATAATATAGAAATCCTAGACCCCAAAACGTAAACAGGCATTGCGAACAAACCAGAAGAAGCTGGGGGGTTTACCATCATTTACAACTACCCAGATGGCTAATAGTAGATATATCAAAGGGAAAATTGTCAATTTTATAACAGAATTGACCTTTCTAAGTCATACACAAAATCAGGTAGTGATGGCCATCACATTGAGCAAACAAGCAGAGTTATCTAAATTAAGAATCCTACACAGTGAAGGATAAGTAAGGTTCGTCTTATACCAATCTCCTTGACATAAAGATAGCTGCTACAGCCAAAAATGGGAATGGGTATGGCCACTTCCTCACATTTGCTATAGGGGCAGGGTTCTCTGGTTACCTTTAATAAGCATAGCTAAGTTTACCTATGAAATTATAAACATTTCCATCATCCATCCTCCCTCTACCCCACCCCACTCACAGGCAAAATTTGTTCACCAATCTAATACTTTGTACACTAACTAAACAATGTTAAACACTTTTAGGTAAAATAGGAGCATCTGACTGCGCTTTGACACTTTTGCTAAACCAATTAAAAATCATACCTAATTGGAAACATAGATTCCTGCTAAGATTTGTTGCAAACTAACATGAAAATACAAAATTTAACACCAAGGTCATTGCCCCAATAAACATATAGAGTCCGAAAATGGCAGAAAGTAAATTAGTTGAATTTGAAAGGAATGAAAAATAAGTTAAATAATTCTAATTTTTTTCATGAAAACTATAAGGAACTGGACCGGATTGGAGAAGCCGAAAATGCTCCAGAACCTGGAGCTCCCCCCCCCTAAACTCAATCAACAAGGCTGGACCTGGTGAAACTCCTCCCGAAGGACCGGAGAACTCCTCCAGAAGGACCTGTGAAACTCCCCAGAAGGACCTGGTGAAACTCCTTCCAGAAGGACCTGGTGGAAAACTCCTCCAGGAAGGACCTGGAGAAACTCCTAGAAGGCCTGGTTAAAATTCCTCCAGAAGAACTGGAGAAACTCCTCCAGAAGACCTGGAGAAACTCCTCCAGAAGGACTGGAGAAACTCCCCAGAAGGCCCTGGAGAAAAGAAAACTCCCCGGAAGACCTGATGAAACACTCCCCCAGAAGGACCTGGAGGAAACTCCACAGAAGGACCTGGAGAACACATACTCAGAAGGACTGGGGAGAAACTCCTCCGAAGGAACCTGGAGACTCCTCCAGAAGGACCTCGGAGAAACTTCTCCAGAAGGACCTGGAGGAAGAAAATCCTCCAGAAGGACCTGGAACCTGGAGAAACTCCTCCAGAGGGACCTGGTGAAACTTCACCAGAGGACCTGGTGAAACCTCCTCAGAAGGACCCTGGAGAAACTCCAGAGGGCCCTGTAGAACCTTCTCCTGACAGGGCCAGAGCCTGGAGTAGGTGAAGTATGTGCCATGAACATCAGGCATAGTTTTGATTTTCTATGCCTACTCGCTGGCGATCAGGCCTTACATTCTCTTTACCGCACTGCCTACGTTCAAGCAGAAAGCTCAATAAAAAAGAAACTTTTTTATATTTAAATTTTAAATCTCCGTTCTGTATGCGGACTGATTTTGGTCTAGACATCAGTAGTTGTAGTGTCAGACATCCAGGATCAAACAGACAGTTGGTTCCTAGTTTCAGTGGTTTTGATGGTCGTATGTTCCAGGTGTATGGAACTTAAGGTTAGTTATCTACAAAAAAATAATGTGTTGCC
>NC_051413.1:32542851-32550086 GCF_015228065.2 Penaeus monodon
GGGCTATTACTAAGCTGTGGTTTGAAAAATGTGTCATTATCATTCTAAAATATTAGTACACAATATTACGCATATAAATTTATAGCTTTTTTTATTAGTTTTAGTTCAGTTTACCATTTACGTTTTGTGCTGAATGTGTCCTTTTTTCAGTGTCCTGAATTTCAAATGTGAGTTTTGTCCTAAGGGTTTTTTCGAAGAAGTCCTCTTAGCTTCAGCAGGTCCTTTTTGCAGCATATACGTTCCAAGAGCCATGCTTGTTGGTGACGCTTAGGAACAGACAGGTATTGAGATCTAGAAAACAAGAATTAATACAGTTGCCACTGCTTGCAGACTTAATAGGCCGATATTCAGGGAAATACATCAATTCCAAGGTAATTCAACAGCAAGACGTTGAAGTCAGCTAAGATAAATTTTGCACACAGTTATGTAGTGGTGGAGACCACATGGTCATTATGCAATTCGACTTGCAGTATGAGGCTCTATCCGTCATGAATTGACATCGTATTAGGTTAGATACTTCAAACCAAGGACAGACAGAAACATTTTGGGGTTGTTTGGTAATAGTGTAGGCAGGGTTAGGTTGTGGTAGGCAGGGTCGCCATGATATACATTCCGTAAACAAGCTTTGCCTCAAGAATAAACAGACACTTCATTCCCATTCACTCTAATACATCACGTCCCAATCCCGTACACAAACAAGCAACTTTAAAACGTTAGTGATGTGCCCAAGATGTTCTGTATAATGCAGAGTGCCATTTTTTGCCGAGGGCTTTTAAATACATTAAAACTGTTTTCCTGTATATAAAACCAAATGTGTCATCCTGAAAAAAATAAGAAAATCACGTGAAACACACACACACCACACTTGCAACGCAGTAAACACATTTTTATCTCGAAAATTATACATACAAATACGTTACTAATCCGTAATTCTGGCACAGACCTCTTTTCAACGCATTTTTCGAAAAAAAAGTAATTCTAAAAGACCGTCTTCACCAACATCAGTGTAACAAAATAGTCATACAGAACATCACTACCACATCCCAATTTCATAAAAAGGGGGAACTTCACCCTTGAACATCGAGATCTCCGATTCGCAAGCTGCTGTTTTTGTCAATTTGGGGCTCTTAATATTTGCGCTTACATATGTTTCGGATTCTTAAAAGTTTTACATCCATATCGTTATTGCATTTTACAGAAAATTTGGCCGGTATTCTTAAGACATTTTTTTCTCACGACCTGGCGAATCGAACTACCGGGAGAGTTGCCAGTTTCTGCTTTCCTAAAAATAATAATATAGAAATCCTAGACCCCAACAAGTAGCAGATTAGCAGGCTTTGCAAACCAGAGGACTGTGGTACCACATTTACACTGCCCGAATGAATAATAGTAGATATCTCAAAGTGAAAATTGTCAAATATTATAACAGAATTTACCCTTTCTAAGCATACAAAATTCGGTAAGATGCATCACATCTAAACAAGCAGCAGTTATACTAAATTTAATGAAACTCCTACACAGTAAGTGGATATGAAGGTGTCTATTACCAATTATCCTTGCATAACGTAGATGCTACAGCCACAAAAAAGGAAGCGGTTATGGCACTTCCTTCACATTTGTATATGGGCAGGGTATCTGTTACCTTAATAGCATAGCTAAGTTTACCTATAAATTAAAACATTTCCATTTCTTCAATCTCCCCTCCCCCACCCACCACAGGCAAATATCGGTTTCACAATATAATACTTTGTACACTAACTAAACACTGTTAATACCTTTATGGTGAAAATTAAGCATCTGTCTGCGCGGCACTTTTGCTAAAACAATAAAAAAAATCATACCTAATTGAACATAGATTCTGCTACAGTTTGTTGCAAATAACATGAAAATACAAATTTACAACCGAGGTCATGCCCAATAACAATGTAGAGTCCGAAATTGGCAGAAAGTATATAGGTTGAATTTCAAAGAATTGAAAAATAAGTAAAATACTTTTAATTTTATAAAAACTATAAGGAACGGATCTGGGTGAAGCACCTCTAACAGGACCTGGACCTGGAGGGAAAATGCTCCAGAACCTGGAGAAAATCCATCAACAGGGCTTGGACCTGGAGAAAAATCCCCAAAAGGACCTGGTGAAACTCCACAGAAGGACCTGGTGAAACCACTAGAAGACCTGATGAAACTCATTCAGAAGGCCGGGAAACTCCTCCAGAAGGGACCTGACCCTGGAGAAACTTCCACCTGAAGGACCTGGCGAAAACCAGAAGGACCATGGAGAAAATCCTCCAGAAGGCTGGAGAAACTCTCAGAAGGAACTGGAGAAGAAAACTCCACCAGAAGGAACCTGGAGAAATCCTCCAGAAGGGACTTGGAGAAAACTCCTCCAGAAGGACCTGGAGAAACTACTCCAGAAGGACCGGGAGAAACTACTCAAGAGACGGATCCTGAGAAACTCCTCCAGAAGGACCTGGAGAAACTCCTCCAGAAGGACCTGAGAAACTCCTCAGAAGGACCTGAAGAAACTCCGCCGAAGACCTGGAGAAACTCCTCCAGAAGTATCCTGGCAGAAACTCCCCCAGAAGGACCCTGGAGAAAATCCTCAGAAGGACATGGAGAAACTCCCGAAGGAACTGAGAAAAATCCTCCAGAAGGACCTGGAGAATAGAAAAACCTACTCCAGAAGGACCTGGAGAAATCCTCCAGAAGGACCTGGAGAAAACTCCTCCAGAAGGACCTGGACCTGGAGAACCTCCTCCAGAAGGACCTGGAGAAACTCCTCCAGAAGGACATGGAGAAAACTCCTCCAGAAGGACCTGGGAAACCCCCAAACCAGAAGAACCTGGAGAACTAGAAGGACCTGGAGAAACTCCACCAGAAGGACTGGAGAAACTCCACCAGAAGGACCTGGAGAAACTTCTCCAGAAGGACATGATGAAAACCCTCCAGAAGAACCTGTGGATGGTCAGACATCCAGAGGGACCTGTAGAACCTTCTCCTCGTGGGCCAGAGCCTGAGTAGGGGAGTAGTGCCATGACATCAGTGCTTATGGTTTGATTTCTTTGCTACTGTGGCGATCAGCTACATCTTTTTACAGCGCTAGGTATTACTGTTCAGCAGATAAGCTCATAAAAAGAAACTTTTTATATTTAAAATTCTTACATCTCCGTTCTGTTGCGTACCTGATTGCTAGGACTGCAGTAGTGTAGCGTTCAGACATCAGGATTAAACAGCCAGTTGGTCCTAGTTTAGTGGTTTTATTAGTATGTTCCAGGTGTATGAACTTAAGGTATTATCTACAAAAAATAATGTTGCATTTTTTTCTTTCTTTTTTGTTGGGCTGTACTAGCTTTGGTGGTTTGAAAAGTGTCCTGTATCACTAAAATATTATATACACAAATTACGCACTATAATTTATAGTTTTTTTTTTTATAGTTTTAGTCAGTTACCATCAAACTTCGTTTTTAGTGTCTTGAAATGTGTCCTTGTTTAGTGTTCCGAATTCAAATGGGTTTTGTCATAATGGGTTTCGAAGAAGTCCTTTAGCTTAGCAGGTACTTTTTGCCAGCATATACGTCCAAGAGCCATGCTTTTGTTCTGGTAGCTTTAGGACTCAGACCAAGGTATTGAGATCTTAGAAACAAGAACTAATAACCAAGTTTGCATGCGTGCAGACTTAATAGGCCGTCATATTCAGGGGAAAAAATCAATCCAATGGAATTCAACAGGCACGACCTCTGAAAGGTCAGTCTAGATAAATTTGCACACAGTCTATATGTAGTTGTTGGCGAATTAGTGATCGTTAGCAAATTCGATTTGGCGATCAGGCACTTGGCCAGAAACCATGGAAGTTGCTAGTCAGTGAATACCAAAGGTTAGGCTCTACCCGTACTGACTGCTCGTATAAGAAGATACTTCAAAACAAGGACAAAAATGGGTTGTGGTAATAGTGTCACACTTGCTATGTAGGAGGGTTCCATTGATATCCAGTTCCGTAATAAGCTTTGCCTCCAGAATAAACAGTACCTTTCATTCCATTTTACTACATCACTTCCCTAAACCCATAACAACAAGCAATACATGGTCTTACCACTTGCAACTTTAAACAGTCGTTTAATGGCTTTGCCAAGAAAGTTCTGTATAATGCAGAGTGTCATTTTTTTGCCTTAGGGCTAAAGTACATTAAACTGTTTTTCCTTGTATATAAAACCCAATGTGGTATCCTGGAAAACAATAAGAAAATCAGTGAAACACACCCCACACACACACTTTGCACGCACGTACACACATTTTTTATCACGAAATTTATTAAATACAAATACATTACTATCCGTAATTTTTCTGGAAGCGAAAAAGTAATTCTAAAAAATGACCTTACTTCACAAACATCAGTGTTAACAAATAAAGCATACGAACCTACACTACGTACATCCAATCCTAAAAGGGGGAAACTGGCAAAAACCTCACCCTGAACCCTCGAGATCTCCGATTTTGCTAAGCTTATTTTTGTCACTTGGCTTTAATATTTGCGCTTACAGTATGGTTCGGATTCTTAAAAGTTTTATAATATCGTTATTGCATTTTAAAGAATTTGATGCATTAACATTTTTTTCCCCCACGTACTTGGGAATCGAACTCCCGGGAGAGTTGGCAGTTTCTGCTTTCCTAAAATATAATATAGAAATTTAGACCCCAACACGTAGCAGGAAGTAGCAGGCTTTGCAAACCAGAGGACTGTGGTACCACATTAGACTGCCCGAATGAATAATAGTAGATATATCAAAGGTGTGAAAATTGTCAATTTTATAACAGAAATTGACCTTTCTAAGTCATACACAAATAAGGTAGTGATGGGCATCACACAACTGAACAAGCAGCAGTTATCTAAATTAATGAAATCCTTATTACAAGTGAAGTGATAAGTGGAGAGTTAGTCTATTACCAATCTCCTTGCATAAAGATAGGATGACTACAGCCAAAAATGAATGGGTTATGGCACTTCCTCCACATTTGCTATATGGGCAGGGTCTCTGGTTACCTTTAATAGCATCAGCTAAGTTTACCTATAAATTATAAACATTTCTATTCATTACATACTCCCCTCCCCACTCACTCACAGGCACATATTTGTTTTCACAATCTAATACTTGTTGTACAATACAATAAAACTGTTAATACGTTTAGGGTGAAATTAAGCATCTGACTGCGCTGACACTTTTGCTAAAAACCAATAAAAAAATAATACCTAATTTGAACATAAGATTCCTGCTACAGATTTGTTGCAAAATAACATAAAATACACAAATTTACAACCGTAGTCTGCCCAATAACAATATAGAGTCCGAAATGGCCAGCAAGTAATAGTTGAATTTGAAAAAGGAATGAAAAATACGTAAATAATTTTAATTTTTATACAAACATGAGGAACTGGACCTGGATCTGGAGAAAACTGCTCCAGAACCATGGAGAAACTCCATGCAACAGTGGCTTTGACATGTGAAAATCCTCCAGAAGGACCTGTGTTTAAAACTCCTCCAGAAGGACCATGGTGTAGGAAACTCCTCCAGAAGGACCTGTGAAACTCCTCCAGAAGGACCTGGTGAAACTCCTCCAGAAGGAGTGGTTTGAAACTCCTCCAGAAGGCGGACTAGGAGAGAAACTGCTCCGAAGGACCTGGACCTGGAGGAAACTCCCCAGAAGGACCTGGAGGAAGAAACTCTCCAGAAGGACCCTGGAGAATTCCTCCAGAAGACCCTGGAGAAATTCCTCAGAAGACCTGGAAAATCCTCCAGAAGGACCTGGAGAAAACTCCTCAGTAAGGGACCTGGACCGGGGAAAACTCCTCCAGAAGGACTGGTGGAAAATCCTTCAGAAGGACCTGAGAAGAAACTCCCCCAGAGGGACATGGTGAACTCCCCAGAAAAGGGACCTGGAAGAAATACTCCAGAAGGACCTGGACCTGAAGAAACTCCAGAGCGACCTGTAGAACCTTTCTCCTTAAGGCCAGAGCCTGGGTAGGTGCGTGAGTGCCATGAAATCAGGCTTATGGTTTGATTTTGCTTACTGTTGGCGATCAGCCTACATCGTTTTACAAGCACTGCTACCTGTTCAGCAGATAAGCTCAATAAAAAAGAAACTTTTTATATTTAAATTCTTAAATCTCCGTTCTGTATGGTACTTGATTTTGTTACGATTGCAGTCGTTGTTAGCGTCAGACAATCAGGGATTAACAGCCAGGTTAGGTTATAGTTTAGTGGTGTTTGATGTAGTAGTTCCAGGTGTCATGGGAACTAAGGTAATTATCTACAAAAAAATAATGTGCCTTTTTTTTTCTTTTCTTTTTGGGGGTGTTGTACAAGCCTGTGTTTGAAAAATTGTGTCCTTTATCATCTAAAATATTATATACACAAATACGCATATAATTTATAGTTTTTTTTTATTAGTTTTAGTTCAGTTTACCATTCAAACTCGTTTTTAGTGTCTTGAATGTGTCCTTTTTTTAGTGTCCTGAATTTCAAATGTGGTTTTGTCATAATGGTTTTCGAAGAAGTCCTTTAGCTTCAGCAGGTCCTTTTTGCCAGCATATACGTCCAAGAGCCATGCTTGTCTGGTAAGCTTAGGACCAGACAGGTATTGAGATCTTTAGAAACAAGAACTAATACAGTTGCACTGCTTGCAGACTTAATAGGCCGCATATTCAGGGGAAATACATCACTTCCAAGGTAATTCAACAGCACTGACCTCTGAAGTCAGCTAAGATAAATTTGCACACAGTTATGTAGTTGTGGCGACTCAGTGATCGTTATGCAAATTCGATTTGCAGATTCAGGTCACTGGCCAGAACCATGGAAGTTGCTAGTCAGTGAATAACAAAGTGTTAGGCTCTACCCGTCCTGACTTGCTCGTAATAAGATAGATACTTCAAACAAGGACAAAATGGGTTGTGGTAATAGTGTCACACTTGCTATGTAGGCAGGGTCTCCATGATATCCAGTTCCAAGAATAAACAGTACCTTTCATTCCATTCTCTACTACATCACTTCCCTAAACCCCTATACAAACAAGCAATTATATGTTCTTACTACTTGCAACTTTAAACACTGTTAATGCTTTGCCAAGAAGTTCTGTATAATGCAGAGTGCCATTTTTTGCCTTAGGGCTAAAATACATTAAACTGTTTTTCCTTGTATATAAAACCAATGTGTCATCCTGAAAACAATAAGAAAATCAGTGAA
>NC_051413.1:32550136-32550962 GCF_015228065.2 Penaeus monodon
GAAATTATAAATACAAATACATTACTATCCGTAATTCTGGCAGCGAAAAAGTAATTCTAAAAATGACCTTCTTCACCAACATCAGTGTTAACAAATAAGCATACAGAACCTCACTACGTACATCCAATCACTAAAAGGGGGAAACTGGCAACTCACCCTGAACCCTCGAGATCTCCGATTTGCTAAGCTTTATTTTGTCACTTGGCTCTAATATTTGCGCTTACATATGTTCGGATTCTTAAAAGTTTTATATAATATTGTTATTTGCATTTTAAAGAAATTTGCTGCCATTAACATTTTTTTCCCCACGATTGGAGAATCGAACTCCCGGGAGAGTTGGCAGTTTTGCTTTCCTAAAATATAATATAGAAATTCTAGACCCCAACACGTAGCAGGAGTAGCAGGCTTTGCAAACCAGAGGACTGTGGTACCATCATTTAGACTGCCCGAATGAATAATAGTAGATATATCAAGGTGAAAAATTGTCAATCTTATAACAGAATTGACCTTTCTAAGTCATACACAAAATCAGGTAGTGATGGTATCACATCTGAACAAGCAGCAGTTATCTAAATTAATGAACTCCTTATACAGTGAAGTGATAAGTGAGGTTCGTCTATACCAATCTCCTTGCATAAAGATAGATGCTACAGCCAAAATGGAATGGGTTATGGCACTTCCTCCACATTTGCTATATGGGCAGGGTCTCTGGTACCTTTAATAGCATAGCTAAGTTTTACTAAAATATAACATTCATTCATTCCATCCTACCCCCCCCCCATCACAATGCAAATTATTTGTTCACAATTAATACCCCCGGGTTTTT
>NC_051413.1:32551810-32551926 GCF_015228065.2 Penaeus monodon
ATTGTACGTGCCTGGAACACGATAAGACACAATGGAAAATAACAAAGTTTCATTCTTACGACCTTGCGGGCAGTTGCCTCGCCTCCCCTTCCTCCTTGGCGGCCATGTATATCGAC
>NC_051413.1:32552683-32552918 GCF_015228065.2 Penaeus monodon
ACCCATTCCCCAGCCCACCATGCTCTCCGCCTGCTCCAGCCTCCTTTTCATCTCGCCGTTCTCCTCCGTCAGTCGCTTTATCTCCGCGTGCAGGAGCGCCATCGGTCTCTCTTGATCCCCGAGAGGCGCCAGGGTCCTCGCAGAAGGCTTCTTGTCGATCCCGAGGCGCCCTTGAGCTTCCGCCTCCTCGAACTTGCGGACGTCCTCAAGGAGCTCTCTGCGGGGGATTGAGGGA
>NC_051413.1:32552957-32553391 GCF_015228065.2 Penaeus monodon
ATAGGTTATTGGTATTTTCTGAAACGTTTGGAAAGTAGTGCGGTGTGTATTCAGTGGTTTTGAAGTTAGATAGGATCAGGTCTGAAGGATTTTGATAAAAAGATTGTTTAAGATGACAAGAAAATAAAAGGGATGATATTGTGAATGGAAAACATCAGGTAGATAAATATTTCGTTATGGATATTGACTTAATTGTGTCATGTATGAATTTGTTTGATATCACTACAGCTGAAGGATTTGAAAGAAGGGGAATGTTACAATAGGCAATAATTATTAATAACATTACTAAGAAAAAATTGACAATGTTTCCATGTATATGCTATAAATATTTGTAAAAAAAAATAATTCAGTAAACCATGATGAAATGGGGATAAAAAAGGAAAATATGAAAACAGGAAAATAGGAAATATAAGATCAGATAGCAAACTCATCCC
>NC_051413.1:32553479-32554235 GCF_015228065.2 Penaeus monodon
AGAACACACGAACTGGTTCTCGAGATTCGAAGTGTCGACGCAGAGTTCGAGATGCCACTTCTGAGCCTGCGCGAAGACATTGGACAGGAGGACCGAGTTGGTGTGTGTGGCGTGGATCAGCTCCCCCTCCACTTCGGCTCGCACCACCTCGGCAAGGGAATCCAGCAGCTCCACCACTTCGTCTGACGTGTAAGTCTCCTCGAGTAGTCTTGAAAGAGGGAAAGAGGAAAAAAAAAACGGAAGAAAATAAATATCTATGTATTTCAGGACTGTCCGATGTTGCTCCCCTGTGAAGATAATGAAGATGATTACTTTAAGGGGGGAAATATGACATATCGGGTGCAATATCATAAAAAAATTGCAACGATGCAATATCATAAAAAAATATATATCAATAATTCTAATAATAAGTTAATAAAGTCATTCTAAAATTATTAATATTCTAAAAATAAGATAATAAAGACGATTACTTTACCCAAGGTGTAAAAGAGAAATACGACACACCAGGTGGAAATAAACAAGCGAGCCAATATCATAAAAATAGTCTTTATAACAGACTACCTGGCAATCACGCAACGCCCATCTCCCCCTGGAGATCTCTCTTGGTCGATGCCTTGATTAGGTGCCTCCATGGGCACGCACCTGAATCCTGGCCGAAAATTCTTGAGCTGATGTGTAGGGGTGTGTGCTTGCGCGTGCGGATAGGGGGGGGGAGGTGTAGGTGGAAGGCTAGGTGTCCCTAGATACAGATATGTG
>NC_051413.1:32554763-32555181 GCF_015228065.2 Penaeus monodon
AAATCACGTACCTCAATTTTTAAAAATCCTTTACCTACAAATACCCTCATTCGAAAAGAAAAATAGCTGAGAAAAAGTCATTCGAAAAAAAATCCTCTACCCAGAAAAAAAACTAGTAATTCCAAAAAAGAAATCTCACGTACATAGAAAAAAATAATTAAAAAAGTATAATTTACCTCCGAAACATTAGTAATCAGAAAAAAAGAAAAAAGTATTCCTTACCTAGTATCCTTCACATCCTGAAAGCAGGCATCAACCGACCGAAGCCGCTGTGCCCGCTGGTACTTGGTGAAGCGCAGGTACCCGGCCATGCAGCTCTGGTGGTGTTCGTTCAGCCCGAGGTCCGACTGGTTGAAAGGGGGAGGATTCGTCCGTAGAGTTTATTCTTACGTGTCTCGAGTATGGGATGGTAGTTTTA
>NC_051413.1:32555580-32555954 GCF_015228065.2 Penaeus monodon
AAGCATATTAATAATGCAAATATCTACCATCACTTGCTGCACAAATCTTCTTTTGACCTTTACACGCAGTTACAAATATAGAACGTTATATCACTATATTATGTAAAAAAAAATCATGTGACGATAACCAACATAATAATATATTGTCGACCTTTGAGTGGTTTAAAAAGTTACTCCTGTAATATCACAATCTTTTCTTATGTTTCTTTACAAATTATTCCAAATCAAATGTTGATTAACATCTTAATCCGTGTCTTTACTTTCTGAATGTATGAATTTAATTCCGTTTCAGCAATATATCTCGATAACAATGTGACTATTATTAGAATGTAGCACGACGCTCGTGATGACGACGGCAGCAACGTAAGATTAAG
>NC_051413.1:32556201-32556959 GCF_015228065.2 Penaeus monodon
TTAAAGGGGGGGGGACACTTTTTTTTGGGGTTTTTTTTTATATAAAAGGGAAAAAAACAGTTTAAGTATTTTAGCCCTAAGGAAAAAAATGACATTTTCTTTATACAGAACTTTTTGGCAAAGCATAACAGTTTAAAGTTGAAAGTAGTAAGAACATAAAATTTGCTTTTTTGTATAGGGGTTTGGGGAAGGATGTAGTAGAGAATGGAATAAAAGGTACTGTTTATTCTGGAGGCAAAGCTTAGTTACGGAACTGGATATCAGGGAAACCTGCCTAATCAAGGGGGACACTTTTCCACAACCCTTTTGTCCTTTTTTGAAGTATTTTCTTATTACGAGAAAGTCGGACGGGTAGAGCCTAACACTTTGTATTCACTGACTAGCAACCCCCAGGTTCGGGCCCCATGACCTGAATCTCAAACGAATTGCATAACGATCCTAAGTCGCCAAACTACTAACTGGTGCAAATTTTATCTTAGTGTTCAGGTCAGTGCTGTTGAATTCCCTTGGAATTGAGTTTTTCCCCTAAAATAGGGGCCTTTTAAAGTCGCAAGCAGTGAACTTACTTTTTTTTCTAAAATCTCAATACGTCTGGTCCTAAGTTACCAACAAGCATGGTCTTGGAGTTTTGCGGGAAAAAGGGACCTTGAAGCAAAAGGGCCCTTTTCTTCAAAAAACCATTAGACAAAACCACATTTTAAATCAGGACACAAAAAAAGGAACATTAAAGACCTAAAACGAGTTTGAATGGAAAACTG
>NC_051413.1:32556989-32557060 GCF_015228065.2 Penaeus monodon
TTTAAAGGCGTAATTTGTATATAAATTTTAGATAAAAAAGGGACAATTTAAAACCACGCTTAGTACACCCC
>NC_051413.1:32557082-32561346 GCF_015228065.2 Penaeus monodon
GGCAACATTTTTTTTGTAGTAATTCCCTTAATTCCTAACCTGAAATACTACTAAAAAACCACTAAAATAGGAACCAACTGGCTGTTAATCCGATTCTGACGTAAAACACTGCAGGTTAACAAAATAAGTACCATACAGAACGGGTTTTAAAAATTTTTAAATATAAAATTTTCTTTTTATGAGCTTATTGCTGAACAGTAGCAGTGCTTAAAAAGAGTGGCTGATCGCAACAGTAAGCAAAGAAATAAACCAAAACACTGAGTCATGGCACTACCCCTACTCCAGGCTCGGCCCCTACGGGGAGAAGGCTACAGGCCCCTTGGGAGTTGCCCATCCCAGGTTCTTGGAGGTGTTTCATCGGGTCCTTCGGGAGAAGTTTCCCCAGGTCCTCTGGAGGAGTTTCTCCAGGCCTTCTGGAGGGTTTCTCCAGTGGGTCCTTTGGGGGGTTTCTCCAGGCCTTCGGGTGGAGTTTTCCAGGTCCTTCGGTGGAGTTTCTCCAGGCCCTTTCGGTGGATTTTTCCCCAGGTCTTCGGAGGAGTTTCCCCGGGTTTTCTGGAGGAATTTTCTCCGGGCCCTTTGGAGGATTTTTCCCCGGGTCCTTCTGAAGGAGTTTCCCAGGCCCCTTCTGGAGGAGTTTCTCGGGGCCTTCTGGGGGATTTCTCCGGGTCCTTGGGGGAGTTTCACCATCCTTCTGGGGAGTTTCCCCAGGTCCTTCGGAGAGTTTCACCAGGCCCTTTGGGGAAATTTCTCCGGGCCCTTTCGGGAGGGTTTAACCAGGCCCCTTCGGAGGAGTTTTCCAGGCCCTTCTGGGGATTTTTCTCCAGGTTCTTCTGGAGGAGTTTTCCGGGTCCTTTGGGGAGTTTTCCGGGTCCTTCGGTGGGTTTCTCCCAGGTCCTTCTGGGGAGTTTCCCCCGGCCCTTCTGGAGGATTTTCTCCGGGCCTTCTGGAGTAGTTTCTCAGGCCCTTTCGAGGGTTTCTCCAGTCCTTCGGGAGGAGTTTCCAGGCCCTTCGGGAGGAGTTTCTCCAGGTTCTTCTGGGGGAGTTTCTCCAGACCTTTGGGGATTTTCTCCAGGCCCTTTCGGAGGAGTTTCTCCAGGTCCTTTCAGGGGGATTTTCCGGGTCCTTCTGGAGGAGTTTCTCCAGGTCCTTCGGGAGGAGTTTCCCCAGGTCCCTTCTGAGGATTTTTCCCCGGGCCCTTCTGGAGGAGTTTCTCCAGCCCTCTGGAGTTTTTTCCCCAGGTCTTGGTGAATTTCTCCAGGTCCTTCGGGAGGAGTTTCACCGGTCCTTTGGAGGGTTTCTCCAGGCCTTCTGGATTTTTCCCAGGTCCTTCTGGAGGGTTTCTCCGGGTCCTTCGGGAGTTTTCCAGGTCCGGGTCCTTCTGGGGGGTTTCCCAGGTCCGGCCCTTCTGGTGGATTTTCCCGGGCCCTTCGGGTTTGATTTTCCCAGGCCCTTTCTGGGGGGTTTTCTCCGGGCCCTTTTTGGGGGGTTTTCTCAGGTCCTTCTGGGGGATTTCTCCAGGTCCTTTGGAGGATTTTCTCCAGGTCCTTAGGGGGAGTTTCTCCGGCCGGTCCTTCTGGGGGATTTTTCCCATGCCCTTGGGGGGAGTTCCCCAGGTCTTCTGGGGATTTTCCCAGGCCCTTTCGGAGGAGTTTCCCGGGTCTTCTGGGGGAGTTTCTCAAGTCCTTTGGGGGAGTTTCTCCAGTCCTTTGGTGGAGTTTCTCCGGGTCCTTTCTGGGAGTTTTCCGGGCCCCTTCTGGAGGAGTTCTCCAGGCCCTTTGGGGGAGTTTCCCCAGCCCTTCTGGTGGGTTTCCCCAGGTCCTTCGGGAGGATTTCCCCAGGCCCTTTCTGGGGGGTTTTCTCCGGTCCTTCGGGTGGATTTTTCTCCAGGCCCTTTCTGGAGGAGTTTCATCAGGCCCTTTCTGGTGGGTTTTCCGGGCCTTCTGGGGGGTTTTTCTCCAGGTTTTTGGGAGGAGTTTCCCCGGGCCCTTCGGGAGGAGTTTCTCCAGGCCCTTCGGAGGATTTCTCCAGGCCCTTCAGGTGGATTTTTCTCCAGGGCCAGCCCTTCGGGAGGAGTTTCCCCAGGTCCTTTAAAGGGAGTTTCATCAGGTCCTTCTAGTGGAGTTTCCCCAGGTTTTTTGAGGGATTTTCCAGGTCCTTTGGGGGATTTTCCAGTTTCCTTTGATGGAGTTTCCCCAGGCCCTTTTTGGAGGAGTTTCACCGCTCCTTCTGGGGGAGTTTCACCAGCCCCTTCTGGGGATTTTCCCCAGTCCTTCTGGAGGAGTTTCACCACCCTTTGGGGGAGTTTCACCAGGCCCTTCTGGGGAGTTTATCAGGTCCTTCTGGGGATTTTCCCCAGGTCCTTGGGGGGAGTTTTCCAGGTCCAAGCCCTTTGAGGGGTTTTCTCGGGTTTCTGGAGATTTTCTCCGGTCCAGGTCCTGTTAGGGGCTTCACCGACCCCTTTCCTTTAGTTTTATAAAAATTTAAAATTTTTTTATTTTTTTTCAATTTTTTAAAAATTAAACTAATTACTTTTGCCTTTCGGACTCTAATTGTTGGGGGAGACCTAGGGTTGTAAATTTGATTTTCATGTTTTTTGCAACAAATCTGTAGCAGGAATTTTTTCAAATAGGATTGTTTTTTTTATTTTTTTAGAAAAAGTGAGCGCGCAGATGCTTAATTTCACCATAAAGGATTAACAGGTTTAGTTATGTACAAAGTATTAATTGTAAAAACAGATTTTTCCCTGTGAGTGGGGGGGGAGGGGGAGGTGGAATAATGGAAATTTTTATAATTTATAGGAAAAAATTAGCTATGCTATTAAAGGTAACCAGAGCCCCTGCCCAATAGCAAATGTGAAGGAAGTCCCAAACCCTTTCCCATTTTTGGCTGTAGATCTATCTTTATGCAAGGATTTTGGGTATAGCAAACCTTACTTATCACTTCACTGTGAAAGGTTTTCTTTAATTGAAAAACTGCTGTTTGTTTAGATGTGATGCATAAACCCCGGGTTTTGTTATGATTTAAAAAAGGTCAATTCTTTAAAGTTTGACAATTTTCACTTTGAATATCTACTATTTTTTCATTGGGGCATGTAATGATGGTACCACAGCCCTCGGGTTTGCAAACCCGCTACTCCGCTAGTGTTGGGGTCTAGGTTTTCTATTTTAAATTTTTTAGGAAAAGAAACTGCAACTTCCGGGAGTTCGATTCTCCGGGTCGTGAGAAAAAAATGTTAATGCGCAAATTTCTGTAAAATGCAATAACGATATTATGAAAACTTTTAAGAACCAAACTAGTAAGCGAAAATATTAAGACCCAAGTGACAAAAAAAGAGTTTAGCGAAGGAGATTCGAGGGGGGGTTCAGGGGGGTTTCCCCCCTTTTTTAAAAAATTGGATGTAGGTGGAGGTTCTGTATGTTATTTTTTAAACTGATTTTGGGAAAAAGGTTTTTTTAAAATACTTTTTCGAAAATGCTTGTAAAAGAGGTCTGCCAGAATTACGGATAGTAACGTATTTTTATGTAAAATTTCGAGATAAAAAGTGTTACGGGCGTGCAAGTGTTGTGGTTGGGTTTCACTGATTTTTTTTTGTTTCAGGATGACACTTTGGTTTTTTATAAAGGAAAAACAGTTTAATGTTTTTAGCCCTAAGAAAAAAAAGGGCACTCTGCATTATAAAAAACATTTTGGAAAAGCTTAACGTTTAAAGTTGTTTGTTTGTTAGGGATTGGGAATGATTTTAGAGAAGGAATAAAAGGTCTGTTTATTCTTGGAGGCAAAGCTTAGTTAGGGAAATGGATATCATGGGCCCCTCCTACCCCAACCACCCTGCCTACACTATTACCAAACCCTTTCGCCTTGGTTGAAGTATTCCCTTAATACGAGCAAGTCGGGACGGATAGACCCTCATATGAAAGTCGAATTTGCAAAAATCCCCATTGAGTCGCCCACTACATAACTGTTTGCAAATTTATTTTAGTGATTTTCAGACGTCTTTGCTGTTGAATTACCTTGGAATTGGTTTTTCCCCCGAATGGGGCCCTTTTTAAGCTGCAAGCAGTGAACTGTTTTAAATTTCTTTTTTCAAAAGATCTCAATACCTGTCTGGTCCCAAGCTTACCCGACAAGCATGGGCCCTTGGCGTAATGCGGGAAAAAGGACCTGCGAGCTAAAGGGCTTCTTCGAAAACCATTTTTGACAAAACCAATTTGAAAATTTAGGACACTAAAAAAGGACACATCAAGACCTAAAAAAGGGGAAAATG
>NC_051413.1:32561380-32561454 GCF_015228065.2 Penaeus monodon
TTTATGCGTAATTTTGTATCTAATATTTTAGATGATAAAGGACACATTTTTAAACACAGCTTAGTACAGCCCCC
>NC_051413.1:32561476-32563836 GCF_015228065.2 Penaeus monodon
GGCAACATTTTTTTTTTTGTAGATAATTTCCTTTAAATTCCATACACCGGGGAAAATCTACATCAAAACCACTAAAAAAGGACCAAATGGCTGTTAATCCTGATGTTGCACTACAACTATGCAGGTCAAAAAAAATCAAATACGCATACGAACGGAGATTTAAAATTTTAAAAATTAAAAAAATTTTTTTTTTATGAGCTTATCGCTGAACAGTAGCAGTGCGGTAAAGAATGTGGTGACGCCAGCAGTAAGCTAGAAACAAACCATATGCAGGTATGCACTATACCTATCCAGGGTCTGGCCCTTCAGGGAAGGTTCTCAGGCCCCCTGGAGTTTTCCCCGGGGTTCGGAGGGGTTTTACCCGGGCCTTTTGGGGGAGTTTCACCAGCCTTGGAGGAGTTTCTCCGGGCCGGTCCTTTTGGAGGGTTCCAGGGCCTTCTGGGGAAAATTTTCCATCCTTCTAGGGGGGTTTCCCCGGTCTTTGGTGGGGTTTCTCCCCGGTCCTTTGGAGGGGGTTTCTCCCGGTCCCTTTGGGGGGTTTTCCCGGTCCTTCTGGAGGGGTTTCTCCAGCCCTTTTGGGGATTTCTCCCGGGCCTTCTGGAGGATTTCATCAGGGCCTTCTGGAGGGTTTTCCAGGGCCTTCTGGAGGGGTTTCTCCAGGTCCTTCTGGAGGAGTTTCTCCCGGTCCTTTTGGGGGAGTTTCTCCAGGGCTTTGGAGGATTTTTCCAGCCTTCTGGTGGAGTTTCTCCAGGTCCTTCTGGTGGAGTTTCTCCCGGGCCCTTTTGGGGGAGTTTCTCCAGGTTTTTGGGGGAGTTTTCCAGGTCCTTTTGGGGGAGTTTCTCCAGGTCCTTCTGGAGGGGTTTTTTTCCCGGGCCCTTTTGGGGGAGTTTCTCCAGGTCCAGTCCTTCTGGAGCAGTTTCTCCCGGTCCAGGGCCTTCGGAGGAGCTTACCAACCCCCTTTTGGAGGGTTTTACCAGGGCCTTTTGGGGGAGTTTCATCAGGTCCTTTGGTGGGGTTTTACCCGGTCCTTTTGGGGATTTCACCAGGGCCTTCTGGAGGAGTTTTTCCGGTCCTTTTGGAGGAGTTTTACCAGGTCCTTTGAGGAGTTTTACCCCGGTCCTTTTGAGGAGTTTCACCCGGCCTTCGGGGAGTTTCTCAGGTCCTTCTGGAGGAGTTTCACCAGGCCAAACCCGTTATGGAGTTTCTCAGGTTTTGGAGATTTTCTCCCGACCGGGCCAGTTCCCTTTTAGTTTCTAAAATTTTAAAATATTTTTACATTTTCATTCCTTTTAAATTCAAAAAATTACTTTTTGCCCTTCGGACTCTAATTGTTATTGGAGACCTATGGGTTTAAATTTTGTATTTTCATGTTATTTTCAACAAAACTGTAGCAGGAATCTATTTAAATTAGGTATGATTTTAATTGTTTAGCAAAAATGAGCGCAGTCAGATGCCCATTTTTTCCCTAAAATGTTAACAGTGTTTAGTAGTGACAAAGTATTAGATTGTGAAAAAAAATTTTTGCTGTGAGTGGGGGGGGGAGAGGGAGGGTGGGAAGAATGGAAAAGTTTATAATTTTAGGGAAACTTCTAGTATTAAAGGGAACCAGAGACCCTGCCCATATAGCAAATTGGGGGGAATGCCATAACCCATTCCTTTTTTTGGGGAGTTACTTTATGAAGGAGATTGGTATAGACAACCTTACTTATCACTTCACTGTGTAAGGGTTCATTTAATTTTGATAAATGCTGCTTGTTCAATGTGATGCCATCACTACCTATTTTGTGTAGACTTAGAAAGGTTTAAATTTTGTTTAAAAAATTTACATTTTCCCCTTTGATATATCTACTATTAGCCATCTGGGTAGTTGTAAATGATGGTACCACAGCTTCTCTGGTTTGCAATGCCTGTTACGTGTTGGGGTCTAGGATTTCTATATTATATTTAGGAAAGGAGAAACTGGCAACTCTCCCGGGAGTCCGATCCTATTCTAACAGAAAAAACGTGTTAATGAAAGTCTGTAAAAGCAATACCGTACTAATAAACTTTAACAACGAAAACCAAATAAATATTACGAATCTGGTGACGAAAAAAAATCAGCTTGGCAAATTGGAGATCTCAAGGGTTCAGGGTGAGTTGCCAGTTTTTTTCCCTTTTGAGTTGGAGTACGGCAATGAGGTTTTGTTGCTTATTTTTTGACACTGACCCTGGGGAAAGGGAAATTTTTTTAGAATTTTTTTCGAAAATGCTCGCTAAGAGTCTCAAATACGGATAGAACGCTTTGTATGTATAATTTGGGGTTAAAAATGTGTGTACGTCGTGCAAATTTTGGGGTGTGTGGAGGAGGGTGTGGGGGGGGG
>NC_051413.1:32563957-32564253 GCF_015228065.2 Penaeus monodon
TTCACTGATTTTCTTATTGTTTGCAGGATAATACATTGTTCAAAATCTTTCCTTTCGAGATATACCCTTCGTGTAATGCATGTGCAGTTTGCGTATCTATGTCTATTGTTTAATTCAGATAGAACTTTGTTTAAATTCCAGCATGGATTCCCACGTATTATCCGATCATTAAAAAAATTGTTCAAATAATTAAAGAATGACAAAAGGGCATTTAACCCGTGTTTCAATTTTTACTTAACACTTAACTGTAAAAGCAAACGTTTTCAAGACGAAAATAGAAACAAATACTTACGGTA
>NC_051413.1:32564391-32566036 GCF_015228065.2 Penaeus monodon
TTTCACACATGAGGGCTAGGAAAGGGGCTTCGCTAGTAATTTAAACGCGAGATGTGGAAAAACTCGCACCGTTATCCCCATCAAAAAATATGCAGATATCTCGCACAATTAACGAAGCATATTATGTTTTCTTCCCGTGAAGGGATTTGGGGGTTGGGTGGCTCCGAAAACATTAATGACTTTCTGAATATTCCCTGTTTTTCGACACAGATTTGACTTTTTGGTTTTTTAATTTTGATAGAATTGACCCGTAATACGGGGGGTTTAAAAACCCAAACTGGGGAACTATGTCAGAAGTGCCCGGTTCAAAAACACTTAGAAAATCGGGTTTTTGGTTTTTTAAACAGAAACAAAAGATATTTAGCAAAAAACAAGAGCCGATAAAAAAAGCAGGTCACATCAGGGTAATTATAAAAAAAAATCCCATTAGTTTATTTAGCATATACAGGTTTTTTTAAAAAAAACATTTTTTTTATCCATTATTATTTACATTTTAAAAACAGCTTTGCACACACCCAAAACCATTTGGGGAACCAGTCAGCTGTAGACATCCAGAAAAGCCTTGGGGTTGTAGTCATAGCACTGGCCCTCATATTTACAAAATATAATGTTCCATAAAAGAAAAGAGAAGCGTTTTACCTGCACCCTTTGGTTCTACACCAAACGGTTCGGTTTCATCCAAACAGCGCGAAGGGAACAACGGAGAGGAAAAAGAGCACACTTGGCTGTGCTCTATGTGAGCTTCTCTGCTGAGCAAAAGGCATAGCTGGATGGCATTGGCAAGCTGGTCGCCAGCTTTAAGCATCAAACGATAAGCACTGATATATTCTCTGGCACATCTGCGGCATTCACTACTCACCTGCGCCAGGATCATCAGGTCCTCCGGGAGTTCCGTCTCCAGGAGTTTCACCTGGAGTTTCGCCGGGAGTTTCTCCGGGGGTTTCACCTGGAGTTTCTCCGGGGGTTTCACCTGGAGTTTCTCCTGGAGTTTCTCCGGGAGTTTCACCGGGTGTTTCACCGGGTGTCTCACCTGGAGTTTCTCCTGGAGTTTCACCTGGAGTATCTCCGGGAGTTCCACCTGGAGTTTCTCCGGGAGTTTCACCGGGTGTTTCACCTGGAGTTTCCCGGGTTTCACCTGGAGTTTCACCGGGTGTTTCACCTGGAGTTTCACCGGGTGTTTCACCTGGAGTTTCACCAGGAGTTTGACCTGGAGTTTGACCTGGAGTTTCACCAGGTGTTTCACCTGGAGTTCCACCTGGAGTTTGACCTGGAGTTTCACCAGGAGTTTCACCAGGAGTTTGACCTGGAGTTTCACCAGGAGTTTGACCAGGTGTTTCACCAGGAGTTTGACCTGGAGTTTCACCAGGAGTTTCACCAGGAGTTTGACCAGGTGTTTCACCAGGAGTTTGACCTGGAGTTTCACCAGGTGTTTCACCAGGTGTTTGCCCTGGAGTTTCGCCAGGAGTTCCTCCAGGGGTTTCGCCAGGTGTTTCACCAGGAGTTTCACCTGAAGAAGTTTCGACTGATTGAAATACCCGGAAACCAGAAAGTAACACCCTAATATTACCTCCCCAGAGCCAGCGCCAAGGTTGCCATACTCTTTAGCCGCCACTTCGATAGTACGCTTCTGTGTACCATCACCATA
>NC_051413.1:32566301-32567925 GCF_015228065.2 Penaeus monodon
CAGACACCACACACAGACACACATATAGTGATGGTACACAGAAGCGTACTATCGAAGTGGCGGCTAAAGAGTATGGCAACCTTGGCGCTGGCTCTGGGGAGGTAATATTAGGGTGTACTTCTGGTTTCGGGTATTTCAATCAGTCGAAATTTCAGGTGAAACTCCTGGTGAAACACCTGCGAAACCCTGGAGGAACTCTGGCGAAACTCCAGGTGAAACACCTGGTGAAACACCTGGTGAAACTCCAGGTCAAACTCCTGGTGAAACACCTGGTCAAACTCCTGGTGAAACTCCAGGTGAAACTCCAGGTCAAACTCCTGGTGAAACACCTGGCAAACTCCTGGCGAAACTCCTGGTGAAACTCCTGGTGAAACTCCTGGTGAAACACCCGGAGAAACTCCGGTGGAACTCCAGGTGAAACACCTGGTGAAACTCCAGGTCAAACTCCAGGTCAAACTCCTGGTGAAACTCCAGGTGAAACACCAGGTGAAACTCCAGGAGAAACACCAGGTGAAACTCCAGGAGAAACTCCAGGTGAGACCCCGGAGAAACTCCAGGTGAAACCCCCGGAGAAACTCCAGGTGAAACACCCGGTGAAACTCCGGGTGAAACTCCAGGAGAAACTCCAGGTGAAACTCCAGGAGAAACTCCAGGTGAAACCCCCGGAGAAACTCCCGGCGAAACTCCAGGTGAAACTCCTGGAGACGGAACTCCCGGAGGACCTGATGATCCTGGCGCAGGTGAGTAGTGAATGCCGCAGATGTGCCAGAGAATATATCAGTGCTTATCGTTTGATGCTTAAAGCTGGCGACCAGCTTGCCAATGCCATCCAGCTATGCCTTTTGCTCAGCAGAGAAGCTCACATAGAGCACAGCCAAGTGTGCTCTTTTTCCTCTCCGTTGTTCCCTTCGCGCTGTTTGATGTAACACGAAGCCGTTTGGTGTAGAACCAGAAGGTGGCAGGTCCAGACGCTTCTCTATTCTTATTATGGAACATTATATTTCGTAGAATATGATGGCTCATGTGCTATGAACTAGGCAATCCCAAGGCTGTTCTGGATAGTCTACAGCTGACTGGTTCCCAATCAAATGGTCTTGGTGTGTGCAAAGCTGTTTGTATAAATGTAAATAATAATGGATAAAAAAAAAATGTCTTTTTAAATAAACCTGTATATGCGTAAATAATACTAGATAAGGATTTTATTTTATAATTACCCTGATGTGACCATGCTTTTGTTTATCGGCCTCTTCGCTTTTTGCTAAATACTCTTTTGTTTCTGCTATAAAACCAAAATCCGATTTTGCTAAGCTTGATTGATACCTGGCACTTCTGACATAGCTTCCCAGATTGGTGTTTAAACCCCGTATTACAGGTCAATTCTATCGAAATTACCAAAACCAAAAAGTCGAATATCTGTGTCGAGGAACATGGTGAATCAATATTCAGAAAGTCATTAATGATTCGGAGCCACCCAAGCCCCAATCCCTTCTACAGGAAGAAAACATAATATGCGTTCGTTAATTGTGCTGAGATATATCTGCATATTTATTGATGCGGATAACGGTGCGAGTCTTTTCCACATGCTCGCGCTAAATTCACTGAGCGAAGCACGCTGCGCTAGCCC
>NC_051413.1:32568104-32568398 GCF_015228065.2 Penaeus monodon
TCTATATTACGTCTTGAAAAACGTTGCATTACAGTTAGAGTGTTAAGTAACAATTGAAACACTGGTTAATGACCTTTGTCATTCTTTAAATTACTCTGAACAATTTTTTTAATGATACGGATAATACGTTAGGAATCCAATGCTGGAATTTAAACAAAGTTCTATCTGAATTAAACAATAGACATAGATACGCAAACTGCACATGCATTACACGAAGGGTATATCTCGAAAGGAAAGATTTTGAACAATGTATTATCCTGCAAACAATAAGAAAATCGTAAAACACACAAATCA
>NC_051413.1:32568527-32570975 GCF_015228065.2 Penaeus monodon
TTTGCACGCACGTACACACATTTTTAACACGAAATTATACATACAAACGCGTTACTATCCGTAATTCTGGCAGACCTCTTAGGCGAGCATTTTCGAAAAAGTAATTCTAACAATTACCTTCACCAGGGTCAGTGTAAAACAAATAAGCATACAGAACCTCTTTTGCCGTACGCCCCAATCTCAAAGGGGGGAAAAGGGCAATCACCCTAAACCCCTTGAGTCTCCAATTTCCCAAAGTGTTTTTTTTCGCACCATTCGTAATACTTATGTGTGTTTCGGATTGTTAAAGTTTTAAAAGTAGGGTTTGCTTTTTACAGACTTTTGTTTAACACGTTTTTTTTGTTAAAAAGGGAGGGACTCCGGGATTTCCCAGTTTCTCCTTTCCTAAATATAATATAGAAATCCTAGACCCCAACACGAAAAGGGCATGCAACCAAGAAGCTGTGGGTCCCTCATTTACAATACCCAGAGGGTAATGTAGTATATAAAAGGGGAAAATTTGAAAATTTTATAAAGAATTGACCTTTCAAAGTCATACACAAAAATCAGTTAGGAGGCATCACATCTGAACAAGCAGCAGTTATCTAAATTAAAAAAATCCTACACAGTGAAGTGAAAAGAAAGGGTTTCGCTATCCCAATCTCCTTGCATAAAGATAATGACACCCAAAAAAGGGATGGGTATGGCTTTTCCCCCACATTTGCAAATTGGGCAGGGCCTCGGGTTCCCTTTTAAAATGCATAGCAATTTTACCTATAAATTATAAAATTTTCCAAATTCATTCCATCCCCCCTTCCCCCACCCACTCACAGGAAAATATTTTTTTCACAATCTAATACTTTGTACACTAACTAAACCTGTTACTTTTTTGGGTAAAATGGAGCATCTGACTGCGCCACTTTTGCTAAACCATTAAAAACATACCAAATTTGAACATAGTTTCCTGTACAGATTTGTTGCAAAAACAGAAAAAAAAAAATTTTACAACCATAGGTCTTTCCAATAACAATATAGATCCGAAAATGGCAGAAAGTAATTAGTGAATTAAAAAGGAATGAAAAAAAAGTAAAAAATTTTTAATTTTTAGAAACTAAAAGGAACGGGCCCTGGATTGGAGAAAATGCTCCAGAACCTGGAAACCCTCCACAACAGGCTTGGACCTGGTGAAACCCCTCCAGAAGGACCTGGGAAATCCTCCAGAAGGGACCTGGTAAAATCTCCAAAAGGGCCCTGGTGAAACCACCAAAAGGGACTGATGAAACCCCTCCAAAGGGACCGGTGAAACTCCCCAGAAGGCCCGGTGAAACTCCTCCAGAAGGATGGTGAAAATCCCCCAAAGGGCCCTGGAGAAAACTCCCCCAGAAGGACCTGGTGAAACCCCTCCAGGGGGACCTTGAAACCCCCCAAAGGACCTGAGAAACTCCTCCAAAGGGGACTGGTAAAACCCTCCAAAGGAGTGGTGAAGCTCCCCCAAAAGACCGGGAAAACCGGAGAAACTGCCCAAAAGGACCTGGACCGGGAGAAAACCCCCCCCAAAAGGGACGGAGAAACTCCCCAGAGGACCTGGGGGAAACCCCCCCAGAAGGACCTGGAGAAATTCCCCAGAAGGACCTGGGAAAAACCCCCCAGAAGGCCCTGGAAAAACTCCCCCGAAGGCCGGAAAAACCCTCCGAAGGCCCTGGAGAAACCCCTCCAAAAGGCCCTGATGAAACCCCCCCAGAAGGACCTGGAGAAACCCCACCAAAGACCTGGAGAAACCCCCCAGAAGGACCTGGAGAAACCCTCCAAAAGGGGACCTGGAGAAACCCCCCAGAAGGCCCTGAAAAACTCCCCCAGAAGGACCTGGAAAAAACCCCACCTGGGGGCCCTGGAAAAACCCCTCCAAAGGACCGGGAAAAAACCCTCCAGAAGGACCTGAGAAACACTCCAGAAGGGCCCTGGAAAAACCCCTCCAAAGGCCCTGGAGAAACCCCCGAAGGACCTGGAGAACTCCACCAGAAGGCCTGGAGAAACTCCTCCAAAGGACCTGGAGAAACCCGGGGGACCTGTAGAAACCTTCCCTAAAGGGGGCCAGAGCCGGATAGGTGAGTAGTGCCATGACATCTGCATAGGGTTTGTTTTCAGCTTATGCTGGCGATCAGCCTACATCTCTTTACCGCACTGCTACTGTTCAGCAGATAAGCTCATAAAAAAAAACTTTTTTATATTTAAATTTTAAAAAACTCCGTTCTGTAGCGTATTTATTTTGTTTGACCGCAGAAATTGTAGTGCAGAATCAGATTAACAGCCGTTGGTTCCTAGTTTAGTGGTTGATGTATATGTTCCAGGTGTATGGGAAATTAGGTAATTATTACAAAAAAAAAAATGTGCCTTTTTTCTTTTCTTTTTGGGGCTGACTAAGCTGTGGTTTTAAAAGTTCCTTTATCATCTAAAATATTTAATACAAAA
>NC_051413.1:32571016-32572217 GCF_015228065.2 Penaeus monodon
GTTTTCCCTTTTACCGTTTTTAGGTCTTTAAAGTGTCCTTTTTTTAGTGTCCGAATTTCAAATGTGGTTTTGTCATAATGGGTTTTGAGAAGTCCTTTTGCTTCAGAGGCCTTTTTGGCCCGTATACTCCCAAAAGCCCTGCTTGTCTGGTAAGCTTAACCAACAGGTATTGAATCTTTTGAAACAAGAATTAATACAGTTGCACTCTGCAGCTTTAAAAGGCCGCTATTAGGGGAAAAAACACAATTCCAAGGGAATTTAACACAATGAGTCTGAAGTCAGCTAAAAAAAATTTTCACCGTTTTGTATGGGGCGATCAAAGGTCTTTGCAAATTCGACTTTCAGTATGAGGCTCTACCCCTCCTGACTGCTCGTATTAAGGTAGATACTTTAACCAAAGGGCAGAATGGTTGTGGGAATAGTGTAGGCAGGGGGGGTTTGGAGGGAGGGGCTCCGATTCCAGTTCGTAACTAAGCTTTGCCTCCAAGAAAAACATACCTTTTATTCCTTCTTACACACACTTTCCCAACCCGTACACAAACAAGCAACTTTAAAAAAGTTTAAAGCTTTGCCAAGATGTTCTGTATAATGCAGAGTGCATTTTTTTCCTTAGGGCTAAAATCATTTAAAATGTTTTTTTTTGTATATAAAAAAAAAAAAACCAAGTGTCCCTGAAAAAAAACTAAGAAAAAACATGAAACACACACACACACACCTTTCACGCACTACCCATTTTTTTTCTCGAAAATTATAATACAAAAAACGTTCATCCGTAAATTTTGGCGACTCTTTTACAAGCTTTTCGAAAAAGTAATTCTAAAATGACCTTCTTCACCCATCAGTGTTAAAAAAATAAGCCTACAGAAAACCCCACTACTACATCCAATTTTAAAGGGGGGAAACCCCCCTGAAAAATCGAGATCTCCCGATCCTAAGCTGCTTTTTTTGTCACTTGGCCTTAAATTTGCGCTTACATATGTTTTGGGTTTTAAAAGTTTTTTAAAATCGTTATTGCATTTTACAGAAATTTTCTGCCCCTTAAATTTTTTTTCTACGACCCGGGGGAAACGAACTCCCGGGGGAGTTGGGAGTTCGTTTTTCCAAAATATAATTAGAAAAACCTTAAACCCAAACGTAGCAGGAGTAGCAGGCTTTGCAAACCCCGAGGACTGTGGTACCCTCATTTACACTGCCCGAATGA
>NC_051413.1:32572255-32572851 GCF_015228065.2 Penaeus monodon
GAATGGGCCTTTCTAAGTCAACCCCCAAAACCGGGATGATGGCATCACATCTAAAAAAGCACAGTTATCTAAAATTTAAAGAACTCCTTACAGTGAAGTGATAAGTAAGGTTTTGTCTATCCAATATCCCTTTCATAAAGATAGATGCTACAGCCAAAAAAGGGTGGGGGAGGCCTTCCTTTACATTTTCTATATGGGCGGGTCTCTGGTTACCTTTAATAGCATAGCTAAGGGTTTTTTTCCCATAAATTATAACATTTCCATTTATTCCCTTCCCCTCCCCCCCCCACTCACAGGCAAATATCTGTTTTCACAATCTAATACTTTGTACACTAAACTAAACACTGTTTAATACCTTTATGGTGAAATTAAGCATCTGTCTGCGCTGCACTTTTGCTAAACCAATAAAAAAATCATACCTAATTTGAACATAGATTCCTGCTACAGATTTGTTGCAAATAACATGAAAATACAAAATTTACAACCGTAGGTCATGCCCAATAACAATATAGAGTCCGAAATGGCAGAAAGTAATTAGTTGAATTTCAAAGAATTGAAAAATAAGTAAAATAATTTTAATTTTTATAAAACTATAA
>NC_051413.1:32572896-32574946 GCF_015228065.2 Penaeus monodon
GAAAATGCTCCAGAACCTGGAGAAACTCCATCAACAGGGCTTGGACCTGGAGAAACTCCCCCACAAGGACCTGGTGAAACTCCACCAGAAGGACCTGGAGAAACTCCTCCAGAAGGAGCTGGTGAAACTCCACCAGAAGGAGCTGGTGAAACTCCTCCAGAAGGACCTGGTGAAACTCCTCCAGAAGGACCTGGACCTGGAGAAACTCCACCTGAAGGACCTGGAGAAACTCCTCCAGAAGGACCTGGAGAAATCCCCAGAAGGACTGGAGAAACTCCCAGAAGGACCTGGAGAAACTCCTCCAGAAGGACCTGGAGAAACTCCACCAGAAGGACCTGGAGAAACTCCTCCAGAAGGACCTGGAGAAACTCCAGAAGGACCTGGAGAAACTCCTCCAGAAGGACCTGGTGAAACTCCTCCAGAAGGACCTGGAGAAACTTCACCAGAAGGACCTGGAGAAACTCCATGAAGGACTGGAGAAATCCTCCAGAAGGACCTGGAGAAACTCCTCCAGAAGGACTGAAAAACTCCCAGAAGGACCTGGAGAAACTCCACCAGAAGAACCTGGAGAAACTCCTCCAGAAGGACCTGGAGAAACTCCTCCAGAAGGACCTGGAGAAACTCCTCCAGAAGGACCTGGAGAAACTCTCCAGAAGGACTGGAAAACTCCTCCAGAAGGACCTGGAGAAACTCCTCCAGAAGGACCTGGAGAAACTCCTCCAGAAGGACCTGATGAAACACCTCCAGAAGAACCTGTGGATGGTCAGACTCCAGAGGGACCTGTAGAACCTTCTCCTGTAGGGCCAGAGCCTGGAGTAGGTGAGTAGTGCCATGACATCAGTGCTTATGGTTTGATTTCTTTGCTTACTGTTGGCGATCAGCCTACATCTTTTTACAGCACTGCTACTGTTCAGCAGATAAGCTCATAAAAAGAAACTTTTTATATTTAAATTCTTAAATCTCCGTTCTGTATGCGTACTTGATTTTGTTAGACCTGCAGTAGTTGTAGCGTCAGACATCAGGATTAACAGCCAGTTGGTTCCTAGTTTAGTGGTTTTGATGTAGTATGTTCCAGGTGTATGGAACTTAAGGTAATTATCTACAAAAAAATAATGTTGCCTTTTTTTCTTTTCTTTTTTGTTGGGCTGTACTAAGCTGTGGTTTGAAAATGTGTCCTTTATCATCTAAAATATTATATACACAAATTACGCATATAATTTATAGTTTTTTTTTATTAGTTTTAGTTCAGTTTACCATTCAAACTCGTTTTTAGTGTCTTGAATGTGTCCTTTTTTTAGTGTCCTGAATTTCAAATGTGGTTTTGTCATAATGGTTTTCGAAGAAGTCCTTTAGCTTCAGCAGGTCCTTTTTGCCAGCATATACGTCCAAGAGCCATGCTTGTCTGGTAAGCTTAGGACCAGACAGGTATTGAGATCTTTAGAAACAAGAACTAATACAGTTGCACTGCTTGCAGACTTAATAGGCCGCATATTCAGGGGAAATACATCAATTCCAAGGTAATTCAACAGCACTGACCTCTGAAGTCAGCTAAGATAAATTTGCACACAGTTATGTAGTTGTGGCGACTTAGTGATCGTTATGCAAATTCGATTTGCAGATTCAGGTCACTGGCCAGAACCATGGAAGTTGCTAGTCAGTGAATAACAAAGTGTTAGGCTCTACCCGTCCTGACTTGCTCGTAATAAGATAGATACTTCAAACAAGGACAAAATGGGTTGTGGTAATAGTGTCACACTTGCTATGTAGGCAGGGTCTCCATGATATCCAGTTCCGTAACTAAGCTTTGCCTCCAAGAATAAACAGTACCTTTCATTCCATTCTCTACTACATCACTTCCCTAAACCCCTATACAAACAAGCAATTATATGTTCTTACTACTTGCAACTTTAAACACTGTTAATGCTTTGCCAAGAAGTTCTGTATAATGCAGAGTGCCATTTTTTGCCTTAGGGCTAAAATACATTAAACTGTTTTTCCTTGTATATAAAACCAATGTGTCATCCTGAAAACAATAAGAAAATCAGTGAAA
>NC_051413.1:32574994-32576094 GCF_015228065.2 Penaeus monodon
GAAATTATAAATACAAATACATTACTATCCGTAATTCTGGCAGCGAAAAAGTAATTCTAAAAATGACCTTCTTCACCAACATCAGTGTTAACAAATAAGCATACAGAACCTCACTACGTACATCCAATCACTAAAAGGGGGAAACTGGCAACTCACCCTGAACCCTCGAGATCTCCGATTTGCTAAGCTTTATTTTTGTCACTTGGCTCTTAATATTTGCGCTTACATATGTTTCGGATTCTTAAAAGTTTTATATAATATCGTTATTGCATTTTAAAGAAATTTGCTGCCATTAACATTTTTTTCCCCCACGACTTGGAGAATCGAACTCCCGGGAGAGTTGGCAGTTTCTGCTTTCCTAAAATATAATATAGAAATTCTAGACCCCAACACGTAGCAGGAGTAGCAGGCTTTGCAAACCAGAGGACTGTGGTACCATCATTTAGACTGCCCGAATGAATAATAGTAGATATATCAAGGTGAAAATTGTCAATCTTATAACAGAATTGACCTTTCTAAGTCATACACAAAATCAGGTAGTGATGGCATCACATCTGAACAAGCAGCAGTTATCTAAATTAATGAACTCCTTACACAGTGAAGTGATAAGTGAGGTTCGTCTATACCAATCTCCTTGCATAAAGATAGATGCTACAGCCAAAAATGGAATGGGTTATGGCACTTCCTCCACATTTGCTATATGGGCAGGGTCTCTGGTTACCTTTAATAGCATAGCTAAGTTTTACCTATAAATTATAAACATTTCCATTCATTCCATCCTCCCTCTCCCCCACCCACTCACAGGCAAATATTTGTTTTCACAATCTAATACTTTGTACACTAACTAAACACTGTTAACACTTTTAGGGTAAAATGGAGCATCTGACTGCGCTGCACTTTTGCTAAACCAATTAAAAATCATACCTAATTTGAACATAGATTCCTGCTACAGATTTGTTGCAAATAACATGAAAATACAAATTTACAACCTAGGTCATGCCCAATAACAATATAGAGTCCGAAATGGCAGAAAGTAATTAGTTGAATTTCAAAGAATAGAAAAATAAGTAAAATAATTTTTAATTTTTATAAAACTATAA
>NC_051413.1:32576139-32578474 GCF_015228065.2 Penaeus monodon
GAAAATGCTCCAGAACCTGGAGAAACTCCATCAACAGGGCTTGGACCTGGTGAAACTCCTCCAGAAGGACCTGGTGAAACTCCTCCAGAAGGACCTGATGAAACTCCTCCAGAAGGACCTGGTGAAACTCCACCAGAAGGACCTGGACCTGGAGAAACTCCTCCAGAAGGACCTGGAGAAACTCCTCCAGAAGGACCTGGAGAAACTCCTCCAGAAGGACCTGGAGAAACTCCTCCAGAAGTACCTGGACCTGGAGAAACTCCTCCAGAAGGACCTGATGAAACACCTCCAGAAGGACCTGGAGAAACTCCTCCAGAAGGACCTGGTGAAACTCCTCCAGAAGGACCTGGTGAAACTCCTCCAGAAGGACCTGGACCTGGAGAAACTCCAGAAGGACCTGGAGAAACTCCAGAGGGACCTGTAGAACCTTCTCCTGAAGGGCCAGAGCCTGGAGTAGGTGAGTAGTGCCATGACATCAGTGCTTATGGTTTGATTTCTTTGCTTACTGCTGGCGATCAGCCTACATCTCTTTACAGCACTGCTACTGTTCAGCAGATAAGCTCATAAAAAGAAACTTTTTTATATTTAAATTTTAAAATCTCCGTTCTGTATGCGTACTTGATTTTGTTAGACCTGCAGTAGTTGTAGTGTCAGACATCAGGATTAACAGCCAGTTGGTTCCTAGTTTAGTGGTTTTGATGTAGTTTGTTCCAGGTGGATGGAACTTAAGGTAATAATAATATTCCCTTTTTTCTTTTCTTTTTTGTTGGGCTGTACTAATCTTTGGTTTGAAAATGTGTCCTTTATCATCTAAAATATCAAATACACAAATTACGCATATAATTTATAGTTTTTTTATTAGTTTTAGTTCAGTTTACCATTTTACCGTTTTTAGTGTCTTGAATGTGTCCTTTTTTTAGTGTCCTGAATTTCAAATGTGGTTTTGTCATAATGGTTTTCGAAGAAGTCCTTTAGCTTCAGCAGGTCCTTTTTGCCAGCATATACGTCCAAGAGCCATGCTTGCCTGGTAAGCTTAGGACCAGACAGGTATTGAGATCTTTAGAAACAAGAATTAATACAGTTGCACTGCTTGCAGACTTAATAGGCCGCATATTCAGGGGAAATACATCAATTCCAAGGTAATTCAACAGCAATGACGTCTGAAGTCAGCTAAGATAAATTTGCACACAGTTATGTAGTGGTGGCGACTCAATGGCCATTATGCAAATTCGACTTGCAGTATGAGGCTCATCCGTCCTGACTTGCTCGTAATAAGGTAGATACTTCAACCAAGGACAGAATGGGTTGTGGTAATAGTGTCACACTTGCTATGTAGGCAGGGTCTCCATGATATCCAGTTCCGTAACTAAGCTTTGCCTCCAAGAATAAACAGTACCCTTCATTCCGTTCTCTACTACATCACTTCCCTAATCCCCTACACAAACAAGCAATTATTTGTTCTCACTACTTGCAGCTTTAAACACTGTTAATGCTTTGCTAAGAAGTTCTGTATAATGCAGAGTGCCATTTTTTTGCCTTAGGGCTAAAATACATTAAACTGTTTTTGCTTGTATATAAAACCAATTCATCATCTCAGATTTCAAATGCTATACAGCACTTGCTATACAGCAATGATACTTAAGATTAGGTACAAATAATATGTACAGGTAAAATACAAAGTCTTCAGCTACTACCCATATCCAGTGGCTGGTAAGATAGTTCCAAAAAATTAACAGAGCAATTTAGTTGAATCTTAAAAGAATGAATATCAGTAAAACATTTTCTAATCATCTTTGTAAAAGGACCCGGAGAAACAACACAAGCAGGTTCTGGACCCGACGAAACTACTCCAGGACTTGGGCCTGATGAAACTACTCAAGAAGAACCTGGAGAAACTACTCCAGAAGGACCAGTACAAACTACTCCAGAGGAACCTGGAGAAACTACTCCAGAAGAACCTGGAGAAACTCCTCCAGAAGAACCTGGAGAAACTCCTCCAGAAGGACCTGGAGAAACTCCTCCAGAAGGACCTGGAGAAACTCCTCCAGAAGGACCTGGAGAAACTCCTCCAGAAGGACCTGGAGAAACTACTCCAGAAGGACCTGGGACTGAAGTGTCTGAGCCAGGTACGTACTGCAGGAGTGTCAGAAGCTGTCAGTGCTTATCATCTAAATGCCTTGCTTACTGTCAAACCGCCTGTAAAATCGTACTAATAAACTAAACTAAAGCTAAAAGTCAAAATAATTTCCTGACTTTTTTTTTACAAATTAAATGTAATTTAAAGAGTATAAAAGAAGGTCGATGCAACGACCAATTCAGTTGAATTTTCTTACTG
>NC_051413.1:32578791-32578978 GCF_015228065.2 Penaeus monodon
CAAGTTCTCTTAAAGCCACGCTACCCCTTAAGTTTGCTTTGGTGAATAAGTACCATGAGAGCCGGGAGGACACTCTTCCTGCCGGTCCAGCATCCTTGAGTGCCAGAGGAGCTCTCCCCAAAGGCCACAGGATAACCCCATGGATGGCCGGGGCAGGTGCAGTCCCCCCGCCGGGAAATTTTGACTG
>NC_051413.1:32580288-32580563 GCF_015228065.2 Penaeus monodon
AACACGTTTACCATTGTTTACATGCAATGAATGTGACAAAAGCTTTTATGAGCTTTCTAGCCTTTCCAGCTTTTGCTAAAATATGCAACACTGCTATTTAATGCTTAACTAATAGAGGAATCTATGAAGATATATGAACATTCTTTTTGTTATGTTTTCTAATTTATTTCATAATCTCGTTGAAAGCATTTACATATGACAATGAAATGAAAAGAGTATGAACTCACACACATTATATTTAATGCCTAACTTGTAATCTCGGTTCACCAAGCACG
>NC_051413.1:32580655-32583566 GCF_015228065.2 Penaeus monodon
GTATATATAAAAGTACACCGTTTTTTTTTTTTTTTACATTATGCCAGTGTAAATTGCATATGTATATTGCGTATTACTGCATATTGACTATAAATTCATAAAATCTTAATAACGTTTTGAAATTTCAGTATGGATTCCTCTCGCTTTTGGCCTAATGTCTAAGTCTAGCCTTATCATGAAGAATATAACCAGAGATACCAACTTCAAAGGTTTACAGTTTTGAATATAATTAGCTTGTGATTTTATCCTAGTTTATCAATGAGTTAAATTCTTAATTGTGTTTGGTCATCGCTTATCATGAATTATCATCGCTTACCAGGAGACACTCCTGTAGAAGGTCCAGAAGATACTCCAGGAGATACTCCTGAGGATACTCCTGAGGATACGCCAGGAGATACTCCTGAGGATACTCCTGAGGATACTCCTGAGGATACTCCTGAGGATACGCCAGGAGATACTCCAGAGGATACTCCTGAGGATACGCCAGAAGATACTCCTGAGGATACGCCAGAAGATACTCCTGAGGATACGCCAGGAGATACTCCTGAGGATACTCCAGAAGATACTCCTGAGGATACGCCAGGAGATACTCCTGAGGATACGCCAGAAGATACTCCTGAGGATACTCCTGAGGATACTCCAGGAGATACTCCTGAGGATACGCCTGAGGATACTCCAGAGGATACTCCAGAGGATACTCCAGAGGATACTCCTGAGGATACTCCTGAGGATACTCCAGAAGATACTCCAGGAGGATACTCCAGAGGATACTCCTGAGGATACTCCAGAGGATACTCCAGAGGATACTCCTGAGGATACTCCTGAGGATACTCCAGAGGATACTCCTGAGGATACTCCTGAGGATACTCCAGAGGATACTCCTGAGGATACTCCTGAGGATACTCCAGAGGATACTCCTGAGGATACTCCAGAGGATACTCCTGAGGATACTCCTGAGGATACTCCTGAGGATACTCCTGAGGATACTCCAGAGGATACTCCAGAGGATACTCCTGAGGATACTCCAGAGGATACTCCTGAGGATACTCCAGAGGATACTCCTGAGGATACTCCAGGAGATACTCCTGAGGATACTCCAGAGGATACTCCTGAGGATACTCCAGGAGATACTCCAGAAGATACTCCAGGAGATACTCCTGAGGATACTCCTGAGGATACTCCAGAGGATACTCCAGAGGATACTCCAGAGGATACTCCTGAGGATACTCCTGAGGATACTCCAGGAGATACTCCCCCTGAAGAAGAAGGTGAGTGCCAGTAAGCAATATCGCTTGAAGTTCGGCCGTTTTGCTTACAGCTGCCTAATCCTGCTCCAGTTTTAAGTAAACCAACTGCAAGAACTATTTAAAAGAAACTAAACACGACGATTAAAAGGATGTTTGTCACTTTGTCATCGCTTTTAAATATCTTTCACTAAACCGTTCTTTTATGGGCACAGGCGTTCCCATTAATTCCCATTAACCTAATATTTTAAAATCACCTACTGTCACGAAACAGACATAAGCAAATCTCTCGCGTGGATTTTTTTTTACCTGCGCCATGGACGTATTCTGGTGAATGAAAATGTGAAAGTCGGCAAGATGGAACTGGCCTGCGCGACATTTTTAGTTCCATGAAGAAAAAAAATTAAAATCCCCCTTTTTTCCCCAATCGTTGGTCTGTTCACGTCTGAGCTGACTGGTTTCTGTTGTTGTATGTCTTTTTCTTTATCTATTTTTGTCTTTTTTTCCTCTCTCCGTAATCGATTTCTCTAATTTGATTAATATCAACCTTTTTTTTCTGTAACAGTAATAACACACAGCGTGGTGTCTTGAATAAAGGTCCTCTGTGTCCAGCAAGAGGTACTATTTGCAGAATAAGGTTTTTGAAAAAAAAAAAAAAATGCCTTGAATCTTCTTATTTCTCCTCAGTGCCTTTCTCGCCCCTCTATCCACGCCGCCCACTCCCTCCCTCCCGTCCCCACGGCTCGACCTTATCTTGAGCGAGAGGCGCCACTGGCGATTGCCCTCGCGAGTGGCCCTCACAGCTGAGACTAACTGACAGAGTTACACCTCCAGGTGGAGACGGATCTGGAACTACTCCCCCAGGTGGGGATAGCAGCACTCCTCCCGGTGGAAGTGGAACCACTCCCCCTGGTGGAGGTGGAACCACTCCTCCCGGTGGAGGTGGAACCACTCCTCCCGGTGGAGGTGGAACCACTCCTCCCGGTGGAGGTGGAACCACTCCTCCCGGTGGAGGAGGAACCACTCCTCCCGGTGGAGGTGGAACCACTCCCCCTGGTGGAGGTGGAACCACTCCCCCTGGTGGAGGTGGAACCACTCCCCCTGGTGGAGGTGGAACCACTCCCCCTGGTGGAGGTGGCACCCCTGTCAGCGGTACGACTCCCGGATCAGCACAAGGTAGATGGAAACTGTAAATGAGTTTTAAGTACTCTTACAGGAAATCATAATTCTTCAAAAAGGACCAAAAAGGTATATTTGGTATCATGAAAATTGTATACATCGTTATTATTTGTATAATTAATGTTACAGTCATTAGTATCAATTTTTTTTATCATCACCATCATGCTAGAGATATTTTCTTCACGTAAAATTTATATCACTATCTTCATCACCATCCTTAGCAAACTGGCAATATCTTTTGAGAAAAAAAAAGAAAGAAAGTGGCGTTAGAGGCAGCACATTGCAATAAAAATTAATAAATTGGTAAGTAAAGTTATTTGTACATGAGTTTTAAGAATATAAAAGAAATGCAAATACAAGAATAAAGTGTCTGCTAATTAGAAAATAGAGAAAAGGTCAGTCTTAGACGCACCATAGCAATGGTATCTCCGAGACACCTTGGCAGTTTCCAATCTCGTATGTTATGGCCATGGATAGTACGTTATACT
>NC_051413.1:32583652-32584242 GCF_015228065.2 Penaeus monodon
GCTGTTCAGTAACTAAGAAATCAAATTATTCGATCTCTCAAAGAATACGTAGTCTTCATTGCCCGGATGTAGCATAGTAACCTCCAAATTATTCAAAGCACGCTATATTAACTGTTTCATTACCTGAACACTTAACTTTTTGTTGTTAATAAGACGATAATCCTCCTTCCCATGTTCTCTCGACGTCAGAGAATTAAAGACAGCTTAGGGGGATTCTAAAGTCGAAGTGCCATGTTATCAATATCTAGCGTGATTTTCTGCAACATACGAAATTGCGCCAACACCACGTCCTTCAGTTACTGAATACGTACCGTATTATCGTAACTACTAAAGTGGATATTCATTTTGTATGTTTGGCTATCCACACGGTCCTTGTTTATAAGTAGTGTGCACTACGGGTTTCATGAACACATTTTTTTTTTATCGTTATCATCATCAGTATTATCATTAATTCTTGCTTTGATTAAATATGTAATATTTCCTTGCTGTTTCCCAGTTTGCACTCAAGGTCATTTAATCATTCATTCAGAAAATGTAAAATAATAATAAAAATCAACGTTTCAAGCAGAGAATTGGCCGTCAGCAAGGAA
>NC_051413.1:32584523-32584878 GCF_015228065.2 Penaeus monodon
TCTATTCATCTCTCAATCTCCTCTCGCTTTCTTGTCTTTGTTATTCACTCTCTCCTATGGCTTCTTCTTTGTTACTTCGACCTCGACTGCAAATTTGATCGTTCGTCGTCTTTTCGGTTTTTTGGAAATCTTGTGAAACGGTGTGTTTTTGATCGAACCCGAACCTGACGCTCAAGAACTTGTCTGTTTTCCATGCTAACAGTTAAATAATTTATTCCTAAAACTCCATTTACGTCATCTTGCTTAAATGGAGCTTAAATGAAGTGCCATATAAATGATCATCCTAAAGCTCCTGATATTTTAAAGCTATTGTTTTTATGTTCGCTTGATTCACGAGATAATTGCATAATTAAAC
>NC_051413.1:32587949-32588108 GCF_015228065.2 Penaeus monodon
TGCTAGCACTGTTTCCATCATAATCAAATGCCAACATCATTATCACTTTTACCATCAATAAAGCTGCCATTGTTTTCATTTGCATAAATCGCCTTTTAGTTAGAATTTTACATTTCTTTTCATTTTCTTTGTAACTGCCTTGTTATTTTTTCTCCGTGT
>NC_051413.1:32588989-32596892 GCF_015228065.2 Penaeus monodon
TTTCTCTCCACTTATACAAGATCCAACTCTTAAGGAATCCGTTGACGACCTCGTTGACGAATTAGAGGGACTGGCTAATGACGCGGCTGGCAGCGGCGGTCGTCACAAGCGGGCAGTGCCGGGGCCTTCGCGAGCCAAGCGTCAAACTGTAGTCTTTGCTTTCATTATCAAGATACTGAAGAGAATCGGGCAATGGCTGACTGACATTACCCGGCTTACGAACGCCAACATTCCAGAGATCCAGGGAATGATAACAGAAGTTAAAGTGTTAAGGGTACAAGTCGTTCAACAAGTAGTCGTACTCACTTCCAGCCAAATATCTGAAGTCAGAAAGACTATGAAGTTAGGAATCACCCTTCGCGGAGAAATTCTGCAACAAGAGGCGGCAGTGGCGAAGGAGGCTAAAATCCAGGAGACAAAGACCGTAGTTACACAAATTCAAACGAGCATAGCATCAATATCTTCACAATTAACGAGTATTGCAAGTGGAAGCGGAGGAGCTGGTGCTGGCAGTGCCGAGGGAATTGCAGCTCTCGCAGCTATTAAGGAGATTATGGCCAGCTTCACAGCATCAGGTGTAGTTGCCATGACGATGGAAAAGTTAGAGAAACTCAATGAGTTACAGGCCACTTTAGAAAGTGTTAAAGGTGATTTCAGTGCTACAGAAATTGCGGAAGTAAGTGCGACACTGGCATCCGTTACTGAAGCAGAAACTGCGGTAAGTGTCGCGTCAGAGGCAATCGTAGCTAAAGAGGCTGCGCAAAAGGATATAGGTCTGTTGGAACAACTTTTGACAGCAACAACAGTTATCGAACAAAGTGTCACAGATCTTTTCGTTGCAATGGCGTCGGTGACATCAACTGAAATAATCGAAACGACTGCTATAACCGAAACGGTAACTCTAATCCAAAACTTCCAAGTGCAGGCCTTTACAGAGGAAGATGTTTTGGCCATCAAGTCGTTCGAGAATAAAGCTGCTGAACTTATCGTGCAACTTGAAGCTGGTACGGGAGTATTAGTAGGTCTCGACACCCTTCAAACAGCAGTTGGTGAGTTATCCTTAAAAGCATCTGCTGCACTTGAAGAAATGACATCCAATCAGGCAATAAACGAGAATTTTGAGATCCTTTCTAATGTGGAAACGCTCGTGGAAATGATAATCGAAAAAGCGGAAATATTAAAGGTGTCAGCCACGGGAAGCGACACAGCTGGAGAAGAGACAATATTACTTATTATAGAATTCCTAAAGTCTTTCAGTATTGCTAGTGTGACTGTGGAAACGGAAACTCAATTGACTGAATTTGTTACTAGCATGACAAGCTGGGTGGAAAAAGGTACAGGTGCCTTTAGCAGTTTGGATGCATTGTTATCGGAAGCTAAGACAGTAAAGGAAGCTGTGTCAACAAAAATAGCTGAAACTGAACAAGACGTGCAAGCACTTGAAACCCTTGAGGAAAAGACGACCATGGCTGAACTTACTGCAGATATTTCCACTCAATTAAGTGAACTTACCAAAAAAGTTAATTCTGAAAGTAACGTAAGTCCTGATTCTGTTTTAGAAAGCATAATACAAAACATCATAAATGCCATGAAAAAAATATTGTCAGGATCAACAGAAACCACAACAGAAGAATTGCAGACACTGCAAGAAGAAATCAGTAGTAAAGTGAGCACAGTTGAAGAAATTTCAGTTGTTGCAGGACTAGAAAATGCAGTAATGTTAACTAGCAATGCAGTCAAACTTACAGAATCTGAGGCACTAAAACTGGGAACGACTTTTGATGAAACAAGGTCTTTAGTAACACTTGAAAAAGCCCTCCAGATTTCAAAAGATATAAAGACCTTCGTAAGCACAACTCTTGTACAAGAGGAAGGAGGTAAAAATAGTGCTGTTATAGAACAGCTTCAAGCAGAACTGAGTAAGTGGTTACAAGTAAATATGATTAAAGAACAATCAATACAAACAGTTCTTGGATTCTTTGAAACTGTGAAAGCTCTGTCAACTGAAGATAGTTATTCTGGCTTAACTAAACTAACTGAAACTGTTGATTCTGTTCAAGAAGCGATAAATCAGGAAATAACAGCAACTATGGAGGCTAAACAAGAATCAGCAGCATCCGCAACAATTGAATTTGCACAAACCTTGATAACAGAGAGTAAAACTACACTGTTACAATTAAAGGAGAAAACTCTAGGTTTTACGGAAGAAGTGGCATCTGAAGAAGTTAACAATTCCATTGATATATTTAACCAGGTGATTTCCGATGGGGTATCTGAAGATATTGTCAGCAATCTTGAAACTGCACTTGAGGAGCTGACAGATTTTGTAACTACCTACGACACCACTACTGAAGTAGGCGTACAAAGGCTGCAGGAAGCTATAGATCTTGCTAAAGAAGCCAAGGGATCAGTTGACAGACTAATTGATCAAGCTGCAGCAGAGGAAGACAATAACGTTGTGCTTCTCGAAGATGCCAAGTTGCAGGTGCAAGAATTACAGGCACTTCTCGGGCAGCTGAGTGCAGGAGACACTGAAGAAAAAAATAATGCAATTGATGAAGTGAAAGAATTAATTGTACAATTAAAAGAAAATATAGAGGCAGTTTCAGAGGAAACTATTCAGATGTTGATATCAATGAATGCAAAAATATCAAATATAGCTGCATTAAAAGAGGATACAGTAACCATAACCGGATTTGCAAGTACATTACAAGAAGTAACTGACGAGACGGCTGAACTAGAGTCCATTATTGATGGAGCTATTGCTGAAGAGCAGGAGTTGGCTGATCAGGTAGGTTTGGCAACTGTTATAGAAAATGTTAAAGCTGAAGTTGAAAAAATTATAGAAATTATAATAAGCATTCAAGAGTTTGAAACAACAGGCACAGAAAATACAGAAGCCATAAATGGTTTTAAGACAACACTTGAAGGTATTACAGATATGTTGCTTGTCACTACGGAAACTGTCCAAGAAATAAAGGTTATTGTGAAAGAACTTAAGACCATTAAAGAAAGTAACATTAAGCCTGATAACATTGATGACTTAAAGATGGCTGCTGAAGATGTAGCAGAAGCATCTGAAGAGTCCTTGTCTGAAATCCAATCCGAAGTCGCAAATAAAGCTACCATGAAGATCACAAAAATGGTAGAGAAAACAATGGAGGATATAAAAATGAGTTTTAGTGAATTCATCGATAGCTTTGCCGCTGAGCAGCTGTTTGGTGAAGATATTGAAGAACTCAGTACAATAACTGAAATGGCTAAGACTATCAGTTCAAACACAGATTCAGCTACTAAAGAGGATATTGCATTGTTGGAGGAAACCTTTGCTGCTGCGCAAGAGAAATTGAATCTTCTCAGCGATGAACAGGGTGTCGGAAATCTTGTGGCTGCCCTGACTGCGGTGGAAAAAGCAAAGGCTTCTTCAATGAGCAGGCTCTCAGAATTAGAAGATATGAAAGAAATTGAAATGGAGGAACAGAGTCTAGAGAAAATATACACATTACTTCTAGAGGTTCAGACTGAAATTCAGTCCAAAGTTACAGCAATTGGAGATATAACTACGACTGACTCAAATGAAGAACTTGCAGAAATAACAGAGCTCAAGGCAATAATGGAAGACTATATCTCCAAGGTCTTTGAAAAGACTGATACTGATCTTCAGACTAGCCTGGATCAGTTCAAAGAGATTACAGTCACAGCAGGCCAGGAAATATCAGGATTATTTGAATTACAGTCTAAGACACAGCAAGCAGTTGCTGCTGTTGAGGAAGAGCAACAATTCGTTATGATGACAAAGGACAGTCTCAATGAAAAGACCATTTTAAGCCAAGCATCTACGGAACTAATGACCCTTGAATTGGAGTTTGCATCCCTGAAGACCTTCTTTGAAGGTAATCAGGAGGAACAAACTACACTGTTTATTATAGAGGATATAAAAATCCTTTTGAGCGAAATGGAATTGACAGAGAAAATAACTTTTGAGACCGTAAAGGAGATGAGAAAATTAAATAGTGAACTGAAAGAGGCTTACACTTTGACAAATATAGATACAGGAGTTTTTGAAGAGGTAGAAACTCAAATATCGTCCATAACAGAGAATATAGAAGAAAAATTGCAAGAAATTGCAGCAACTTCTGAAGAGAGGGCAGCTGTCACTACTTTGCGGACCAGCAGCAAAATCATATCAGAAGTAAAATCGGCATTCGAATCAATCAGTGTTGGGTCTGCTACTGAAGACAATGCTGATATAGAAGATTTTGTTATGGTACTCACTGATATAAAAGAAGTAGGTAGTGTAAATGGTGTACAGCTCGAAGAACTGAAACGTTTAGAAGTTGCATTCGCAACATTAGAAAGCATAAGTGAGCAAGATGTAACCAAAAAGGACGAAGCCTTGATTCTGATGGAGGCAGTTTTAGAAATTATCAGTGAAAAACTATCATCCACTCAAACAGCAATAGCAATCACAGCTAAATCTTCTGTTCTAAACAAAGCAGCTGATGCTATGAGAACTATTATCGATACGACATCTACACTCATATCAGAAATAGGCCTTGCTTCAGAGGAATCTCCAAATGAGGATGTTGCTAGCTTGATTGTTGCAGTCAAGGAAGTGTCTGTCACATCTCTCACCATTGAACAGATAACTCAAATAGAAATAACAACTGAGAAGTTAAAGGCTATTACGGTTACTGAGGGTACTGGAATCACAGACTTGTTAATGCTCAAATCTGTAGCAGAGAGTAAGCTGGAAGAACTGTTTAGTAGTGATGCGGTTCTAGAAAAGACAAAGAAGGAGACTGCAAACTTGAACTTTGTGACAGCTGTTGAAACTGTTGTTAAAAAGCTCAAAATGGAACTTACCGATATTCTGGACAATTCTGATATATCAGGCTCTGATGTTAGTAGTGTCATTACAGAAATTGCCCAAATTCTTGCCGAAGATGTAGATTCAATGACAGTTCAAAAGGTCGAGGAATTAGAGGAAATGTACAGTACCTTAGTACTCACTAAAGAGACCATTAATGGAGGTGCTGAGGATATAACTGACGCCGTAAGCACTCTGTCAGCTTTGGAAGAAAGTGTCATGGAGAAGAAATCAAAGATCGAAAAAGATCAGAAAAAGAATTCCCAGATAGCCATATTTATGGAAGCTGAAAGCACTATGACAAAAATATCAGATATGACATCAAGTATTTTGGAGAATGGTGAAGAAACCGCAGAAAGTGAAGAGAACGAAGATGTCTCAGCATTGATCAAAAGTCTGACCATGTTTGAATCTAATGTGCTAGGAATAACCAAATCAACTTTGGGAGAATTAAACTCAAAAATGTCTGTATTGCAGACTTTGGTTGCTAAAAAGAAAGTTGTTAAAGGTATATCTCAGCTTTCAGATTTGAGTTCCACAGTCCAGAATACAGTAAAAGGTGAAATTAGTATGATTGTTGCAGATAACATGAGAAAAGATGCTACTGAAGTCAAGCAGGAATATCAAAAATCTGTCACAAGTATTCAACAAGTGTTTGCCGATATTTTAGAGGCTGTGGGTGACGGTAGTGATGGCGAAAGTATTGAGTCAGAAGAAATAAAACAAGCAACAATTATTCTTCAAAAAATAAGTGACTCCTCTGCTACAAAGGAAGACCTGCAGACATTGGATGAACTAACAGCTGTGTTACAGGAGAGCACTTTTGAGCAGGGAACGATTATAACTAACCTTGAAAGTGCCACTACTCTTGTCAATGACATTGCTGAATCACTGGCAGGTGGTCTTGCAGAAGACGTCTTTGATTTAACATATGCAGATGATTTATTCACCGCAAAAGAGGAGGTCTCTTTACTTTCACAAGCTGAATCCACATTGACTTCTACATTAACTGAAGGAGCGGATATAAGTGACGAAGCATTTGTTACAGTATTGGAAAGCATAAAGGAAATTAAAGAACAAACATCAAGAATCATGAGCTCATCTTTCAGCACCACTCTTGAGAAACTGATTACTGGAAGTACAGGCATGACGCAAGAGAAGAAAGTCGAAGGGCTAAAGACTCTACAGCGAATGATAAATTCTGCCATAGTTACACAGTCATTAAGTATTTCTCAAGGTTCAGCTTCCCGGTCTAGTGGAGCTACATTTGAAATGGTCAAAAAAGCTGAAGAAAAACTTTCAGGCATTGAAGTTCTTCTTGCCAGTATAAAAGAGAAGGTTAGTGCAAGTGGTGGTTCCGGTACATCCATGGAACTTGTTGAATTTACGAATTTCAAGAGCTTCTTACAACAAGAAGGGGCATATGATTCCGAAGACATTGCTTTCATGACGTCATTCTCAGAAGTTTTGACAAGTGTAGTTAGTAAACTTGAGGAAGGGGAAGTAACAGAGATAATGATGCTCGATGAACTAATGACAGCTGTGAAAGAGGAAAAGACAATTGTCTCCAATGAAGTTATAACAGCAAAGAAAAATGTTATTAAAGAAAAACAGAGCGTGTATTCTGAAGCTGCGTGTAAAACAATAAGGAGCAATTATCAGTCAATCCAAAGTTTAGCAACAGAAGCCTCAGGAGATATAAGTGAAGTTACAGAAGTTACAGATTTCTACTTTAAACTGCAGAAGATTGATGTAGCCACCATGACTGCTGTTGAAATCAAAATGATAGAAGAAGGTATGGCGAGCATTAGTAGTAGTATTTCCGGAGCTACAGGTGGTGTTGCCTTCCTGAACAATATAATGGAGAAACTGGCAATCATAGATGTTCGTGGTGCAGAAATTGTTGAGCGAAAGAAGAAAGTAGGAAACAATTTGATCATAGAAAAATCACTTGGAAACGTTGAGGAAACCTTACAGACTTCATTACAAGGCCTCAAGAGCATAGAGACAACAATTGGAGTTTTGTCTGAAGATGCAGAATATACGGAAGACACAACTGTGACCGAGGCATATAACTTGCTCGTCCAATACTCTGCTGATCTGCGACTTGTTCCAGCTGATTTTGGAGATTTACTTGGAGCCTTTGACTTTAATACGATAACTGGAACTAAAGGAACAGGCATTAAATATTTCAAGGAGCTTATCAGTCTTATTTCTCAATACACAACTGCTTCACTACAGTCCAAGGAATTTGTTGCCCAATCTGAATCAGTTGATCAGAGTCTCGAACTTGAAAGCTCCATCACTCGATGGATGGATGCCCTTGAAGGCTTTGTATTTGGAGCATCAAGCAGTACTGGAGACACAGGAGAAACTACAGATACAGGAGAGGGGGATGGAGGAGCAGGTGGAACTGGAGACATGGGTGGAGAACTTGATTCATCACAAGAACAAGTAGACATATTTAATAGTGTCTTTAACATGGTCAGTGAAATAACTTTGGGAAGTATGAGCACTGAGGCCTTAAAAACCTCTGAAACCGTAACTTTAATTGAAAAATTCCTTGCAGGAGATATAAATATAGCTCTGGCAAAGATTGAAGCTACTCAAATAAATGAATTTCTAAGTAGTCTGACTACAGTAAAGGCATCTGTGTCAGCAGATATAAAGAGCAAGGAATCTAAAACCGCAACAAAGAGTTCCTTTAACATCGCTGAAGAAACAAGCAATACCTTGAACATCTTAAAAACTAGCATTAACAGGATGTCTACTAAAAAGGGAAGTAGCGACACGGCTGATCTCTTTGCAGAACTAGAGACCTTATTAAAGAAAGTGACAAATGTATTCTTAGTATCAAATGAACTTCTTTCTGAAATTAGAACCATCACTTTCCAATTAAGTGCTGCCAGCACTTCTGAAGGAGACACTGATATTGGGGATGTTGCTAATTTATTAAGCTCTATTGATTCAGTCCAAAATATAGTTCAGGCTGCATCAGCATCTCAGTCAGCCTTCTTGACAGCCATGGAGACA
>NC_051413.1:32597026-32600940 GCF_015228065.2 Penaeus monodon
GTCATCATTTGGGTTGTCATTGTTCTCAGATGTCATTATCCCAGAAAGTACTTTGAAAATTTCACAACAAGCATTTATAAGTTCACAGTTAGATCAGCTCATGGGAGATGTAATGAAAGAGCTCGAAGCCCTAAAGAATGGAGGTGGTTCTGGGAGTTCAGGTAGTGATGGTGGTGGGTCAGATAGCTCAGGTGGTGATGGCGGAGATGGGTCAGACAGCTCAGATGGTACGAGCACTGGGGATTCAGGTATTTCAAGTGAGGCGGTCATAAGCAGAGTAAACATAATACTGCAGGATGCTAATACTAACATAAACAATCTTCAGTACAGTACTCTAATGGCTTGTGGTGCTGTTATTGAGGAACTGCGTCTGCTTAGTGAAACAGAGGGTGTTGTGGTGGATACAGCAGCTATAGATACCACTCTCACAGCTATTGAGTCTACTGGACAAACTCTTCAGCAATCTATTGAACTGCTCTCTAGTTCTGCCAGTGCAAGTGCTAGTGTACTTGTTACTCAAGAATCTTCAGCATTCATAGCTAACATGGAAGTTCAGTTCCAAAGCTTTATGGATGCTGTTGGCACTGTGACAGATGAATCATCTGCTATAGAGGACACCTTCCTGTTGGAACAGGCTAAGTTGTTCACAAGTGCATTAATTGAACTTAGTTTAATGAGTACTACAATATCACAGGAAACACTCCAGGTGCTTAAGTCAAGTTCTGAAATTCTATTCACGTCGGACCTTGTGGAAAACCCTCGATTTGTACCTGATCTAAAAGCTGCTGCATACTTTGTATTAGATTCAGACATTTCATTAAGTAAAGTAATTGGAGGATTTGCAGTTGGAAGCACTCTACAAAAATCACAGACACAAGAAAAATTATTTGTCACTAAAGGAGCCCAGACAATACTGGAAGAATTTAGTGTTGCTATGACTGAGATAAACAAAGCAGGAGGAACTGCTGATCTAGACCCTGAAAGTGCCTCAGTGGCGCAAATGAAGACGATCATACAAGATTCTAGAAATATCCTAGAAGAATGGACCTCTGGAAACATTCAAGAATACCAAGTAGAAATGTGTAGAGGTTTCTTACGTGAGCTTCCTAGCCTGGCAGCTGCCTTGAAAGATTTTGCTCCACTACCTGAACTTGAAGAGTTAAGTGTTGAGATGGAGGTTGCTACACAATCCATTGTGACAATGACAGATAGGATAACTAGGGAGGAAATGGAAGATGAGGAAGATGCTGTTATTGATGGTGTTCTCATGTACTGTGGTCAGCTACAGTCATTTGCTGAGGGTATTGTGGAACTTGATGAAAATGGAAATGAAGTAGAGCTAGAGCAAGTGGATGCCATGTTAACACTCCTACAAGACGTTTCAGCTGACCCTGTCAGTATTGATATGGCATCCGTGCAAGAGACAGTACAATCCTTCATGAACGTCATGCAGGGAGTAGAAGCAGGCTCTTCGGTTAAAAACTACAAGGAAGTTTTACAGATTTTGGGAGACATAACTAAATCATTAGCATCAACTAGGCAATCTACCATTTTCACAAGAGGTGGAGAAGCTGCTTTAGCCATGATGGGAGTCATGCCATTTGGCGGAATGAGTGAGGAAAGCAGCACTTTTACTGCTGTATTAGAGGTCCAGGAAGTGAGTATGATGGTGAGTTCTATGTCAACCAGTGCATTCTCATTATCGAGAGGGTTAGTTCGAAAGTTGGCAGCAGCAGCACCTAAGCTACAAATGGCAATTAAAAAATATAATGGAAACATAGCATCCCTTTCAATGCTTGAAGAGAATTTGGCAATCTTTTCAAGATCAACAAGTAATTTTGCTTTCTATACAACTCAAGAATATTATTCCATGAGAACATCTCAGATTTTAGAAGGATCAGCAAGTATTATTGAGGCTGCCACAAATGACTTAAAAACACTCACAATGAGCATGGGCAGTGTAGTGACATATGAAAGTAATGACCAGATCTCAATGGCCTTCGATATCTTAGTTACATTTGCCTCTGACTTATCCACTCTCCCACTTGACCTGAAGACACAGCTAGAGGGAATCAATTTCAACACCGTAACCTTGCCTGAAAGTGCAGGTACTGGTATCGAGAAACTGTTCGAGGTTTATACCATGATGAATGATCTCAACGAAGCCATGTCGATTTCAACCTTAAACACCCAGTACATGGAATCCTTAGCTAAAATTACACCAGTAAATGGTGCAATGACAAGCATTATCAGCAGTCTGACGAGCTTCATAACCATTCCTAGTGAGGATGGTAGTGCTGAGGTTGGGGAAGGGGATAGTGAAAATAATGGCAATAGTGAGGGAGGAGATGGAAGCGATACTGGATCTGTTGGTGATGGAAATGGAGGTGATGCTGGAGAAGATGTAGATGTTAATGCAGTAATTGCGGATATTCAAACAGCATCAGGGAACTTATTTGCAGATGGACTTGTGTTGCCAGAAGGGGACGTGGAAAAGCTTGTTGCTGCCAGTGAAACACTGAGCAGTATCTCTGCAACAATGGGAGGTGAACTCGAAGACATACCTGGCTTGATTTCTGAACTATCTGAAACATCTGCCCAAGTGAGCCAACTTGTACGTGGGTATGGGACAGCAGTTCAAAATAAGTTTATGTATTCCATTATTGAAGATATAGCCACCATGTCCACCCTGATAAAATTAGCAGTCAGTGTGGGTGTTTCTGCTGAAGCTCAGAGCCTTGTTGATTCTATGGTTACAATCTTTAAAACTTTCGTAATGGGTTCAGCTTTTATCTCTCAAAAGGATGTTGTTTCCTTAAAGAGTTTGGTGTACCAATTCAGTGCTATGGCGGATGGCAATGCTGGTGCAGATGTCACTATGTTGATGGAGCTTATTGATCAGACAGACACTATGCTGCTTACAACGCAAGGTTTCCTATCTTCTCATCAATTATTCTTTGACAGTATGATGGAAAAAGAGTTCAATATCGATATATTTAAGGCTGAATCAGAACAAAATTCTGCCTATCAGCAGTACTACTTCCTTAGTGCTATGGACAGTCTACTACCATCAGTAACTAGTGATCTAACAGGACTGATTAATGCTGGAGGAAGTGGCGAGGAAATGAACAAAACGTCATTAACAAGCATTCGTGCTGCTCTCACTGCTATTGGTTCCGATATGGGATCTATGGATATGAACCTTTTCACTGGCATTGGAATGTCCTTGATTGCCATCCAAGAGGCGCAAACCAATGGGTTGTCTGTCAATGTAACAGAAGTTGAGAATCTTCGTAGTTTTGTAGAATCTGTTCAAGTGACTATCAGTAATGAAAGTAGCGTGATGGAAGGCTATGGAAGGACCATCACAAATGTCTTTGCAGCTCAAGATGCACTAAACATTCTGGTTGCATTTGAGAATGAAACTCAACTTTGGTTCGGTGAAGATAGTGGAGATGGATCGGCTGGAGGAAATGGTGCAGAATCATCAGATGGAAATGGAGATGTTGTAGATTCATCAAGTGGAGATGGATCAGATGGAGAAGAAGGTTTGCAAAGCTTCATAACCGAAGTCAGTGATATACTCATGTCCTGGACTTTCGACAGCTCAGCAGTAGACGGTGGTTCTGTAGTAAGATTCAAGAGGACCCTGAAGAAACTTACATCTATGTTTGATGTTGCTAGCGAAGAGGATATTCCAGAACTGCAGATATGGAAGTATAGTATCGAAGAATCAAGCCTGTCAGAGTTGATAAGTAATGTGTACTTGGGAACTGCACAAGAAGGAGCTGGTATTGAGGAGGTAGTTTATAGGTTTAATTCGGCTCACACAGTACTAGAAGATTTGTTAGAAATTCTTGAAGGGTGATGCTTCTAGTGGAGGGAGTGATGGTAGTGATAGTGGAAATACTGAA
>NC_051413.1:32600979-32601437 GCF_015228065.2 Penaeus monodon
CAGGATAATAGTGAAAAAGGAAATAAGAAAGAAGAGAAAGCAAATGAAATGAACGCAAACAGAATACATCAGATAAGTATGGAAATGACTTCAATCTTGAACGGATTGGAATTCCCGAAGTCCATAAGGCAAGACCAAATCCAGAAGATGAAGAGGTTTGGTAAAGAACTTAAGAGCTTGAAGAAGGTTGAGGGCGCAAAACTAGGTGATGATGACGGCGCTGGACTAAAAACTCTAGTACAACAACAAATGGACAGTTTTAGCGAAGCACTAGGAGTAATGACTACCTATTCAGAGGAAGTCTCCAGCAAAGTCCAAATCATAAAGGAAATCTCTTTCTTCCAAGAAATCACGAATTTCCTGCAATATTCCATACAGTTATTAGATTCAGCTAATGGAAACAGTAGTAGTGAATCAGGAGGCGTCACAGAAGGAGATGGATCAGATGGAGGCGTCAC
>NC_051413.1:32601475-32601947 GCF_015228065.2 Penaeus monodon
AAAACTGCAGTAATGAAGATAGTGTGTTATGTGCCTCCCAGCTGCTGCTACAAGCACTACAGCTTGCAGACAGTGAAGGCGGTGCAGCAGAAGGTTCAAACAGTGAAGGCGGTGCAGCAGAGGGTTCAAACAGTGAAGGCGGTGCAGCAGAAGGTTCAAACAGTGAAGGTGAAAGCAGTGACAGTGGCGCTGGCGGTATGGGCAACAGTACATCTTTCCGGTATCAAAACGTACGGGAAAAAATGCACGGTTTCTCTATGGCAATGAGACACTTCGGCAAGGAAGAAAGCGGCTCCTTAGCTACCGCCAAAAGCCTGATTGGGGAAGCTAAAGTTATCGCTGAAAAATTTGTTGGGGATCTGACAACCGAGTCAAGTTCCATGACGTCTTTTACCGATGTGTCTGCACACTATACAGTACCAGAAGTAACTGTCACCACTTCCTAGTGACATAATCTTAAAGTGATATAACA
>NC_051413.1:32602027-32602661 GCF_015228065.2 Penaeus monodon
TGTTGTTTGTTGTCATTAATATAAAAAATTCTTATGTCACTGAAATTTACGTGTAATTGTTTTGTCAATTTCCTTTTTGTGTTCCTGCACACATTCAGCAAAATCTGACCAGAATCAAGTTGTATCTTGCACTGCAATGGAAAATGTGCACTGAATACTTATGTAATACAATTCATCTATAGAAAACATAGACTAAAAACACCTTAATAAAGATATTCAGTGCTATCCTTTGTTTCATTCTGTCCGTTCTTGAAAGCTGTATTTACTATATACTGATTTAATTTACTGTATTATCTGCATCTGCGGTTGAAACATGTATACAGTAACTTATATTATAATGAACAATACCAGCTCTGGATAATAACATGGATAATATGCCCAGTTATATGAGGAAATACGAGTGCTAAATCATGATATCAGTAAATACACAATACCAGGCAAAGATAATGGGAGCATGTTGATAGGAAATTTATATAATTCCGGTAGCAATGCTCATAACCACTCTCTGAAAAAAAAATAATAAAAAAGTTACATTAAAAGGGGATAAATGAAGCATCAAAATCCTCTTCAAATCCGGAAAACACGGAAAAGGCAAAGAATCAAGCTATGTAGAAACATATGAACATTTATGCAT
>NC_051413.1:32604125-32604390 GCF_015228065.2 Penaeus monodon
CACACACAAGTTTAAAAGTCTATAAATTAGAAGGGAGGATTAACAGAGAGAGATTAGAAACAAAAATTAGGAGACAGATACTGAAGAAATTTAAAGAGAAGGACCAAGATTTTTATTTGCTTCTCTCCCTCTTCCTTTTTCTTCCTTGAATGCGCCGACGAGGGAGAGTGTGTATAGAGAAAGGATGGTGTGTATAAGACTGTAGAGGGAGTGGGAAAAGTGTGAATATTGTTGCATGAAAAGCCAGCAATAGCTGTACATAGTG
>NC_051413.1:32604551-32604790 GCF_015228065.2 Penaeus monodon
GTCACAATCACAATTATGATTTCTGCCATAATGATTTTTAATGTTCCTTTTATCAAAAAGTACCACTGTAATGTGAATCACTATCGAAATTATTACATTACCGATTGCAGTGATTATTATTTTCACCATCATCATCTTTATTTCTTTATTCTTAATATTAATATCTTTGCTGTCGTTGTTTGCACTGTAGCGATGCAAGTAAACTTTCTTGTAAGTACATGTATTTACCACTTCATTAT
>NC_051413.1:32605294-32605476 GCF_015228065.2 Penaeus monodon
TTACTTATCGCGTTCCTCTGATGGATTCATAAACAATCTTCGAACTTCATTTTTTTAATGTATTTGCTTGTGCGTTTGTTGTATTCACTTTCGTATATATACACAGAACGGAGCACGAAATGAGAATACAATAAAATGGCAAGATTAATTCTAGGTCTGAGAACTAAAACAGCCAAAGTAAT
>NC_051413.1:32605926-32606288 GCF_015228065.2 Penaeus monodon
AAGTTTATTTATTTATATCTTTAAGCCATGAAATGATAGAAAAACTTTTAGAAATCGATTCGGAGGAAACATTACCAGCAATAAATGTCTTAATCTATCAATCAGGAAAAAATATATTTTTTTTTTGTTGCAATATTTGTTTTGGAAGCACTACAGTATTTTTCATTATTTTTTTTTTTTATGAAAAATTGTCGTTAATTTTGTCACATTTAAAAAAAAAGTCAGTTTGATTAATTACTAGATAAGACTTTATTTCGCATATTATTATTTGCCGAATTTGAATGAACGGAGCAAACTTCAAAAGCGTTTTTCTCAGCATTGACTCTTATGGCATTGACCATAATAATATATAAATAAATAAA
>NC_051413.1:32606372-32606495 GCF_015228065.2 Penaeus monodon
GTTTGCCAAAAGGGAAAAGAAAAGGAAACCGTTATCCTACAATAGAATTCAGTCACAAGCGAATGGAAAATGAATGAGAAAAAACAAAATTCTAAACTGAAAAAAAAAATTTAAACAATAATG
>NC_051413.1:32606643-32607021 GCF_015228065.2 Penaeus monodon
ATACTTTTTCTTCCTGTAGTCACAGAATTTAGTCAAATATTAACGAAAGCTTGACATAGCAACTGGTCTAGTTCTGTGATTCATTTTGTTAGCTAGAATGTTTGAATTCCAAAATGAAAATAATAATGATGAAAGATAAACGTAAATAAACAAAACAGAAACAAAAAGAAAAATCAACAAAAATTACAAATAAAAAAAATATATATAAACAATCATTTAAAAAAAATAATATAATAAACCTCTTCAAAAACTATTAAAAACTAAAATAAGAATAGGTTCACTAATCTGACTGAAACTAATGAAGTAATTTTTAAAAATCCAAAATAAATCTGCTGTAGTTTATCATTTATGGAGAGTAACGTTCCAGATCAAAGGTAA
>NC_051413.1:32607495-32607834 GCF_015228065.2 Penaeus monodon
TTAGTAGCCAGTACTATATTTTATCGATACCATTATCACCTTTCCTTTACTCCTTTTTCTTTGCTCCTGTTCTTAAATTTTGAGAACGAGAAGGAAAAAAAAATCGCAAACCGATATCCTAAAGAAGATATTATTCAACACCTTTTCCAACAAATTAAAATAATTACATAATTACCTGCCTAATTAATATATAACCCAGGCGTACTTAAGAGTACATTTACGTGGAAAACTACAACCAGCTTTAATCAACCTCATACGAGAAAATGTACACTGAAGTAATATATTCTAAACTATCCTACGTGTGTGTTAATAAAAGTGTGTGTCTATGTATCTCCCTTT
>NC_051413.1:32608514-32608836 GCF_015228065.2 Penaeus monodon
TATATTATCATGCTCACAAACACTGTATTAAGACGAAGAAAATGAAGCTATCACAATATCGGTAAAACGCTGATATAAAGAGCAAAATTATCACTGGGGCTGGTCCCGGATCAACCCCCCCCCCCCGGCCGTACATACAACACGAAGATCTTTTATTTATCACTCGCCTTGTTCTTCATCCTGTTCTCCTGCGTGACACGAATTATTCTTCGGACTTAATGGTTTTCTGTTTTATATATCTATATGATGCTCTTTCTTCTGTTCTGTTCTATTCACTCTTTTTATATCTTTTCATCTTCTTTTTCTTCTTTCTCACTTAATG
>NC_051413.1:32608949-32609090 GCF_015228065.2 Penaeus monodon
ATTCTTCGATAATGTCTTCTTTTGATGGTTCGTAAATCTCTAATTTCTTCCTGAGGACTTTTATCTGGTCGTTCTTATTCCCCAACATCTTCTTCATGTTCTGATAGGCTCCCGTCTGCGAAAATTTCTTCTCCAGTTCCT
>NC_051413.1:32609625-32609814 GCF_015228065.2 Penaeus monodon
TGAATCGACAATCACCTTCTCCGCAAGTTGCAGCTGAGACTTGACCTGCGCCAGCTTCTGCTTCGAGAGAGAGAGGTCATTCTGAAGCTGCTCCTGCGTGGCTTCCTTCTCCTCGACCTTGGTGCTCAGTTCGAGCCGCATCTTTTCCACTTCGTCGGACAGCTGGGGGGGGGGGGGGTGACGTTAGAG
>NC_051413.1:32610031-32610117 GCF_015228065.2 Penaeus monodon
CCCTCATTACATCTTTATCATTCTTATCCCTATCACACTTATCATCATAATCACTATTACGTAAGGTGGACTGACGTGAAAAGCTG
>NC_051413.1:32610222-32610425 GCF_015228065.2 Penaeus monodon
GGCTGTCAATATTAAGAAAAAAAATCATCCATTGATTCCATCCCATAATGGCCTATTTCACATAAGTTCGCTTAATAAATTTCATGTATTATATATATCATATGTATTATCATATTAATCATGTTCAGTATCAATTATCATATTTATTATGTCTATTACAATCATCGCTTATTACATCATATCGATCATTCTCTGCCTATTCC
>NC_051413.1:32610544-32610753 GCF_015228065.2 Penaeus monodon
TCGTACATTTTCACACATTCCTCGACAATCCCATTACCTCAGACACTTCCTCGAGCGTCGGCCTTGAAGAAACCGTCTTTTTCACTCTGCCAAGTTCGTCGCTGGTCGTCTGTAGCGTCACACTCAGTTCGGCTTTGGTCTTGGCTAAGTCAGTGGCCTGGAAGGACGTGGTCGGAATGATGCCGGGGTTCCTTCTTGATTAGGTGGTG
>NC_051413.1:32611587-32611691 GCF_015228065.2 Penaeus monodon
CCTGGAACACGATAAGACACAATGGAAAATAACAAAGTTTCATTCTTACGACCTTGCGGGCAGTTGCCTCGCCTCCCCTTCCTCCTTGGCGGCCATGTATATCG
>NC_051413.1:32612328-32612556 GCF_015228065.2 Penaeus monodon
TCCCATTCCCCAGCCCACCTTGCTCTCCGCCTGCTCCAGCCTCCTTTTCATCTCGCCGTTCTCCTCCGTCAGTCGCTTTATCTCCGCGTGCAGGAGCGCCATCGGTCTCTCTTGATCCCCGAGAGGCGCCAGGGTCCTCGCAGAAGGCTTCTTGTCGATCCCGAGGCGCCCTTGAGCTTCCGCCTCCTCGAACTTGCGGACGTCCTCAAGGAGCTCTCTGCGGGGATT
>NC_051413.1:32612602-32612970 GCF_015228065.2 Penaeus monodon
GATAGGTTATTGGTATTTTCTTAAATGTTTGGAAAGTAGTGCGGTGTGTATTCAGTGGTTTTGAAGTTAGATAGGATCAGGTCTGAAGGATTTTGATAAAAGGATTGTTTAAGATGACAAGAAAATAAAAGGGATGATTTTGTGAATGGAAAACATCAGGTAGATAAATATTTCGTTATGGATATTGACTTAATTGTGTCATGTATGAATTTGTTTGATATCACTACAGCTGAAGGATTTGAAAGAAGGGGAATGTTACAATAGGCAATAATTATTAATAACATTACTAAGAAAAAAACGACAATGTTTCCATGTATATGCTATAGATATTTGTAAAAAAAATCAGTAAATCATGATGAAATGGGGAT
>NC_051413.1:32613107-32613775 GCF_015228065.2 Penaeus monodon
CACACGAACTGGTTCTCGAGATTCGAAGTGTCGACGCAGAGTTCGAGATGCCACTTCTGAGCCTGCGCGAAGACATTGGACAGGAGGACCGAGTTGGTGTGTGTGGCGTGGATCAGCTCCCCCTCCACTTCGGCTCGCACCACCTCGGCAAGGGAATCCAGCAGCTCCACCACTTCGTCTGACGTGTAAGTCTCCTCGAGTAGTCTTGAAAGAGGGAAAGAGAGGAAAAAAACGGAAGAAAAATAAATATCTATGTATTTCAGGACTGTCCGATGTTGCTCCCCTGTGAAGATAATGAAGATGATTACTTTAAGGGGGGAAATATGACATATCGGGTGCAATATCATAAAAAAATTGCAACGATGCAATATCATAAAAAAATATATATCAATAATTCTAATAATAAGTTAATAAAGTCATTCTAAAATTATTAATATTCTAAAAATAAGATAATAAAGACGATTACTTTACCCAAGGTGTAAAAGAGAAATACGACACACCAGGTGGAAATAAACAAGCGAGCCAATATCATAAAAATAGTCTTTATAACAGACTACCTGGCAATCACGCAACGCCCATGTCCCCCTGGAGATCTCTCTTGGTCGATGCCTTGATTAGGTGCCTCCATGGGCACGCACCTGAATCCTGGCCGGAAATTCTTGGGCTGA
>NC_051413.1:32614423-32614799 GCF_015228065.2 Penaeus monodon
TTAAAAATCCTTTACTACATACCTCATTCGAAAAGAAAAATAGCTGAGAAAGTCATTCGAAAAAAATCTCTACCCAGAAAAAAACAGTATTCCAAAAAGAAATCTCACGTACATAGAAAAATCATTAAAAAGTATAATTTACCTCCGAACATTAGTAATCAGAAAAAAAAGAAAAAAGTATTCCTTACTAGTATCCTTCACATCCTGAAAGCAGGCATCAACGACCGAAGCGCTTGCCGCTGGTACTTGGGAAGCGCAGGTACCCGGCCATGCAGCTCTGTGGTGTTCGTTCAGCCCGAGGTCCGAATGGTGAAAGGGGAAGGATTCGTCCGTAGAGTTTATTCTTACGTGTCTCGCGTATGGGATGGTAGTTTTA
>NC_051413.1:32615187-32615526 GCF_015228065.2 Penaeus monodon
TAATAATGCAAAATACCATCACTTGCTGCACAAATCTTCTTTTGACTTTCACGCAGTTACAAATATAGAAGTTATATCACTATTTGTAAAAAAATCATGTGAGATAACAACTAATAATATATTGTCGACCTTTGAGGGTTTAAAAGTTACTCCTGTAAATCACATCTTTCTATGTTCTTACAAATTATTCCAAATCAAAGGTTGATTAACATCTTAATCGTGTCTTACTTTCTGAATGTATGAATTAATTCGTTTCAGCAATATATCTCGATAACAATGTGATATTATTAGAATGTAGCACGACGCTCGTGATGACGACGGCAGCAACGTAAGATTAAG
>NC_051413.1:32615781-32616437 GCF_015228065.2 Penaeus monodon
TTGCTGTAGCTGAATTGTTGTTGATGATGTTATCATTGCTTGTCTTGTTTTATCCAACGTCTACAGAACTTTTCAGTGTTGTGTACCACAGTTCGTAAATATTATTACTTTACACTCAAATACATTCCTAAAATAACGATCATTGCACCATAACACCCCATTCGTGAAACCCTTTCCATCAGAAATGTACACGAATATGCACTATACGGAAAATCAACTCGTTCGGATCCATAAAAGCAACTGTTAATCAAGTTTCCAAATACGAACGAATAACTGTTAGTTCTCTATTAACACATTTCACTAATTTAGCCAGTGGAATACGACATTATGCTCGAGCCATACAACTTGCCATCACTTCCGTAAAGATTAAACAACTAGCATACTAGGCGTTCGTGCCTTGCAAACGGACCACCTGTTATATAGACGTAATGGAAACGGCAACCCACCCATAACTGATCACACTCACAGAAGTAAATAAGCATTAATCTCGCACATATTTCCTCCAGTCTTTATAACTCACCATAATCGGTAGATTCAAGTATATCGAGACAGCAAAAGAGTGACCTTGTCATGCACTGAGAGCGACTGCGAATGGCATCAGCTGACACCCGGCCCGTTGCTAGGTTACTGCTAAAACAAACAAAGTTGCCAAAGCG
>NC_051413.1:32617883-32618585 GCF_015228065.2 Penaeus monodon
TGTCATGAACCCTCACCATTTCTTGCTTGAGGGGCAATATATATATAGATGGATAGCAGCTGAAAACTATGTAATCATATAGTTCGAGTTGAATATGTTTGATTATCTTATGACAAGCTTTCAGGTAGTATCTTTCTCTGTAATAGTTATCAATAATGACTACATTTCACTGTAATAATACCAAAATGATTAATTAACAGTTATTACCATAATAACTTTTCATCAATTATATTTGTATAGTAATTACAACTATATTTACAGGTGTACTGCAAAATGTTTATCGGTTTTAAAACCCAGAAACTTTTATGAATTTCCTCTCCCCCCCCCAAAAAAAAAGAAATTTACCAACAGAAAAAGCACATGAGATACATTATATCCTTTCCATATGTTCCTAACAGAAAACTGCAATAGTTATACTAATGGTGATAATATTCACTTGTAGCAGTAAGTTGTAATGTCATCAAATGCTTATCGTAAGAGAGAATGTAACTGTAATTGCAGTTGTATCAGCACTCATAACAACAATGGTACCTGTGTCTGTAACAGTACTGTAATAGTATTTGTAGTTGCAATAGTGATAGTGCAACTACTACTGCTGGTATTATAGACAGAAATAATAAAGTAGGTGGTACTGATAACAAGACAATTTTAAAACTATTGTCAATATTGACTGTTCATTTTGATACAGCTGTTATAAATAGC
>NC_051413.1:32618628-32621208 GCF_015228065.2 Penaeus monodon
CTGATACCACAATATAGTATTGACATATTCTGCCACAGAGTAGACACATATTTCCTACACTTTTCTACAATACGTGCTGAACTTTAACTACATAAAAATTATTATATTTATCAGCATATTGCAATAACTTACACCCATTTGAAGAATACAAAATACAACAAATTATAATGAATATTTTGAGTTATCAACTGGTATTACACTAGTCAACAGATTTAACCTTTGTATAATAATTCCCTTCATTAGCTCTGGATTACTATGAAAACCTGCCCTTAATAAGTAAGGAAAGGACAGTAAAATACACACTTACAGAATTCTTTTTTTATTCAAATATCTTATCAATGTGTCTATGCAAAATATAAATCTGAAAATCTTATCAATAATAAACATTTGTCAAAAAAAAAAAAAAACATTTATACCGCCCATGACACTAACTTTCAGCTTAAATTCTAGCACCATTTTTACCTGCTATGGTTCCAAGACTCCCCCTTCATAAATGACAATTAAACAAAAAAAGAAATATTCTTTACAATTGTTAGTGAGGAATATGAAACACATTATGAACATAAAGAATATCTTCTCTGTTAAACTAAATTATGCAGCTGCAAAAGAGTAACAAAATACTTATACATTATATCGATGGGCTCTTTAAACTTCTTACACTTCAATAGCCCAAAGAAGCATGAACAAACTTTTAACTTGTGTAAATTATAATATTTCTGTAAATTATAATATTTCAATACACAATTAAACCAATATCTGTGCATATTAAACCACACAATTAAATGGAAATTCTTTGATCCAAAAGATTTCCCAGACAAAAAAACATAAAAATAACAAATCTGTAATCTGTATTATCATAAACTTTGTGCATGGCCCTTTTAAATCCCACTTAAATATCAATGCAAACTTTGTATCTTTGACATAAAAGACCTGAATGTTTTTTCTCCAACTTTTCCTAATATTTGGCTAAACATGTTTCCTTATCTCATATTTTTTTCTAAAAGCAAGTCAATTATAAGTAATAATCATAGCAATTATAACGTGACAGTTTTTTAAAAAGAACTCAATGTTTTATGGAACTTCTACAAATACTTGGCCAAATAAGTTTCCTCCTCAATTCTTATAAAAGCAAATCAACAGTCAAGTAATGATTATTCGGTGATTGTTTTACCTTTGGCTAACCAAATACTACCTTCACATCCCTAACAAAAGAGCCTCCACCAGAGACCCTTCCGAGATGCTCTTTGTTTGCTCAGTACGAGGAGGAAGTTTAAGTAATGCTTGGGCTGATGCCATGGAAAGCAGTCGTGACGAGAGCTGATTTCCAGTTGAATATGCCACAGCAAAATCCTCTCCAGGTGCCCAGCATAGAGTGGCTCGGTGGTACTCTGGCCGGGGATCAAGAAATATGGTGGAGGCCAGCTATGAAGAGAGAAAATACTTGATTATAATCAATAGCTGTAAAAATCACTCATTCATTCATATGTGCTTCACTTGAAGCACATATTCATCACTAAATTCTTAACACACCACCATTCAAATATCCATTAACTTCACAGGCATTAGAAGCTTGATGAACATTACTCCATTCCCCCATGGACTTACCTTTACTTTTATACATGTATTCTCAACAGCACTTCGACCACTCATTTTGCGACAGAGAGGGAGTAGGTAAAGATTGGAGGTAACTATGGCTGACACTGGGTTTCCTGGGAGTCCCAGGATTAGCTTTTTCTCTCCCTTGTAAAGGCATGTGGCAAATGTAGTAGGTTTCCCAGGTTTCATGAAGACCTGAAAACAGAGGGAGAGACAAAAGAACAATAATTATTAAAAGAATACATTAATACATTGTAATGAATCCATTAGCTAAATAATGCAAGCATAGACTTCACACACACACACACAGAAATGTAGTTCATTCTACTCAAAAAGTTTACCATGCTTGTTTTTGCTTAACAGCATTTAAAGACTTAACTTTCATTCTAAAGACCTTATTCACTCATCCTCAAATATATACATGAAAGGATTTCTATCAAAGTGGTTCTATAGTAATTAGAGCATTGTCATCTTAATCTTTATCTAAATGCTTTTTAATCATTTTCATAAAATAAAACCCTAATTTTTTTTTTTCATCATTAAAAAGAAAAGGAAAAAAGGGTAAAATTCATACCAACTCTAACTTACATTAAAAAAAAAAAAATCACCACCAGGCTGCTCCCACGCAATGGCTAAACAGGCAGCACATCCTCTAAAGGACAACTCACTTGTGCAAAATGAATCTCTGCTCCAAAATCTGAAGTGAGCACAGGCCGCAAAATATCACGTTCTCCCATGGATACGCTGCCCGTGGTGACCAAGATGCTCGCCTGGTCCAGAGCTTTCCGAAGAGCTGCAAGCAGTAAGGTTGGATCATCCTTGGCAATCCCTGCATCTACAACTGGGATGTTGTGTTGGTGCAGAAGAGATACGAGGGTTGTCTTATTGCTGTCGCGGATGTGTCCTTCCTTTAACTGCTCCCCTGGTTCTTGGAGCTCATTACCTGCAGAGACCACATTACATTAAAAGTATGTTTGGAGTGCA
>NC_051413.1:32621285-32622170 GCF_015228065.2 Penaeus monodon
AAATACATGCACTCCTGCATAAATAAAGGTAAACACTAAGCTAGCTATCCTAATTTTCTCACATATTTATGCACACTACTCTCAAGTCTTCGTACAATAAAAAACCTAATCACTTCAAACAGGCACCAACATTAAAGACCAACCTGTTGACAAGACTGCAACAGTTGGTTTATTTGTTACAGCAACATGCGTGACTCCTACAGTAGCAAGGAGACCCATTTCAGGGGGACCAAGAAGAGTTCCTGAAGCAAGAACCTTTTCCCCAACTGCAATATCACAGCCTAAAGGACGGATATCCTGGCCCACAGAAGGTGCCTTGAGGATTTTGATCTCAAGTTCAGTTTTGCCATCTTCACTCTCCTTAACTAGCTCTGTGTCCTCTACCTATATAAACAAAAAAGCATATGAAAATTGAATTATTTTTATTTTTTTTCTCAGCACATATGCATTACACCATCATCTGTCAAAGAAACTGATATACCATGCATTTACCTGTACTACAGCATCAGCACCTGGTGGCACAGGAGCACCAGTGTTAATTCTGATACACATACCACTGGTTACTTTAGAATCTTCAGGTCCACAACCTGCTGTTGCATCTCCTCCAACCTTGCGGATACCTGCTCCATCCTGGGACACAACTGCATAACCATCTTTTATGGAAGCTGGGAATGGAGGTAGTGGGTCTTTGGCAAAGATGTCCTCTGCAAGCACAAAGCCTAAGGCCTCATGCATAGGAAGAGTCTTTATAGAAAGCTTCTCTGCATGTGATAATACAATTTCAGTGGCTTGGCTGACAGAAATCATTGGATATGGAGACTTCCTGGGACGTCGGCATACTGCTGTCACATCTGCCTTCGACTCACTATTTCCAGGTTCACTGGC
>NC_051413.1:32622263-32622726 GCF_015228065.2 Penaeus monodon
CCCATGCCCTGTTTTCACTCCTTCTGCTTGTAGCTGCTCGTGGGTCTTTTCTACAGCTGTCTTCTGTCCTGTAAGAAGGTCAATGGCATGGGGAATTGCTGGAGCAAGGAATCTGTGGATAATAAAAAAAAATATTACACATATATCCTATCACCTCAACATAGAAAATTCATTAATAAAATTCCATGTGGATCTAAAACAACTGATAATTACTGTCATCATTATGGCAAATTACAAAATTTTATTTAGAATTATGTCAAAATTTGCCTGTGAAGTAGTACCAATATTGTGCACGAAGACTGCATACTTCTAAAATGAAGCTAGTTGAGATCTCGCCACTCTTATGAATACCAGAACAATTTTTTTTTTTTTAAGTGATATTTGTATCAAATTGTAAATGCATGAATTCTGACAAGAATTAAGTGACTGTTCCAACATGAAAATATCAAACAAATATATCTGT
>NC_051413.1:32623092-32624405 GCF_015228065.2 Penaeus monodon
AAGTATTTTCCCCATGACACTGGGTTAATACAGATGTACAGTATACACCTGAAGCCTAATTTGGCATATATATTAAAAAAAAAAAACATAATAAACCTTTAATAATAATACAGGAAATTTATCTGAGGTACAATTACGTAACATAACTTTGCATTAGTATTAATACACAGGATCCAGTATAACCTGTTTATACCCATACCTTGAAACAAAACTTCATGTTTAACTAAAGGCACCTGCAAATTCCTCAATTCTGATACAGAAGTTCTTGCATTTACAATAAGGGAGAAAAACATTAAAATGAGGACTCTCAAGTCTGGAAAAAAAACTGAAGAAATCTGAATAAAAAATACCTGACTTCTATTAAGTAAAACATATATATAAATAACTTTCCAACTTGCGCAAAGTTTAAGGTTTTAGAATTTTTACAAACCAGACTTTATTAATAAATTATAAATTATTTCTACATACCTCAGACACTCCTCAGATCCCTTCTTGCTCCCTGGCACAGTCACAATCAAACTCTTTGAGCGGTATCCACATACTGGGCGTGATAACATGGCAAGTGGGGTAACTTTGAGCGACTGTGTCATCATATTTATACACATGCCAGTTGCCTCCCTTTCAATTACCTAGAGAAACCAAGGAAAGAAAAATTGGTAAAAACAAATAACAAGAATTTATTGAAGTTCCAATAAGAAGTCTAAAATAGTCGGATGCACTTATACCAAACTACATATATTTCTCAATCAGTATATTCATATGTAGCAACTAAGTGGCTCTACTACACAAACAAGCATAAACCAATCTAAAAATAATATTGAAAGCTACATGAAAATTGAAGAAGAAAGCAAGGTACATCCTACTCAATCTTAACTGCACCATTACAAAGTAATTAACAAGGTTTCACTTCTTCCCATACCTCTTTCACAGCTTCTGGAGTTACATCCCGAGGCGCTGCTCCAGTCCCACCCACGGTGACAATCAGATGAACTTCTTTCTCACTGCACCACTTGAGTAAAACCTCTTTTATTTGGTCCACTTCATCAGGAACACAACAATATTCAACAACCTGGAGTAAATTTAAAGAGCTAGATAGTTATTTAATACTTCTGCATACCATTAAATATTTATCTTACATTTGTGTAAGCATTATGTACTTCTTGTGTAATCAATTATCTTATATTTTGCTATCCTGAGATCTTCATGTGAGCTATATACATATTAAAAACATTCTACCACCCTTGCACTTATACAAAAAGTAATAACATATAGCTAAATTGTGCTCCCTATCTTAACCCCTTGGATCCAATTGA
>NC_051413.1:32624924-32625492 GCF_015228065.2 Penaeus monodon
CCCAATAGGTTAACACATCATAACAACCTAAAAATGCAATAAAAAAAGAACTAACTAACATTATGTGCCAAAATATGTCTTAAAATATATTTCTAAAATACATCACAAAAAGGTATGGCTACAATGTGACATGGATAAGGGATCATAGTCATTACATCAACAGATGTATGCAAGACAAGACAGTGAACTCCTATATACCTGTCCTCGGAAAAGAGTGTTCTTGGCTACGAGATCCTTCAGATTCGCACCAGCTGTGTCCTCCGCCTCCCCACGGGAACATCGGTCACTCACTGTCAGTATTCCAACCTTTATCCCTGACATTGCTGGGCAGCTTCTTCCTGGTCAAAGGGAAATATTGTTAAATCATAAAACAACAAAATGAGAAATTATAAAACTAGCATCAATCAGAGTACTTTGGACAAGGTTTTGACAAATTTTGATCTAGTTTCCATGTTCACCAAAACAGGGGGACAGAAATCTAATAAAACACATGTGGGTTGCTACCAATAGAGTTCCAAAAAAGAGTAGACTAATAAAAAAACATATAAAAACCTAACCTCCTAACCTC
>NC_051413.1:32625547-32625832 GCF_015228065.2 Penaeus monodon
CATATTTTAATTGGTTATGACATGCTCCTGGACCCTTCACTTTTCATTTTACATTAAGTAGCAATTAATTTGGAAATTATGCCTAGCAGCATAGCCTACAGAGAAGGAGGTGGGGCTGCCAATTCAGACACTCATGGTTTGGACATGATATAAACACTAAATTTTTCCTTGATACATTAATTAAACTACATAAGAAATTCTGAATCTTGTCAGTAAAATCATATTGTCATTGATGAAAAAATTACCCATATTTTACACCATTCATAATAACCAAATGCAAAACGA
>NC_051413.1:32626061-32626146 GCF_015228065.2 Penaeus monodon
GTAGCCCCCTGCATTAGGCAATATAGTGACTGATTCGGTACTGTGATGAAAGCAGAATTCGAGAATATCACACACCGCAGGGGCA
>NC_051413.1:32626321-32626840 GCF_015228065.2 Penaeus monodon
TGCTATTTTTGAATTACGACGGAAGTATATAGAAGATAATTTTCTTAGATTTAATCGCTCAGTCACATGTATTTTCTTTTCTTTTTTTCCATTTTAAAGATGGTTAGTTGAAACTTAACCTGTACCCCCCTTAGCTTATTTTTTTGGCCTAACGGTAAGCTTGGCATGTAACTTATATAACAAGCCATATTTTCCTGCCACGCTAATATTAAACTTTCAAAACAGTTGTTTCTCGATATAGCAATGTATAAATAACAAGAAACTTAACCTCTGCCAAGTTATCATCCTTATTGGCCCTTTTCTTACAAAGCAAAACACGAGTTGTTTAAAATTTCCTTCTACAACTGTATTCACCACCTTCAAGCCTTGACAGCTTATGTACCTGCCTGAAATAAAATATTAAATGGATATCAATACCAAATATATGGGAATTCACTGCGACTTACAGAGCAGAGAGCAGAGAAATTAGAGACACAGTTTCTAGAGAGAAGTGTTTTTGCTCTGTCACGGTTGCCGTCA
>NC_051413.1:32628809-32628906 GCF_015228065.2 Penaeus monodon
TATAGTGATAGTGAATGGTGATCAGTGATAAAGTGACGAAATGTTGAAGAGTAAAAATCGTAAACATTATAGTCTGTGTTGATACATCTGCGATTAC
>NC_051413.1:32629116-32630091 GCF_015228065.2 Penaeus monodon
TTATTATGTAGGAAACTCATATGTTTATCGGCAGTTATAGAATTCATACATTTAAGATTGCCATTTATCTGTTCCTTTAACAACCCGAATATCACATTTCCTGGCAAATTTAATATAATCACAAATATATCCCTAATTCTTCTGAGTATAGGTATTGGTAACATATGTTCTTCGTCTATCATAAAAAACAAGACTTCCTATTATTTTTTTCCTCTTCTTTCAACGTATTAAAGTGAAACGTGATGCATTACCTTTAATTTTATTCTAAAATGTGTATACAGGTAACGAAATTATATTGCACTGTGACAGAGTGCGCAACACGTAATTCAGATGTACAATGCTAAGCTGTTGAAAGAAATAACAATAATAATTATCTGGTACCATCAACACAGGAAAAGAAAGTCCATACATCAAAGTCATTTAAAAGTGATTTTTGTCTCCGGGGTCCGTGGCTTATCTGTGGCTTATCTACATCTTTTGGAACTCATTTGGCCGAAATTCATACGTTGCCATTGTCGACTTTACTAGATATTTTGCATTACTCCTCGTCTGATGCGTTTGACTTGACTCTGTATTATGAAAAATGGAAATTATGTATATCATTGGTCTGGTTGATTTTTTTTTTTTCGAGAGTTTATGCAATAGATAATTCAATAATGTGTTTAATTTTCGTTGAGTGAAAAGATGGTTGGCGGGTTCGCTTCTTATCTACCTTGGATAACGAGCTCAAATTCCCTTTCACTAATGACTTTTCCCTCAGTAAAATGGTATTCTAGAAAACATCACTATAATTCCATGTGCCTGAAATAATCAGCTATTAATATGCAAAAGCTTATTGTAAAATATATAGAACTGTTTAGCTGAAGTCTTCACGTAAAAAAATATTGGACAAAGTCAGGATGTTGTGTCAATACATTTCTCAATCACTTATTTCGGTAATGTAATTCATAAGACTAAATAGACAGTACATGTTTG
>NC_051413.1:32630128-32630634 GCF_015228065.2 Penaeus monodon
AATAAGACTAATCAATAAACCATTCTACCAGGCGAAATTGCGAAAAAGTATACAATTCTTGTTTAACTTCATCTTGTGTTTTCAGGCGATAAAAATGCGTTATTGAATACTTTATATATTTTATTTTTGATTCGGGTAACATTATCAATTTCTTCCGAAGTGCTGTAGTATTATTTATTTATTTTGAATGTTTGTTTCTCTTCAAACAAAATGTGAACATAAACATATTAATGAAACTCCCAGTTTAAACAACGAATAACTGTGAATCTACCATGATAAGTCTAGAAAAAAAAAATATTGAAAGAATGGGTATTCCTGTTTCATCTGAAACTTCTTTCGAGAGTTAGAGTTGACAAATAGTTGATCGATGGGGGTAAATCAGTTGTCTTTCCGGCTTTCTGGGTCCGTGTATTTTAGGGTGTGGTTTCAATCTCCACTTGGTCCTTTAATGCTTGAGGCAGGTCATCGTATATCTCCTGAGACACTTTCTCTGCGGATGAGTAAGT
>NC_051413.1:32630824-32631208 GCF_015228065.2 Penaeus monodon
TAATCATCCAAACTTCTTGTAATATATCATCGCACGTCTAGCCATAGCAAAAAGAAAGAAAAAAAAGACACTAAGAATAATACCCAAATCACAGACAACTTACCATTGCAACTGTATTTCAGATTAACCCACGTAATCCGATACTCGTCTGTGGTCGATACGCCTAGGCGACCTCCCTTCAGTTCGTCGTTGTAAATGTTTCCGGAATCAGTCACCAGTTTCCCGTTTTCTGTAATGTAGACCCTTATGAGCCCGATGTCCGGCCGATGGGACACTCGGAAGTTGTAGTGTACGTTCGGCTCCCAGATGGCGTTGCTGTCGAACCAAAGCAGGGTAGTCTGTGTAGGGGTTCGTGAAGAGTGAATTAAAGGAGGATGTAGGGAG
>NC_051413.1:32631497-32631589 GCF_015228065.2 Penaeus monodon
CTTTATCATCAATGTAAACTCGCTTAAAAAGGTATCTTTACTCGGGAGTAGATGAAACCGAAGCGATCGATAGGAATTGATTCGGAAATCTT
>NC_051413.1:32631960-32632037 GCF_015228065.2 Penaeus monodon
CAGAACACAGACTGTCAGAAATCGCTAGGCAGTTTGAGTGGATGCACAGTAGTATGGCCAGAGAGTTGATAGATGGC
>NC_051413.1:32632244-32632344 GCF_015228065.2 Penaeus monodon
CTTGCCAGTGTTTCCCAAACTGATGGTTTTAACACGAAATATTAATAGTATTATACATTTCAAACCCTAATTTTTTAAAATGTAGCTGAGCAAAGTGAGG
>NC_051413.1:32632408-32632477 GCF_015228065.2 Penaeus monodon
AGTAAAAAAGGCTAAAAATTGTGGCCCTCAGGGAGGGGCAACAGCCCCCCTTTTCCCCCCCCAAATAAC
>NC_051413.1:32632577-32633721 GCF_015228065.2 Penaeus monodon
TTTGCGATTTTGCAACACAAAGAGTACCTCGTCCGGAATGCTGACGGTGTTGTACAGAGCGTTCTCAATACCGCGCTCATCTCCCTTTGTGCTGGTCATAGAATTCACGAGCTTGAGCTGCGTCCCTGCCTTTACCTCGCCAACGTTGTATGTCTGATAGCCTTTCTTCATGTTCACGAGGTAACTCTTGCCGAAATCTTGATAGCTTTTAGGCGAAGATCATATTGTAAATCAAGATCACGGCGAATCATTTGTATCTAACAGTTAAATCTATAGGTTAGTTTAATCAATTTCTTGTGCGTTTGAGAGAATGTGAAGCAAAATTTCTGAAAGAAAAGATAGAAGATAGGAAGAGAGTGAAAGGGAATCTTTACACCTTTACATATTTTATAAAGTTATTGAGGAAATATTATTTGTTAATATACCATATCATATCTCAAAATAGATGAAGCACTCTGAGCCCAGCCTGCTAACTTTGTATATAGAGATGGAAGTTTTGATATATTAGATATATAGTTAAGATAAAGCATATTGCACTAATTACCAGACTTTCCCATCCCTCTCATCCCTCCCCGCGTTGTTCCGTGGCTACTTTTGTGGGTAATGTATTGTAAGGTCTTGAATGCTTCTCTGCACACCGTCTTAAAGACACCCGCGAGTCAGGGGTTGTCAAAAAGATTCAAAATAAGAAATAAGAAGCTCAGAGTGGCGTGACCTTGTCTGATTTCGACTTTGTAGTCAAGGGTAAGTGAATAAAATAGGGATTCTCTAGTCTGACTCGGAGATCAGACTTAAGGCAGGGACTAGCTTCCTGCTGGCTGTGTCAGGGCGCGCTATCTGTGAAACTATGGGAGCTAGACCTAGGGTATTCTTTGTGCAGATTCTAATGGATTTTCGCAGGCAAAGTGGTATATAATCTATGATTATATTATTTTTCATTTTTTGCGCAACTGGGGAACCATTCTGACTACTGAGACAACTACTGCCGTGAATTCCATGTGAATCGGATGGGCCGAGGAAGCGCCACCTTTGCTCTCGCCGTCGATTTCATGTAACTGAGTCTAGATTATATATAATTGTCCTTACATGTATGTACGCTAGTATCATCACATGAACTTATTCCAATGCAAGACAGATATCTTCC
>NC_051413.1:32633827-32634180 GCF_015228065.2 Penaeus monodon
CTCGCATGGCTTTCGTAATAGCAATACGTAAAGCTAGTCACCACGTCAATTTATAACAGATAAATACGTTATCCCCAAGTTTCGGTTCCCACAAACAAGACGAGATTATGCTAGCCATTGCAATATGAATATTCCAACTCTCTTTGGCCTTAACACAACTAAAAATCATAATCTTATTTAATAGGCTGGGAATATATCTTAAACAGAGCTGGGCTCTTCAAACAGTGCTAAGGAATAGAGGAACTACTACACACTATATAGAGAAAAAAATGGCAATTCACCCTGGGTCTTTGGAGTACTCCGATGCGTTTCTTAAGAAAAAAAATAATGAAGTGGTAATGAAAGCAGTGAAT
>NC_051413.1:32634260-32634793 GCF_015228065.2 Penaeus monodon
GGTAAGTTTAAATAAAATGTAACGTAGGTATTTATGTGTTAATACAGTGATTCCCAACGTTTACACTTTGGGGGAACTCCTGTAATAATTTTCCATATTCCAAGGAACCCCTATATTCAGAATATAGAGTGCAATGTATATTATACATTGTACTGACACGGACGAGTTTGCTGGTGTCTGATAAGTTTTTGTGACGTGTTGCTGAATAAGAATTGTGAATTATGAAGTAAGATCACTGTTATTTCCTCATAACACATAATCATTTTGCTGCTTCTCGCAAAAGCCTTGGTGATGGTCGTTGGAACTCCGGTTGGGAATCAGTGTGAAATAATTGGAATAAACAAAAGTCCTTTAGCGAATCGCAGTATTCCAGAGTCCGGGGTGAGTTGCCAATTTTTCATTTTCTGAGGTTGGTCGCACTACAACATTACAGAAAAAAGTGAATCGGGTTTTTCCCCTTATTGATTAAGATGGGAAAGCGCCTCATTCCTTATTTTTGCCTTGAAGTTGAATGATCTATTGTCCTTTAATTT
>NC_051413.1:32634847-32635121 GCF_015228065.2 Penaeus monodon
AAGTATGTGATAAAAATACCAGTTAGGAATATTAGAAGTAATAAGAGTTGTGATAACAGCAATAGAGATGGTTTGTTTTAATAGCAAATGTGTTCATAACAGCAGCTTGAATCTAGTCTAACCTGAAGACGAATCCGACGAAATCGTCGTCTGTTGCTTCGACAATGAACGTTCCCTGGAAGTCGACGCCGCCAAACCTAATACTACCTTTTTACGGGGGAGAATGATAGCTTAATGGCCAGTACAAGAGAAGTTTTTGGCTGATGTTGATTTA
>NC_051413.1:32635317-32635613 GCF_015228065.2 Penaeus monodon
CCCGCCAAATCCAATCTATAATAAAATCTCAAGCTTTTACCTGAAATGACACTAATTCGTCACATCACTCTGTGTGACTTTGAAGGGTAACTACGTACCTATAGCAAGAGAGGTTTCATATGAAGGCCGCAGAAAGAAGCCGGTTCTCGAGGGCAGGAAGTGGTATTTAGGGAATTCTACTTGAGTTGAGAGCAGGACGACAGTCACGTTCCTGTTGTGAAGAAGATTTGCTGTTTATGCCATTTATATTTTGTGATTTTGCAAGAATGTTTCATATTCTTTAGAGTGATGTACTC
>NC_051413.1:32635664-32636334 GCF_015228065.2 Penaeus monodon
GCTACACCCGTAATCCGTACACAAACTCCGTGGTGAAAATCCCGTTGTTTTTGGGGCAGTTATCGAGAGCGTCTCGGACGCCGTCCTGGTCGTAGTCGTTTTCGCAGATGTCTCCGACGCCGTCGCCGTCCGTGTCAAGCTGGTCCGGGTCGTGGACGAGAGGACACCTGTCGACGCCATTGAGGACGCCGTCTCCATCGGCGTCGTCGTCACACGCGTCGCCAGCTGCGTCGCCGTCGTAGTTAAGCTGGTCAGCATTGGCAACGTTCGGGCAGTTGTCTAAATCATCCTGAACACCATCGCTGCCGGAGAAGTTATAAGAGAGCCACAGGCATAGAGGGAATTCTGTCGCTACTTCCTTAACATGCTTTAATACATAACTATATACCTATACTACATACGTGCAATGGATACGTCTCTATAGATAATCCCAGATTTATATGTATACATTCAATATGTACTCAGAGAAAACATATATTATCGCCCGCGGGGTAGAAGGAAACCGTTGGCAAATGCCCCTCTGCACTCCATAAAATGTAATCCACGCATTTACCATCAAACTAGAAGTATTGAATTTTCTTATTAATAATAAGAAGAATCTACTCAATTTTAGCTTTAGAATAAGGCTAAATTAACTCCCCCAAGGTCGAATTACGGCATGTGTACGAAA
>NC_051413.1:32636437-32636824 GCF_015228065.2 Penaeus monodon
TTTTGTTTTGTTTTTTTTTCTATACACATATATCACTATATGTCCATTGCATGTTTGTATAACTTTTTCAACCTACCAATGGGAGGATCAAATTTGGTGTGTGAGCTCCCACCACATGCATAAGAGGAGAATACCGTGTTTAATAGTATGATTAGAAGCACTTTTCAATGACAGAAAGACTCACCTGTCAGTGTCAATATTGGTGTCACATTCATCCCCAACAAAGTCTTCATCGGTGTCATTTTGAAGAGGGTTAAGTATTTGAAGGCAGTTGTCACAAGCGTTGCCAACGCCGTCCCCGTCGGAGTCCATTTGATCAGGGTTACTAACGCTGATGCAGTTGTCATTGGCATTGAGGATTCCTGCAAGTTTATTAGAAAATTAAGG
>NC_051413.1:32636866-32637132 GCF_015228065.2 Penaeus monodon
ACTCACGTTCCAATAACGTTTGGAGTAAGAAAGATAGCTTGAAAAATAGAAGACAGTGTAGATTTTATTTCAGACACTAAAAAAGAGTATTTAGATCTGTTATTAAACAAACTCGGAGGAAATAAGAGTTCAATATTTGTTTAATTTAAAGATAATTTTTACACCATTCGACAAATCAAGCAATTAGAAAAAAAAAAAACATTCGTACCGGCACAAAAACATTTACCAAACAGTATACCAAGATGAATAGAATAAGCCGTAAACTT
>NC_051413.1:32637341-32637556 GCF_015228065.2 Penaeus monodon
TATGTCACGCTGGCTCGGGTTTGGGACGTCGTAGCAGTTATCACATGCATCTCCGTGGTCATCGTCATCGAAGTCTGCCTGGCTGAAGTTGATGACCAAAGGGCAGTTGTCCTGTATAGATAGTTTTAGGATGAATGTCAGTCTTTTGTTTTAGAGTCTTTTTTAGGAAGAATATGATTTTTTTTTAGGATGAATATGAATCTTTTTTAGGATGA
>NC_051413.1:32637616-32637890 GCF_015228065.2 Penaeus monodon
TTTTTATTTTTTTTACTACTCTCTCGTCAAAAAAAGTTTATATTCTATGAAATTTTGATATTGTATTCATAACCTCCAGAGAGAGTTTCATGATTCCAATTTGGATTTTATATTTTGCTTTAAACCAAAATGAGCCAAAAGGAACTGAATGAGTAAAGTCTGCAGCTTCAACTCAACTTTTTTTTAACTTAATGTTATTTTACCTATTATAGTAATATTCACTCGGCTATGCGATTCTAGTTAATTTTCCAGAGAATTATCAATTGAACATTTT
>NC_051413.1:32638223-32639356 GCF_015228065.2 Penaeus monodon
AACCAGGCTCTACAGACTGTTACAACGTTATTTTAGTTGAACAGTTATGTAACCGAAAATAATTGGGAAAATGCAGAAGATAGGCTGCTAATGTAAGGATGAACAATGATATCCTACATAACTTTTCTAAGTATAAATAATTCATATAACACTGAGAACCTATGGCGTCTATATTCCGTTAAACTTAACCTGTATGTAGTATTTATCCGTATATATTACTGCATTATTCTTTGCCCTTAGCATGTAACTTGTCAAATTTGTTATATTTAGTCCCATATCCATATGGCCGTAAGGAACATGTCTATAGAGAAACATGCATTCTCAGCCCTGGGTCGTTACAGTAGGATGGCAAGTTTCTTACTGTTTCAACTTCTGCCCCAACCTGCTGATGCCAGTACTCAACCACAGCTGCATCAGTTTAGTGGGTCCGGCCTATAACTCACGAATCTCGTGTTCCTCCCGTCTCCGTCTATGTCGAGATCGCAGGCGTCGCCCACGTAGTCACCGTCGGCGTCGAGCTGGTCCGGGTTATAAACGTAGACGCAGTTGTCTTGAGCGCAGCGTTGGTCGACGCACTCCAGAGCCACGTCAGGGTATCCGTCTCTGTCACTGTCGAGACCACAGAAGGTGCCATTCCCGGCTTGACCTTCTGGACACTGTCGAAGGAGGAAGTAAAGGAGGATTGCATTGCAATAATGTTTTCCTACAGTACTTATGACATTCAGGAAGTTCACATTTTATTAGTTGTACGTTTAGACGCGTAATGTCGATTTTATTGATGCTTGCCAAGAAGGGAATTTTATAATGCAGGTAAGACATTTTTGTTTTGTTTTCAAATTGTGATTAATGTTTAAGTTGGAGATAACTTGCAGGGAAAGGCTGGGCATACCGGGGACTCAACCAACCACGCTGGGTATTTGGTGCAAGTGTAGAAGCTCCCGGTAAAGGTATGGTTGCAGAAGCTTCCCTCAGGACACACCGTGTGCTGGCAAGGGTCTGTGGGCATGTAGATTTTCCTATTCAGATGCGCATATTATTGTACAGTACTTACCATACGTATTGTATGCTAATGAATGTAAAAACGAATATATAACTTTGCTGACATGCAATAAATTTCTCTTACACTCGTAAAA
>NC_051413.1:32639428-32640025 GCF_015228065.2 Penaeus monodon
AGTCTGGAAAATCATATGTACGAAAAAAAAAGATTTCTGAATCCCCTTTATCAAGGACTTACTGATACAGCTTTTTCCGTCTCCAGTGTATCCTGGTTTGCATGTGCACGTGTGAGAGGAACCGACGATGTTGCAGTCAGCGTAATAATGGCAATTCCAGCACAAAGGGTACATGGGGTCGTCCTCTACCTCGGCGATCGCTTGTAACGACGTAGACAGGTCGTCATACATCTTTTGAGGGATCTTGTCTGTTGGGGAATGAGTTCTCTTGTAATATACTATTCACTTTTTTCAATGCAAAGGTAAAATCACAGTTTTAAGTTTCATTATCTTGTTCTATATAAGGAACGAACTCTGAAATGTTACCAAAATATATTTGCTCAGTCAGTGTACTTATTATTGTCCCTTATGCTGTGATAACATAGACTTTTTTATACATTCGTGCTCCACGTTTTTTTAATACCGTATCCTATATCTTTTAACTCAGTAAAGGTATGCCTGCATAATTTATCCATGATATAAAACAGCCACAATAGAAGAGGAAACACTCTTACGCCTACTGTTACGTGTTTCACATTTTGCTGTGTCCACATAGCT
>NC_051413.1:32640058-32640734 GCF_015228065.2 Penaeus monodon
CCTACCTCAGTTATACTCAGATCGACTCTTACATCAACCAACATCAACAAACCATTACACTTGTACTGCAGATTCGCCCACATGACTTTTCCTTGAGAGAAGCAAAATGGCCCGAACCTTCCGCCAGTCAAACGACCGTCATAAATGTTGCCAGAATCAAGCAACAAAGTCTTTCCGGAACTGAGATACACTCGCATGGCCCCGATCAGCGGCCGGTGCAGGACTCTGAGGCGATACGACAGCTTCCTGGACCAAGGGAAGCGATTTTTCCACAGCACTATGGTCTGGAAAGGAAGTTTGAAACGGTTTCGACTCATTATTTTTTATGTTTATCTTTCAGTTCTATTAATTATCAGTGTTCATGCAGAGTCATTATTGATGATGTTATAAATTAATCATCATTGTAGAATCATGATTGTTAATATATTTTTCAGTTATCATTATCACTGCGAACATTATCAGTAACATTACCCCTATTATGATATTAACGATATTTTTTAATCATTAATAACTAAATCATTATTGCCACTGTTAAATTCTTTAGTACTAATGATATCATCAGCAATATTATTATGTTAATCTTATTAAATTACATTATCTACATGTCAATAAAACTATTAGACTTAGTAACGAAAGCAGAAAGAAAAAGATTTGCCACTTCTGTTAATATGAAGGG
>NC_051413.1:32640800-32640887 GCF_015228065.2 Penaeus monodon
CCGTATATTGTTATAAAAATAGTGCATCACTTTTATTAATGTTACGAGAAGAGAAATCAAATATCCGGAAATTATATAAAACTTATG
>NC_051413.1:32641022-32641088 GCF_015228065.2 Penaeus monodon
GAAGAAGACAAAGAAGAAGACAAAATAAATAAATTAATAAAGCTACGTCATTTTATTAATGATACG
>NC_051413.1:32641229-32642512 GCF_015228065.2 Penaeus monodon
ACTTACTTCCCCACTGGAATCGTCAGACCACAAATCTCTCCTTAGGGTAGTTCCGGGTCCTTGCGCGCTGTCCACCCCCTTCAGGAAGATCCCCCTGCTCGAAGAAGTGGAGAAGCCGGATTCCGTGTCCTGCCGCCACATTATCACGTAGAAGGAGGAGTGGTCGCGGAAACTGTAAGAGAGAGGGGGGGGGGGGAGAACTAATGGCGAGGATGGGTTTCTTTGTTTGTTTCACTTTTTGGGGAGTAATTTTCGCATTTGTTAACTGCTAGTTCTCGGTAATTCTCTGTAAACGATGATCTCACTAACTAACAGCGCATTCTCGCTATCTTCAACAAATTGTTGCTGTCATCAGCTGTTCCCGTTACATCAGTTCCTACTATATCTAAATAATTTTTACTGCCGTCATGTAATTTTCAGTATCCTTATCATCTTAAATTAATCAATTATTCAATTAATATTATCTTCAGTTAATACTCAATATCTTCAAATAATTTCTCCCATCTACAATTAATTATTTCCATCTTCAACTAACTCTCACCATCTGCTATTGATTCTTACAATTTTCAAGTGATATTTCCTATCTCTAACTAAAAGTGAAGAAAATATAAAGACCTACAAACCTAAAGGTAAATCCGATAAAATCGTCACCGAAATCGTTATCCACATATATTGTTACCTCCAGATCGACGCTGCTAACACTGACGTTTCCTGAAAAGAGAAAAAAAAAAACGTACAAGAGAAAGGAACGTATCTTCAAAGTAAAAAAAGCATCGGTAGAAAAATGCTTCGTGACAAGATAAATGCAGTTATCAAAACAAGGAGCGAAGCTGTTTGATAATAAATATGACAGCGTGAATGTGAATGAAATAAGCACTGATACCAAGAGCCGTCGTCGGGTCGGAGTCCTCGCTCTCGTAGCTTTGCAAACCGTCCTTAGAGAATGTCCACTTTGGATTGTTGTAAGAATACAGCTGAACTACTTGTAATGTCCTGAGGGAAAGAATATGATGTCAAGCCGGTACTGTACCTTCGAAGGTGTGAGGATGATAGCCTCAGAATACTACATATGCCAGAAATTGCAGTGATAAGAAAGATCAGCGGAAGTATGTACTGTCTGAGTGAGAATTCCGTGTTGCAACTAAAGTAATTCTAACCCACCCCAAGCTCTCATGCCAAAGAGCTCCACTCTTCGGACATTTGTCTGTGGCGTCCACATGTCCATCCCCGTCATAATCCTGCGAACACGCGTCCCCCACGCCGTCTTCGTTGACGTCCCCCTG
>NC_051413.1:32642552-32643473 GCF_015228065.2 Penaeus monodon
AGGATTCCGTCGTTGTCAGCGTCGTCATCGCACACGTCGCCGACTCCGTCCGCGTCGACGTCGCCCTGGTCGCTGTTGGGAAAGGCGGGGCAGTTGTCCAGCGTGTCTAAGATGGAGTCTCTGTGGGGAAATGTTACTGAGTAGGCCGTAGTGTGAATCTAACAATTATATATGATGAGTTTTTTAAACTCTTGTACAAAACAACAAACACATATGTATGCCCCAAATCCGTGTCGTAAGTCACGCTTCCTTTTCTCTGTTTGCCTTCACGAAATCGCATATCCAGTGAAAAGAGAACTTTTAATAATCCACTCACGCATCTGAGTCAACGCCATTATCGCAGGCGTCTCCGAAAAGGTTTGCGTTGCTGTCGACCTGGTCACCGTTGGCGTCTTGGGGGCAGTTGTCGCACGCGTCGCCCACGCCATCGCCGTCGAGGTCCAGTTGGTCGCTGTTGGCCACTTCGACGCAGTTGTCGACGTCGTTCATCACGCCTGGATTGCAGTCACGTTTCTTTTACTTTTCTTGTATCTTTTTTCCTCTATATATCATGTATTTATCTCTATCCTTGTCTTATTTTAGTGACGTTAAACAGACAGGTTATCACTAGCGTTACCATCATCATCCGCGTCGGCATCACAGGGGTCGCCGATCCCGTCACCGTCAGCATCGGACTGGGTCTGGTTAGCGTGGTTGGGGCAGTTGTCGCAGTCATCGCCGAAGCCGTCTGCGTCGATGTCACTTTGGCTGGGATTATACACTAGCGGGCAATTTTCCTGTAGACAATGTGCCGCAATATACTTACAAAACATATCTAATATACAATATGCGGTGTGGCATCACCCTTCCGAAGTAAGAGATTTTTCAGCAGGTGAAATGTATTGCATGACAGAAGCAGACCTCACCGCGCTATCGGCCAGT
>NC_051413.1:32643523-32644015 GCF_015228065.2 Penaeus monodon
TACGTTTCCCTGGTCCGCGTTGGGTACCACTGGGCAGTTGTCCCGACGACACTGAGGATCGACGCAAGGCAGGTCCATGTTGGGGAAGCCGTCCAGGTCGCTGTCAGGGCCGCAGGTCACACCATCACCTGCAAATCCTGTTGGACACTGCCGCAGAAAGAAATTACTGCTTAATACTTTGTAATCCGTGAGTAACTGCTGTACGTCGACAGTTATAAACCTTGTTAATGAACGCATTTTAGAAAAAAAATCTTACGAGAGCACAATACCCAATGATTAACCCACCTCTAATTTTATGCAATAGCTACCATTGCCACTGTACCCGAAAGGGCAAGGACCACAAATGAACAAAGTCTCGTTGAAGGTAACATTGCATGCAACTCCAGGGAAGCAAGTGTTCAGCTCACAGGCATCTGGAAAGTAAGAGGCACATATGATTCCTGTTCCCGTACAGATTACTTTGCCTAGACTGCGTGTGTGCAGTAAATCAAT
>NC_051413.1:32644066-32644199 GCF_015228065.2 Penaeus monodon
GGAGTGATAAGTATAGTAATAATTATGGTAGTAAAGAGTTTATTTAGTGATATGATTATTTCATAACTAATATGGCCACTTTACAATACTGGCAACTATGTGTCTAGATATATACGTATCTAGATATGTACGA
>NC_051413.1:32644315-32644598 GCF_015228065.2 Penaeus monodon
TTATGTTTTTTTTTGCAATAAATGTTTTTTACCAAACAAGCACCTTTGCAGTCGAACCCATTGCCAAAATAGTATTCATTACACGTGCAGGTGTAGTTGCTACCATGAATAGGTTCACAGCTGGCTTTGATATGGCAGTCACTCTCGTTCCTAAGGCATTTGTTCTTTTCTGTTTCAGAAGAAATCAATGGTTAATGTATTTCTCGCTGAGGTTAACTAGTGCAATGTGCTACACATAAATTCATGCATTCAGTTTGTCCCGGACGTTCTATTAGTCATTTAC
>NC_051413.1:32644973-32645720 GCF_015228065.2 Penaeus monodon
TATGCACGCTGACGTCACTGCTTACGATGGTGCGTCCGCCGACGTCGCCGCTTGCGATGGTTAGCCCAACGACATACGCCAGCCAACGTCGTCGTTTGCCATGGCGTGCCTGCCGACGTCATTGCTTACGATGGTGAGCCCGCCGACGTCGCCGCTTATTATGGTATGCGCGCCGACGTCGCTGCTTACGATGCTGTGCCCGCTGATGTCTCCGTTTACAATGGTGTACCCTCCGACATCGCCGCTTGCGATGGTGTGTCAGTTGACGTCGCCGCTTGAGATGGTGTGTCCGCTGACGTCGCCGCTTATTATGGTGTGTCCGCTGACGTCGCCGCTTGCGATGGTGTGGCAGCCGACGTCGCCGCTTGCGATGGTGTGTCTGCTGACGTCGCCGCTTGCGATGGTGTGACAGTCGACGTCGCCGCTTATTATGGTGTGTCAGCCGACGTCGCCGTTTGCGATGGTGTGTCAGCCGACATCGCCGCTTGCGATGGTGTGTCAGCCGACGTCGCAGCTTATTATGGTGTGTCAGCCGACGTCGCCGTTTGCGATGGTGTGTCAGCCGACGTCGCCGTTTGCGATGGTGTGACAGTCGACGTCACCGCTTATTATGGTGTGTCAGCCGACGTCGCCGTTTGCGATGGTGTGACAGTCGACGTCACCGCTTATTATGGTGTGTCAGCCGACGTCACCGCTTGCGATGGTGTGTCAGCCGACGTCGTTGCTTGAGATGGTATGTGATAATGG
>NC_051413.1:32646054-32647317 GCF_015228065.2 Penaeus monodon
GATGAAAAATCTTAAAAAGTCCACACCTCTCAGGAAAACCGTAATATTCGACGTGCTGAAGAAGTGTGTGTAGTTGGAGTATAGTGAACACTGGCCACGGGGCGACGCAGGGTGGGTGAACGCTGGGCATCCTCGTTGGGTGCACAGCATCCCACACATCGTTGGTGTGACGTCCTGTGCTTTGAGTGTGTGTTATAAGGACATGGATTGATAAGTTTGATAGTAGTGGGGGGAGGAGGAAAGTGGTTAGCTGTTCTGCGTTCAATTTCGTTTCGATGTTGTTCTGTTTGATTTCTTGGGTCGTGGAATTCATACATGGCATAGCGAGAATAATAATAATAAAGAGTATAAGACACGAGATATCAACTTTCAATCTCCACTGACAATGGGTTCAGTATTTTCACCTAATGTATAACCAAAATAGAATATAACGAAAAATACAACAAAAACACTTTATCAGTCCCAATTAACTTGCCTCAATAATGTCATCTGAGGTCCCATTCAACGTCCAGTCCTTCGTCCCGTAGTAGTAGTGGTGGTCTGCCCAAGTGAGTCCATTGAAGAGTGCCAAGAGAAGGAATAAAACTGGCACTCTCCACGCCGCCTTTTCCCAACGGCTAGTCGTCATCTCCAGCACCAGGACCTGAAGGATACAAGTCATTACTTCATATATATACTTATATGTACTGGATTCTGGATTCCTTCTGAACTTAACAGTCATGTCGAAATGTATTTTTGATGCTTAAGATGAATGGTAAAGAATAGTGATCAAGATTTAAGATTATGTATTGTGAAATACATAGACATCTTTTACAACAATACTATCTTGCGAAAAAGCACAAATTATCGTTCGTTTATCTACTCCTTCGCTCCCTAATATATATAACCTTCATCTGCAATATAAGTGGCAATGCCATTACTAGTGTACTTGCCAATATCACTGTTAATATTATCAGTAACAAAGTTGAAGAGGGAGAGAGTGATGACAAAATCAGTCATTATTATCGGCCATTATTATTATCATTGGCTTTCGAAAAATTAGGACAACGAAGAATACCGTGACTTAACAAACAAAAAAAAAGTTTTGAAAACCGTAAACCGTAGACCCTGTTGTTGCTCTTCCTCTCCGGAGGCAGGCAGGTGACTGATTCGTGACAGCGGGAAAAGAGCGCCCTCTGTATGGACGCCCTTCTTTCCCGCAGATTTGGGAAAAGTGACCAATCAGGTGTAACGTTGTGTGCGTGAAGTGATAGAGATTCATTT
>NC_051413.1:32649103-32649934 GCF_015228065.2 Penaeus monodon
AGTGACGTAAGGACTAGATATTGGTTAATTACGATTAGATCTTGAACAAAATGTGCTAGTTTTATTTCAGAAAAAGGGGATTTCTTTTATGATTTTGTGTTCCAATTTTCTGAAAGTAGCCTTAAGAGATAATCTGCGGTCCCTCGAGCGTCGATTTCATAATGGGAGAAAGTACTGTAAGCAATGCTACTCGGTTTCACGTTTATAACGAAACTCTATATCCAAATCTGTCTTCAAAATGAAAAGCAAAGTACAAGTGCCTGTGTATTTTTTTTTCTTCGTCTTATTTCACCAGTTCGCGTTTTTTCCAATATATTCCAGAATAACATATGTAAAATAAACCAAATCGAATAAAAAAATCATAAATAACTCCAAGGAATTTTCAATCAAAATTTTCTCCCCAAACATACACATCGTCAATCACCGATATTCGTTAACTTTGCGTCTGAGTAATCTTACAAAGAGATATTTCACCATCTGGAAATATAAGAAGCAAGCTGACAACAAAGGGATCCAAGCCTGCGTATAAAGGGTCTTGTTGACAGAGACCCGGATCTGATTGTATCGACGACTGTCCGGCGAGTATCATATGTTATTTAAAGAGATATATGATTGCTTTTCCATGCATGAGAGAGAACCTGATTTTGAGATTTTATATTTCGTTAGAAAATTAAAGTCGTGATTTATGAAGACGGTTTACTGAGTGAAATGTTGTTTATCCATGCAATATACAGTTTCGGAAAAATGGAGCAGGATCCTTTTTATGAATTATGTTTTTGCAATATCTATTTATCATGAAAGAATCAATGAGGGTGCGCAAAATGCCTGGCC
>NC_051413.1:32650388-32650741 GCF_015228065.2 Penaeus monodon
GGAAATGAGGAAAGTGGAAAATTCTGCCGCCTGTTTCGACTTCTGATTATCAGTGGTTTCGACTTATATGTTCGAAACACATAAGATTACGAGCGAAAGGCAAATGTTTCGGATACAAGAGTCGAAACTGGCGCTTCACACACTGACAAGTTGCCAATGACTACAAACAGGAGGAGAGGGATTTCGTACAGCACCTAATCATATTCTGAAAATGTGATAGTTTGCGATGTGCCACAGTGATCAGAAACACAAGGGAGTGAAGGCTTATATCTTTATATGTCACCCAAGTGTGTGGTTTTACTTATATTGAGATCATATCAACAATAGAAGAAACAGATGTTGATGAAACGGTG
>NC_051413.1:32651116-32651308 GCF_015228065.2 Penaeus monodon
TATTAAGGCATCAGAATCTGTATTCCTAATTTTTTTATTAAAACAGCCGATTCTATACATTATACATACTAGTGATAATTAAAGCTATAAATATTCTTTCGTGATTTTTATAAAATAATCAAATTATGATTTACAGTTATTACACCGTTAATCAGGTAATATATTTTGCATACACTGAAGGATACTATTAGC
>NC_051413.1:32651610-32651895 GCF_015228065.2 Penaeus monodon
TTATTAATCTGTTTTAAAGTTCGAATCAATTAAAAATAGTTGATCTATATACTCTTTTTTTCTTTATTAGAAAAATAAAACAGTCAATGCTCAATCGAATCACAGTCCACGTTTTCTTTTCTTTTTTCGATAATCGTTTTCTTTAAGGTCTTCTTTTTTCCTCACACAGAAAACCGAAAAGAGTGAATGAAATCCGGACATTTGGTCAGCAAGTGCTTGAATTCTTCTTCGGAAATACCACCACCGTCCAGGTCTGTTTCCTGCAGCAGCTGTTGGAAAAGTGAA
>NC_051413.1:32652259-32652642 GCF_015228065.2 Penaeus monodon
TGATAATATCCAACTAACCTATTTTTTTCTATTTATACACTTCTGTTCCTTTTCCTCACGTTCATTCTCTTCCCTATCTCCCTTTTTTTTCCCATTCGCTCAACTCACCGTCTTAATAAGCCTGTCTTTTTCTTCAGGTAGTAGATTTTCCCTTCCAGTAAGACGGTCCACAACGCACTCCAGATCTTCTCCATCTAAGATAAGGTCTTCGTTATAATCTGTGGGAAAGCAGATAAGGTCAAGTGATTAAACACATCGAAGGGGGTGGATTTTTGAAGGTATAGGAGACAGAAAATGGGAATAATGTAGGTAACAGAAAACGGGAGGGTGGTTAAAGAAAACAGGAATGAGGGAGAGACTGATCTATCTGACCCTCCCTCCTT
>NC_051413.1:32652834-32653097 GCF_015228065.2 Penaeus monodon
CCACCTTAATTTTCAATAAATAAATAAATGACCTATCTGAATTTGTCTTTCATGCGTTTTGTCCCCCCTTAATTTAATTGACTAGCGTTTCTTGTTAAAATAATCAGTCCTGATCATTCAAATACCTGTGCTTGATATTCTCCGTTCTTGTCATGATATATCTCTCTCCATTTTTCTTAAAATTTTCTCCTTGTTATTTTCCATAATCCTATACGGTCTTCACTTCTAATATGAATTTAATTTTCTTTCCCTTTGTTGCCAGT
>NC_051413.1:32653331-32653892 GCF_015228065.2 Penaeus monodon
GAAGATGTGGAAAGCATAGTGAGCTTTGAGCTGCAGAGGAGCCTTGTCACTCATGACCGACAGGAGGTCCAAGAAATCCTCAAAGCTGATTCTGTGATCCTGCGCCGAGGAGAAGACTTTGGTGATCCGCTCCTTGAAGGGGTTGTGCTGGCGAGAAGAGATTGGGGATATTAGGAGAAAATACACTGGATAGAGAAAGGGATAGATGAATAAAGAGGTAGACAGACAGACAGATATTTTTTCAATGGATAGAAGTCGTGCGGTTAATGTCAGGAAGTTGCAGTCAGAATTCTGTAAGGGCACCCCCGAAGTCCTGAACTATTGACGAGATCAACATAACATTTTTACTTTGGTGATATAATGGTGATTGTGATCACAACATAAAACACACATGAGACTATATCCGTATATATAAACACGTTGCATACGTGTATTTCAGGTGTACGTTACACAAACTTCTAACTCAGTAACTTGTTGAAGTAGAAAGAGTGGACCCGACAGATTTTCATCGAATCTTGGAATTGGTGTCAACAGAACATGTCTCATTTGTGTGGTACTATT
>NC_051413.1:32653913-32656169 GCF_015228065.2 Penaeus monodon
TTATAGTAAATATCTTGATATGATTACCTTACCTTAATCTATCTCCAACGGTTATATCACTACAGTCTAATGCCCTAAGGTAACACTGTAAGGGAATAGTTATACACATTGGGTATGGAGTTAGACTGGGCTGGACAAAACGTTTTACGGAGAGGTGTGTAGTGAAGACCCAGCACCATGGGAATGTGTAGCGGTTAGTATGAGAATACGATCGCCCATCACGAGTCTTTGGAACAACCGTTATGTTGTAGCTGATCCTATTATAAGCAGTATTATTATGGACTCAAGAGAGGTCGTTGGCAACCGGGTTCCTATACTGGAGAAGTGACACTGCTGGCGGGTGGACAAGGTTTCACTCGCTTTTGAGAAGGCATGGACTAGGTGGCGGTGATACATCCAAATGGCGAAGGAAGCGTTTTTCAGTAGGACTTTGAAGTGAAGGCCTGTGAGGTAGACAGTAAGCAGTTTGCAGTCGAAAGTACTGTACTCATTTTCGACTTAGTGGAGTCTCCCAAATAAAGGAACACATTTCCAGGAACATAACACTGCCTGACAATTTTCCTAACAGTAATAGTGGCCTTACGACGGCATTCTTCGTGTAATTGCAAGTTCATTATGGTCAAATCCTTACTCCATTTTGGTTTTCTGGCAAGGTTAATATTTAGGGATTCCATTGGATTGGCAGTTCTTCATAGAAAACAATGAAAGTAATTGACATCGACCAATTCCATGAGGCCCTGGTGGTGAGATGTTTAACCGCCCCATATTGGCGGGGAGCACAGATTTATTCAAGGAATTCCACAGTGGAGACATCGAACAGACACTTGTCAAGCTCCAACTGTACTCTGTAAAAGATTAAAGTTACAGTAAAAAAAAATCTAACAGGGAGAGTTACACTGAATTCCAGAGGCCAAAAGTGGAATACGAGTTGTCGGTGAGTGTTGATTGTTGTCTTACCTTGAAGTAATCTTTCAACAGGTCGAGCTTGGAGAAAACCTGGCTAGATATCTAAGTTTTAGTGGATTAAGGAGGTCTGCTGGTCAGCCAGACTGATGTCAGAGATCTGGTCAATTTTGGGGGGGAAACGCCTGGCATAGTTACTTTGCTGAGGTGCGGGTGATAACCAGGGAATGCTGTTCGCCCTGATTTACGGTTTTAGGGGACTGACATCCAGGAAGGCAGTAACATGTAGAAGCTCTGGACTTGCTATGATATAAGAATCAGGAGGAGGAGTGGAACTGGCCGCTGTGTTTGGTCAGTTGCCACAATTTTGCTTTGTTGTGCATTGGGCAACAACACAGGTATGGGGGTGCCCTCCTCCTTCGTGAAGTAGAGGGCATCAGGATTGCAAAAGGCCATTCCCAAGATAATGAGTTCAGTTATCTTTTTTATGAATACGTAAGTAAGGATCTTGTCCACATTATATAGGGCAGCTCTCGTAGAAGGTGGAAGACGCAAGGGCCACAGTCCACACTGGAGATTTACATGTCATGGTGACTATGTCGTTTCCTAATAGCCTAGCAAGACCTTGCAACTCATTCCAGGATGCATGAGCTGTGCTGTTACTCAGTGGTCGCTACAGTGACCACTGATGGAGAGTTAGAATTCCTGGATATCATTGTATTTGATGTCGTTATCATTGAGATGTGAGAGAATGTGTCATCTAGGATAGCGTATAGAATGCAGTCAGTCTTGGTGTTGGGGTCAGTAACCTTCCTCAGGCAGAGCTGAACCTTGGCTTAGATGGAGAAAAAATTGTTTTTATGATGACAGCATTTAATGCTTGGGTGTCACTTTTTCTGTTGGTCACCAGTTGTAAGAATCAGTGATACACATTAGGTGTAGAGTTATGACCGATTCGCATGGGTACAAATAAACCATTTATAAGGAGACAAACTCGTCAAAGTCGGGACACGAAAAGAATATATATTAATGTAGCAGAGAAGTGCATAGGAAAAGTGGGGCATCGTGAGTAAACCCTGGCAGAGGGAGGAGACTGAGGCAAGAGACACTTAGTCGCCCAAACGTTCTTACAAGAAGCTGTGAAGAAATGGCCTAAGACCTATTACCAGACTGCGTTTTCTCTCTCACCTTCAACTCCGGCAGTTCATGAAAATTCTCCTCCGGATAACGGGCTAATTTGTCGTTGCCAGCTCCCGCTCCCATGAGGTCCTCCCACCTCTTCCAAGCTCTTGTATGGAGAAAAAGTGGAAGGTTTTAGAGGATTTTTTATGCAAATCCTTGCTACTTTTCAGT
>NC_051413.1:32656714-32656862 GCF_015228065.2 Penaeus monodon
CTCAATGAAAAGTATCCTGTAGTCCTAAAAAAAGGCCAGAAAACTCACAGAAGGATCTCCTTTCTGGTGAGGAAAGTGAGGTCCTCATACTCCTGCAGTTCCTCCTCCGTGAATGCACTGTTTCTATTCCCCATTCTGCTTCTCAGGG
>NC_051413.1:32657033-32657739 GCF_015228065.2 Penaeus monodon
CAGCTGAAAATCTCCGAAAGATCCATCTTGACAAATCTTTATTAATGCAATTATATCAAATTCGTATTGAAATTCGTATGGAACAGAGAACTTTGATACTGCAGTGTTCAGATATAGCACTTAAAAAAATACACGCAACAAACAGAATGGTATTTGATTTTCACTTTAACAAAATAGGATAGAAAACGGTAAACAAACTTCAACACAAATAAATAAATAGAATTTAGAGGAGTCTATTTTGAGTAACTGATAATTCCTTAGATAAAACTGCAGGAAATCGCGTCCTATCTTGTCTGCATTTCCTCAAATAAAAGCCAAGCTCATGGTTTATCAAAAGCCTCCCGGATGAGATCACATGCATGCCAAAACATCTACCATTTTCTTTAGACAAACTAAAGCAAGCCGATTTACATATCCTATGTTACCTTGCGTTATTTAAAGTAATCTCTCACACTATTGCAGCAGAAGATTGGAAACAGAGCGAAAGTGTGGGTATGTTAGAACACTTGTCGAGAACTGAGCATGTGTATATCCTCATGCGGGTAACATTGGCTTACAGGTGTTCGGGCTAAGCATCGGAGTATTGATTATTTCTCCCAGTGCACTAATCAGGTGGGTTTTGATTACCACGATCTCAGTCTCGTGTATAATGATGAAAGTAAGGAGCCTTGTCTAATTTATCTTATGTATTTATTTGTATTTTTTT
>NC_051413.1:32658077-32658474 GCF_015228065.2 Penaeus monodon
GTGCTTATTTACACTAACACCAGCTCACTCCAAACACCCTTGCGAAACTAAAAGAGAAAATTCTCCCGTTATTACACTCCTTAACCGAACGGGGAAATACTTAACACTAGTGATACGGAGGACTTGCCGCAACTTGGGTCGGCCTGGTAGAGTTGCAGGTGTCTGGGTAAAACAATATTAATTTGTCTTCAGGTATTTTGTATTTTTTCTGAAACTACATGGGCTTCTTATTTTGGTGTAATGTGGATTATTCTGGAGGCCTGATTTATATTTTTCGAAGATACAAGATGGCTTTTAGATATGGTTCTGCGCTGACAGATAGGTAACTATATTCCGAGGTAACACTGATAACGGTATATCGTCATCATCAGCTGATAAAGATACAGGTCGATAATAC
>NC_051413.1:32658578-32658846 GCF_015228065.2 Penaeus monodon
CTGTAAGAATATTCAGTATGATCTTCACATCCTAAGACCTCAAATTTGATATTTCTTATCACATTTCTCAAGCTTAAGAAAATGATAAGATATCCTGTTCCGTTGCGGGAGTGAAGGGAGAGAGGGGGGATGTCGCCAATGAAGTTAGGTAAAGATTCGTGAATATGATCTTCTCATGAAAAAAATGTTTCTCTGTACGACCTATATATCAAAGAAATGATATCGGGATTTTGCTTTTTTAATTATTGACATATTTTTGAAAAGAAAC
>NC_051413.1:32659423-32659814 GCF_015228065.2 Penaeus monodon
AGGATCAACACTCAAAGTGAAAATGATTCTGTGTCGTACAGAATGACGAACGTATGACATTTAAAGGAGGTCAATTCTTATAATGGAAAAACTCTCGCAAGTCACTTTCACATGTTAAAGGCCCAGACCACAACTAAAGAAAACCTACCTCATTAGACTGAAGTGCATCACACGCGCCACCCACATGCAGTGCCACTCTCGATCACATGCATAATGCACTCTCAAGTTGCAAGGCTCCCCGAAATGAAGTGCGGGAGGGAGGCAATTGCACGATAACAATTAATAAGTTCAATAAGCAAGGTACATCTGGCAACTTTAAGGGATTCCCTGTCGACTGCTGCCACGACTCAGGCTGCCGGACAGCGAGCCATAAGGCCGGTTGAGTCACCCA
>NC_051413.1:32662642-32662802 GCF_015228065.2 Penaeus monodon
TTGTCACAGATTCATATATGTATCAATATGAAAATGATGCTTCTTCTGCCCATAAAAGTATTTTCTTAAGTCTATACAGTCTGAGTTTTTTTAATGAGGAAGAGATGAGTTACTAATGACCTTCATTCTTAATCGAGTGACAACTTTTACTTTGATGCTT
>NC_051413.1:32663339-32664030 GCF_015228065.2 Penaeus monodon
AAAATGGGATATCATTTGTCAAGCAACATGACGTTCCTAAAATAAATTCCATTAGCATAACCAAGGGAAATGAGGAATACCATTAACGTCTGAATTCCGTTTTAAAAAGTCCGTAAATAATGAGAGCACCAACGGTGGTGACAGCAACGGGCCTTATGGCTCTCTGTCAGAAAGTATGGCATAAGTGGCATCTTCCACCTCATGTTTTCGATGCATTGAAACGACAAACGCTTGACTTTCGTCGACTTTTTTCACCTTTTGTAGTCGTTAAAGGTGTTTCATTTCGATGGAGTATGATTGTCATAAATTCTTGACTTGTATTCGTTTGAAATCAATAAAGTAACATTAGTTTCTAGGACTGTATAATCGTGTACCACAGTTATCGTGATCGAACGGAGTAGAAAAAAAGACCGAAAAGCGAAACGTGATAACGTGATACTTTCCGGCTTAACCGACTTATGCGGTGCTGTTTACGGTACTCTAGTTTTAACCCTTCCGCTCCTCACAAACGCTCTCTCTCCGCCTGCCTTTCCAGCTGTAACGCCCCCCACCCACCACCCACCCCACAAAGCTCACTCTCCTCTCTAGCCTTGATTTCTCCCCAACCCATCCCCCCCAACGCCCCCCCTACCCGTGCCTCCTTTCACCATCGCATCATCCCTTTTTCACTGTAGATATAGGTGTAGTGTAT
>NC_051413.1:32664228-32664554 GCF_015228065.2 Penaeus monodon
TTCGTAAGGTCAGTCTGCCTGAGAAAAGTCTGTGATTAACTGAATAAAATACAAGGTCTTTCGTAAACAAAAGGCTAATACCAAGTCTTTCTACGGAGTCAGTGAACCCTGAAGTTTCCTGTGCTTGGCATTTTGGGAGGTCTGGGGGAGGGGTGCTGCTCGTTCCATTGGTGGTCATTTTGCTTGTGTTATTTTTCGCAAGTAGGCATGGCTGTGTAATCAATATTTTACTGAAGAATACGATTTCTGGCAGAGGTGAGAGTAATCAGATCGTGTAAATTTCTGATGATATTACTTACAGAAATAGAGGTGGTGTTTCTTTTGTT
>NC_051413.1:32664754-32666401 GCF_015228065.2 Penaeus monodon
ATAGAATCACTCTGCAACAACAATCAGGCAAAAAACACAAAAACGTTCAAAATGTTTATTTTCGAAGTGGGCTTAGACTGATTTATGATTTTTAGAAAATATTTGATGCTACCCCGTCCCCTCATCCCTTCCTCAGAAACTTAATTACTGAATTCCTTACAAATTCGTTACAGTATATAAATTCGATTACAAGGATGTAACATTTCCTCAACAAAGGAACAGGTGAAATATGCGTCGTTTATTCTATCTCATATTACCTTTACATAATCAAAGTGTTAATTCAGAGGCAAGTCTCTCACCCTTTCCTGATAGATTTCTTCATGGAAATCTATCTGGAAAAACAGTAATAAAAGTCTGATTCTTCAGTAATAATGGGTCATTAAGAATAATTATATTAGTTTCCACTTTTTCTTCCGGAATTGTTTCAAAGACGTTACCTCAAGATTATAGAAGAGTTCGGTTTCATTAAGCTATTTTAAGTTTCTGTTTTCGTTGATCTTCTAAACATGTGTTATTTTATATAAATGCAATACTTTAGCTGTAGATGATAGTAAAAAAAAAATGGAAAACCAATTTTTTAGAAATGAAATGAATAGCTGGTCATTATGAAAAATTAATGTCTAACGCAAACATATTTATCAAATATGTGTTACTATGTAGACATCCAACATATAAGCGAACTTTAATAAGTTCATATGCTTTAAATATGGCGCTAAGATTGCACAGGAAAACCACGAGGATTTCATTAATGAGAAACAGATGCATTTATGAGTTACTGTTCATGAGACAGGCCACGTGTGTATGTTCCCAGACTGCATGCATCTTACTCCTTATTATTCCGTTTTCTTCACTAGCTGTTTGCTGCTTTTCCATTATTTGTATATTCTACTGACCATATATCTTCTTTGTATATTTTCCTTTAGATCTTCATTCACATCTTACTGTTGAAATTCTTGCGTGTTCCCATACTGATGTGTATTTACATCTAGAATGAGAGAAATGGTGAAAAATCGATAGTTACATGAGATTCGTAGGTAAATGTGAAAGAAAGCGTAAAAGTCTTAAAGAAGTCTCCACCCCTTATGAAAATGCCAGTGATCATTAGAAATGTGAAAAGGAAATAAATCATATAAAAAGCTGTGATATTGTTTGCAATATAAAACGTCTGTTCCTCAATATTATAATAAAATCCTGTTGCAATAGATTTAACTTTGCAGTTATGAATGTCGGTATAAAGAAATACATTGATTCTAAAGGCCCAGATCAATCGGTTATTTAAAGAACGCACACATATGTATAATAATCCAAATATTGTAAATCAAAGAAAGAAAAGGAAAATGAATCCACAAAGAAACACACAAGAGCTAAGAGAACAAAACAACGGGGGGGAGGAGAGCGTTCGAAGACAGAGTCAGGGCGAGAAGCGAAGGAGGGGGTTGGATGCACCAGCTGCAGTGTATGCAGGATTTGCAGCGGCGGATCAAGAGGTGGTACCAGGTGCAGGCGGGAGAGACAGCGCCGCATAAACGCAGCCCTACGCAAGACCAACCGCTGGCTCAGATATGCCTGTGGGTCTGTTTGATTGCGGTACTGCGTGGTTGGCTTTTAGAGTGTGTTTTGCTGATGGTGGGCATTCTTGTCATGGCA
>NC_051413.1:32666850-32667202 GCF_015228065.2 Penaeus monodon
TTTCCTTTCAAAGGGCAAACGGCACATGCTTTCTCATGCCATGAGTGAACTGCACACAGTCTATGACTTCAGACCTTTTGCCATGAGATTTTTTTTTTTTTTCACGAGAACATTGTATCAATACAGAAGTCTCCCGACCTTGCCAGTCGTTGCTAATGAGTAATGATAATAATAATGACAATTAAAAACAACGGTGCTTCAGTGGCATCTTCAGACATAGACAGACCGTGCATTAATTAGATTAGTATAATGTTAAATGTCATCTGTTGCTAGATTCCTTCCCGCGTGGTGTAGTTGTGGCCTCGCATATTGTAAAGCAGGAACGATAGACTTTTTTTTTTATATAACTGTT
>NC_051413.1:32668498-32668853 GCF_015228065.2 Penaeus monodon
CTTCACACCGTCTCCTTCCCCCTTTCTCTAACGTTTCATTTCCCACATACCCACCCCGAAACTTCAAAGATATAATATTCAGATTACACTATTATTATCCAATAATACGACACTGAACGTCTAAAATATAATATATTTCAAGTTATACAGTCTAGCCAAACGCTCTCTCAGTCGCGCCTCCCTTCACCTCCATTCGGTCGGTGGTGTTCCCGCTACTTATGAGTTGCTGTTTACGGTGGGCGGCTCATGTGTCTAAACCTGACCATCATCTCTGCTTCCTTCCTCTTCATCTGCCTATTTGCGATTTTCCTTGATGTCTGTCCTTTCCTTGTTTGTGTATCTATGTATGTTTGTT
>NC_051413.1:32668943-32669144 GCF_015228065.2 Penaeus monodon
TTGTATACGATAATAATCCGTCGATATTTTTTGTCTGTCTATCGGTCTATTCTCGTACCCCTCACTGCCCTTTCCTTTTCTTCTTCCTCGCTATTCCCTTCCATGTTCTTTCTGTACGTATCTATAATTTTGACTGATATTCCTTATACCTGAACATTTAAGCTTCACACACTACTATATATTGGGTATTGCGCTTCTTAC
>NC_051413.1:32669171-32670069 GCF_015228065.2 Penaeus monodon
GGTAAGGAAGACTTAAAAATCAACTAGAAGATTATTTTTGTTCCTCTTTCGCACTAGAAGCCCAGTTCTATGACGTCATCAGGAAGAAGTGGTCAAAGTGTCGTGAATCTGAGCGAACAGTGTGGTATGAGATCCTACTGGACAGCTTGTTTATGTGTGTTACAACTTGCCAGATTCTTCCAGAGTGTTACTTATAATTCTTACATGTTCTTCCATTTTTTTGTTTTTTCTTTTTTGTATGATTTTGGATAGTATTAATTGCCTTTATAACTTTTGATATAATAAAGTACTCGAAAGTTCTGTTATAAGTAAGTAAATTACTGGAAAGCTCTAACCATTCATTATTCATCACATTTCATTTTGCATGAAGAGGGGAACGAAAATAGGCAAATAGGCAATGAATGGTCAAGGTAATAAATCATAAGACTATACTGATTATTTATTTTTTATTAATTTTTCTAATATAAATGAAATATGGACGATAAATACCACTGAAGAAATGCGTTCTATCAGTATCATTGCACTATAACAAGACATGAATCGTCATTTACAGATATTATCAGAATATATCATATAAACCATACAATTTCACAATAATTTCATCAGGTATCATCATATAACCATGACATATTTCCCAAGTATTTTCACCAGTTATCAGCTATCAGCATTCCCATCAACCCTTGCGTAAGATTCAGCGAGAGCGAGAACACGCAAGAGGTGCCTCAAGCTTCACTCTCCTAAGGTAAGTGTTGCCGCGAAGCCTCGGGTCCGTGCACGGCGGTAGGCTTCGTATGTTGAAGCTGTTGTCTGCGATCGGCACGCTGGTTATGCGGCTTTTTCTTTGCCATTTGGTACCTTCCTGGAAATGTAAATAGGACTTGGATTTAATAATTTGTTT
>NC_051413.1:32671337-32672369 GCF_015228065.2 Penaeus monodon
ACATATGTAGTTATGTAAATATGTATAATACGCTTACGAGAAAATAAGCCAAACCCTTCCACTCACCTCTACATAGCCTATATAAATGTCAAGATTCGAATAACCGAAGGAGTGAAGGATACTCCTGAGCGTCTTGGAGATCTGAAGGAGGCAGGACTCGCAGGGAAGGAGGTACGTGAAAAGATAGAAGGCCCGGAGAGGTAGACTAGAGGGACCCGCTTCCAGCAGCCTTGCCATGCGCGACGTGATAATCTCGTATTCGCCGCCGGTCTGGGACTGCCGTAAACCAAGAAGATTCTGGGTTAAGACTGAGGGAAGGAAGTGCCAGGCTTCCAATACCTAGGATACTGTGTCCATACCTAAGATGCTGACATCGTACCAGAGAGTGAAACTACTAACAATTTTTTTTTTCATCTTTCAGGGAAGACAGATGATTACTTTTTTCCTCATGAATAACAGCTGGAGGTCCGTAGTGTTATTTACTGATGATCCTGAATACTCGCAAAATTACAGTTCTCACGCATTGTGCAAAACTCTCACAACTTTACTTCTAATATTTACTGTATTTCCTTAATGCAAACAACAATAAACTAAGTGAAATTCGTAAGAAATCTTGCAAAATGCAATCGCAAGAACCGCCTCTCACCTCCAGACTCCTGTGGCAGGCATCGCACAGGTCGCCTGCAGACGTCCCGGATATCCCTACCTCGCCCCTCTTCCTCTCGAGGTCCTCGATGGCGACACTGAAGTTCTGGGCCATGTTCCCGCCGTCGTGAGGCCACACCGGGTGGTACTCGTCCACAAGGGGCGCGTCGTTCCCGGTGGCCGTGACGGGGTCCGGGAGTACGGAGAGAGGGTCGTTGCCGCGCGCCAGCAGGATCATTCCGAACTGCCGGATGGCCTGGGTGGGGGTGGGGGTAAATGGAGACGTTTTCCGTTAGTTTCTGGTTTTGCTCTCTACTTTTCTTTTTAAAGTACATGTTGTATACACGTATCTATATAGAACCCCTAACACCGCACGTGTGCGTAACA
>NC_051413.1:32672526-32672847 GCF_015228065.2 Penaeus monodon
CCAGTCGCATCTTCTCTAACCAGCCTACCGAGGGCTTGACACTCCTGGCGAAGTCGTGCATGGCCTTCAGCGTCCGGTCGTGCTCGTCCCCCGCCCGGCGCGCGGCGAGGAACAGCCCCATGACGACGCTGAGGGCCACGGGGGCTGCCTTCACCGACACGACAAAATGCATGGCTGGAAGAGGTAAACGGTCAACTCTGTAGCTTCCGGTTTACGACAGTGCGTATGTATTTTCGTATACACTGGTTAGAATCAGAATAATCGCATTATATCTCTGCCATGGAAACTATTTTATTTTTCTTCCTTCTGAATGCTGTTTCC
>NC_051413.1:32672865-32673379 GCF_015228065.2 Penaeus monodon
GTTCCTTTTCCCAATAATAGCTATTACAATGGCAGTTCTCTTTTCAGCACTTCCCGCATTCGCATTTTAGAAAACCATATTCACCAGAGAAGTATATAATGAATGATTCCGAATCGAAGAATTTCATGTAGATTCGAGCTTCAAAAATCCTCACCTTTTAATGTCTTCCGTTTGCTGAGGCGAGACAATCTCCACAAGAGTTCCTCAGCTTCGCCTCCTGCGCTCTGCCCCTCCCCCTTTCCCGCTCCTGTTCCTCATTGGCCAACGGCGGGTACACTGGCTGCATTGTGCATCTTTCTGTCAGGCTATCTTAGTCCACTTCACTGGGAGAGAAGGGGAGAGGAAGGGAAAAAGGGGAAGGATAATTTGCGAAGTGGGAGATGGGAGATATACCGAGAGATAAGCAACAGGTTATTTCGCCAGGAATAAGAGGCAGAAAGAGAGAAAGACAGATGGGATGGAAGAAGAGGAGCACAAGATATAAAGATAACCACCTGTCTGTCAATATTATCTG
>NC_051413.1:32673789-32674995 GCF_015228065.2 Penaeus monodon
TGCCATACTATCTGCTCCATATGCCAGTCTCACAAAATCTCTTGAAAGTAAACTTCACATAATTATAGACAAATTATCGTTCTGCTTGAGTGCATCTTCATGGAATGATGATCAAATTCATATGGCCACATTCTAATCAGGCATCTTTTCCGTTTGGGTTACCTAAAAGTCTTCTTAAGCAAGCGATACGAGTTTTATTGACACAAATTATAATTAGAACTACAGTAACTTTCCTTGTACTGTTTCTTAAAGAGTGTCATGTCCCAGGGCCTTCCGCATCTCCTGTGGCTTTCCATACTGAATGTGACTTATTTTTGCAAAGCCAGTACATACATACACATCAATCTTGCAGTGATAGAAGAAAAAACAATTACTATTTTTTCTATTCACTTGATCAGGAAATTAATCATTGTTACTTAGTATGTGAGTTAATGCACTGAGTGTAAAAAGGGAAAAATTAAGTAATTATCTCTTGAATTTGGAAGCCTGAAATTTTCTATGATTTTTTTTTTCATTTAATATAGTTTCCCCCTTAAAAATATACAGAAAATGAATTTTATCTTTCCAGAAAATCTTTGATAGAACCAGAATATATTTCGTGTTTTCACCTGTCAGTAAAGTGAATACACTTGACAACACATTTTCTGCCAGACCGTTACTTGAAAATTTATGCATGTTGAAGGGGTAAAATGGAAATGGCCTGTGAATGCATGCCTTAAATGTCTGTCTTTCTCTAAAAAAAGGTTATTCAGAAGCCTCCACAACCCCAAATTCGAGTCTTCGACTTGGCTTTGTATTTTCATCTTCCCACTGGCTTCGTTCATAAGCTTGAGGCATAATGGCATGTCATTTGCCTTATAAAAGATGGTTGGTCGAAACTTAACCACTACCATTAGTAACTTCATTTTACCAAAGAATGTCCTGTATTCATGATTATTGATATCTTCACAAACTAATAGGATATTTCATGATCATGAGGATTTTTGCACTGCTGAGAGATTAAAATAATGCACAGTTAAGCATTTTGATAAGAAAATTAGCATTTCAGTTAACAAAAATTTCAACATATAAAAAACAATACCGTTTTATCATGAAAATTATCTACTGCTCAGAGGCATCCCAAGACTCATATTACCCCCCCCCACCTTAAGGGTTGACTTGCCTTCCCCCCCCCCCCAAGGGTCCAACCCTCAAGATTTTTTCCCC
>NC_051413.1:32675109-32675692 GCF_015228065.2 Penaeus monodon
TTGAGGAAGCTGGCAACACCCCATAAACTGATTGTGCTCACTTCACTCTCCAACCTGCTCCCCCCACCCTACAAGAAAAAGCTGAAATGACGCCCCTGATAGTGTGTACTATATACACATTAATAATAAAATTCTCTTTTTCTCATTAACATTGCCTAACAATACTATAAAAAGAGGATAAGGAAAATTCCAATTTACAAAATGCACTGTTTATTCTACAATTATGATACAATCATTTTAATAAATAGTATACAAAAAGTGATGATAGGGTGGATATTATTACAAGTACCTCTTAGCAACTTGTTTAAAACAAGTAACAAAACATACAGGTGCATATACAGTTCATGTCATTTTGTCACAGATTCATATATGTATCAATATGAAAATGATGCTTCTTCTGCCCATAAAAGTATTTTCTTAAGTCTATACAGTCTGAAGCTTTTTATATGGGCAGAATTTAATGAGTTTTTTTAATGAGGAAGAGATGAGTTACTAATGACCTTCATTCTTAATCGAGTGACAACTTTTACTTTGATGCTTTTATCTGTGGTGGACAAGTTAATTCAGTATATAGTGGTGTTAT
>NC_051413.1:32676076-32676179 GCF_015228065.2 Penaeus monodon
AGAGCATGTGCATGTTCCCTCAGAGAACATCATCTCACAAATTCCAAAATGGTAACCGTAACATGGTATGTGGTATTTTGTTGTATCTCAGTATTCTAGTCTA
>NC_051413.1:32676225-32678032 GCF_015228065.2 Penaeus monodon
ACCTGAATGCCTTGAAAATGGAAAATTTTAATTTTAATTATATCAGCAGCTGCAATACATTTTTAAAATAAGGACATATTATTATCTAAATTGATAACCATAAAAACAGAATCCTTCATATGAAATAAAAATAATAATGCCTTTTACTTTTCATTCAAAGACATTTTCTTGCAAATACGACTAAAGAATTCAACATTTTGAAAGGACTGAGTAAAGTCTTAAGTTATGAATACTATTCTTTATAGAATGAGCAGCTGTACTTGTCTTAATTCACATTCTGAAGCCTTACATTGATTTGCCATTTCAGCTTATAATGTTTCTGACTGCGAAGTGTCAAACTTAATTTATCTCTACAGCTTAGATAACTTTGAAGGGGTATGTCATGCACCACCCTCATTTCTTCAAAGTGATATGTGACTGAAAGGAAGTTTTCTCTATTTAATCGAGTCATGCATTAAATTTCATGCCATTAAGTTCCTTTGATTATGGGCTCATTCTTTGACAAATGTTACAAACATTCAAAAAGATTTTGCAAAAAGCCAAGTCAATTTCATTTAATCTTTTTGTCATTACCAAGGTTTCTCTCAATCTGTTTTCTTGGATATCTTATCAGATGAAAGAAAGTCATTTTCACAAAAGTCTTCCACTGGTTTCATTATGAAAAGAAAAACACTTTCTACAGAGGTGTTGAAAATGGTGGCCATTCCCAAAATATTACTTGTGACAATATCTTTGACCAGAAAGTTTCTTAATTATATGAATATTTCTCTCAACATTTATTATAAGATAATATGGTAATTATAAACAGAACAATTTTCTAAAATCTTAAATAATTTGATATCAATATAAGTACTATCAGTTGTCAAGAAAAAAATATAGTAGGCATTTCTAATTAATTAACTTTAGCCCTTTTCTCTACAACCCCCAAAATTCTATTACATAAATAACAATGAAAATAACATAAAGCACCTGGGCAATTATCTGTACATAGGTTGCACTGACTGTGTTTTCTCTTTCTTTAATTAAAATCCGTATCCTTAATCATTCTGTCTGCATGATATGAGAGGAAGTCCTATCACTGGGCTCCTAACTTGAGATTCACTCTACATTCAAGATTACACTGTGATAGCAATGCTGATACACACTGCCTTGCCTAGGCCTTTAATTTATCCATTTCATGATAAATGCACTGCACTCACAGATTAAAGCTCATGCACAAGAACTGGATCCAAAGATGGTGAAAGCAGCCAAAACAGCATTCAGTACCAGGACCTGGTACCATCAAGTATACAGGCAGAAAATTAGTGTTTTACATATGATCAAAAACTTCCCTTGATATACATGGCACAAATGTCTTTTTCTTCTTACCACTGAAGAGCAACACATGAGATGCATAAAATATTAAGGTTAATAAATGCTGTATAACCAGAGAGCCTACAAATGCCAAAAGCAAATAAACAATCACAAATCTTAAATAGTAAAACATAACAGTGCACAAAAAGATATCAAAATTCATCACCCTAACTCATATACTTGCAATATTCAACCTTATAAAATAAAGCTTTCCCAACACAATAAAAAGAAGGATCTGTCTCTGGCATCAGCTTACCACACTGCAAGCACCATCAGAGTCATGTGAAAATGCTTGATTACCTAAGTACTTACTTTTTAAAAAACAGAAAATTAAAATGCAATGTAAATGAAATGCGTATTCATTAGATGAGAGCCCCAGACACAAAAAAAGGTATCACGGAGAGACTAGGGACTATCAATGCACAGAGTTAGCACCCACTTCCTCTATCCTTTG
>NC_051413.1:32678065-32678364 GCF_015228065.2 Penaeus monodon
TGCAGTCTCAGGCTAATACTGTTGAAACGATGACAAAAAAAGAAAAAATATCTTTGGTTTACAGAGAGTATGTTAATAAACACTTACACATAAACATCACTCTTAGTCGTCTCTTCACCTATGTTACACAGCAAGAAAGTCGGTGGCACTTAAAAATCACACCTATTAATGCCATTCTTTTCAGGAACCCGAAGTTTATGTCTAATTGGGCTGATTCAACAGTACACTGACTCCTTCTCCATGTCCTGACAACTTATCACAGCAGCACTTGCAATCCTTGTGGCAAGATCATTTAATCC
>NC_051413.1:32678386-32679058 GCF_015228065.2 Penaeus monodon
AGTATTTCTATTAAAGTATATAAAGCCCAGCAAACTGGACCTAGAAAATTGCAATCATAAATCATTTAAAACTCACCAAATTACAGCAAGTGAATTTGTAATGAAATCTATAATGCAATTTATTTTTATTCTTCTATAATCTGGAATATACATAACCAAAACAGTGATTTCTTCATAAATATAAGTTCTGAAAACCAGTTACACACTGTCAACATATCACTTTGGCTTTGGAGCCAAAACAGGTTTCACCTCTTGGCTTTTTCTGGACGGTGCTTTTGTTGAAGGCTTGAGGTCTTGAGATTCGGCTTCCTTCTTCTCAAATTTTTGTTGCAAGGAGGCAACATGTGTGTTGCTTATCCGACCAGCACGGTTTGGCCCAGAGGTTCCAGATCCAGTGGTGGGTTTGCTGGCCGGACCACCTGGCACTTTACCAACTGTTTGGACTGGTTTTGCAGTCTGTTTCTTTGGTCCCGTCTTCTCTGCTGCTTTGTCTGAGGGCTTGCTGCTGACCTTATTTCCTATCTTGTCTGAAGGTTTGCTGCCTATCTTTTCTGATTTCTCTGCCACTTTACTTAGTGGCTTTGGGTCAACCTTATCAGATGATCCGGTCGTTACTTTCTTGGCTCCAGGTTGTGGTGTTGTACTACGGCTTTTATCTCCACGACCACTACT
>NC_051413.1:32679121-32679602 GCF_015228065.2 Penaeus monodon
ATAAGACTCTTCCTGGCTTTCCTGTTGGGGTTGTTGCTTTTGACTGAGAAACAGCACCACGGCCTCGTGAAGCACTGGTTGGGGAGAGAATAGATTCTTTCTCATTTCCATCTTTTGTGGCTGATGATGATCCTTTGTCATCTGTAGAAGTAGATGAAGCTACAACCTTATCTGGTGGGAACATAATCTTATCCGGTGGGAATACTGGCCGCGTGGGACGTGGAACAGCTGCTATGCTAGTACTAGTGGGGACTGTTGCTTCTGTCCCAGCTTTTGTGGTGGTGGCAGTTGAGCTTGGCAATGTAACAGAGGAGGTAGTTATAGAAACTGCTGCCTTTGTGAAGGGCTTAGGCACACTAGTTGTCAATAATGGTGTTCCTTCTGTCTTGGGACCTGTTTTCAGAAGACCAGTTTGTTTATTTGTGTTCCAAGTATTCTCCCCCAACTTATTGGTTTTTGCTGCTGATGATTCACCTCCAGT
>NC_051413.1:32679648-32681223 GCF_015228065.2 Penaeus monodon
CTCACTGCTGCAAGAGAAGCGGCTAAAGATTTTGATGCAGGTACAGTGCTACCTGCAGACGTACTTTTATTGTCTGTGGTGGTGACAGCACTTACTGTTTCTGATTTTGGAGTTTTCTTCCCTCCAAAGATGCTTGCACTGGTTTTACTAGCTGGTGCTGCTGCAGAGGTGACTGAATTTTTGTTTGATGATTCTGATGCATTACCTTTTCCTCCACTATTCATATATGAAAAGACACCTCTTGGAGTTGGACCACTAGTTTCTTTTGCTTTGCTATCACTAATTTTTGCTGTTGTTGTCACTGGCTTGGTATTAGTTGCTGCACTAGTTGTGGAAGTAGTTGTTGAAGTACTAGGCTTCCTTGCAGTTTCCCTATTGGCTCTCCAAGGATATAGTGAGCTTTTGCTCGGTCCATTATTAGATAGTATTGAGCTTTTTTCACTTTTGTTTTGGGTTTCATCTGAACTTGTGACAGACTTTCCAAAACCAATCTTTTTATTTTCCTGACCTGTAGACGTAGGTGTCTTTTTAGTATCTCCTGTTTTGGTTTTCTTATCATTCTTTCCTAAACCACTTACAAATCTGTCATCCCTATTTGAGAGTTCTGACACAATTTCTGAGAGCAGTCCTCCATCTTCTGAACTCCCACAACTTGTTCTATTACTGTCTCCAACAGCAGGGGATGGAGGGCTGACTGAGGCAGATTTACTGCTTCCCTCTCCTGAGGTACTGGTGGCCTGTGTACCTTTAAGATTCTTCTCTGGTTCTGGAGGAGATTCTATGAGATTTGTGTAAATAGGCTCTGAGACAGGTTCCACTTCCTCTGGAGTGCTTTTCTCTTTATTAGATTTCTTCTTAGGTTTGTTGTAAAGGAATGAGAATATTGACTTCTTTTCCTTTTTCCCTTCAACAGCATCAGGTGGTGCATATGTAACCTCCTGCAGTGGTACTTCCTTGTCAGGTGTCTTTTCATCAATAGTTGCATATATGCTCTCTGGTGAGTTATCATCATCTATATCTGCTATGGGAGCAGTCCCTTCTTGTATATTAAGACAGTCATCATAGAAGCATTCAGACTCTGGTGTTCCAGGAATCATAGGAAGTGGAGGCCTGGGAGGAGGCTCTGAGGGTCTAGTTGGTGGTAAGCTCTTTGGCCGTGGTGCTCTCATGGAACCGAACTTGGGAATGGCTGGACGTATTGTAACTGGAGCTTCACGCATGCTACCTATTCTTTGGAGTTCCATTGTGGAGTCTTTCCCTGTACTGTCTAAGGCTGATGGTGTCCATGTGACTCTCATGCTGGAACGGGTGTCACCAGAGCTTGGAGTTTTAACCTTGTCATCTGGGACGGATGGGGCCCATGACACCTTGTTTGGCTTACCAGTTTCTTCTTGATTTGCTTTCACTTGGCTTGGCTTCAGATTGCTAGGCATTGGAGGCTCAGGTGCAGACCTGACTGGGACAAGATTGGCAGGAAGTTCTGTGGCATGTAGTTGCATGGGTGCAGAGATTTCTAACTGCATAAGACTCTCTCGTTTAATCTTGGCAGCTTTTCTTGGGAGAGTGTTTGAGCAT
>NC_051413.1:32681323-32682087 GCF_015228065.2 Penaeus monodon
TTCTTTACACCTGCATATTACTTTCCCAATTCTATGCATCGAAGAAAGCATGTGCTTCAAAGGGTTAAGGTAACATCAATTAATAGAGCAACACTATCAGACCAGCAATACTTTGTCAAAATAAGTGAATAAATGAAGAGTAGCTGTATCTTGCTGTATTTCATGTAATACTACAATATATCTGGAAAAGAAGTCATTGGTCTACCTCTGCATTGCAGAAATACTGATGACAGTATTACAAGGTTAGATATCTGCAGAGCTGAGCTGTCAATCCCTGGCAGAACAAGATATCTTTTAAAATGTGTCTCAAACACAACTGTAATTTTTCACAATATTATAGATCTATCAATCTGAGTATATTTTCACCATTTGCTTTCCTACATGTACAGTTTCCTTTGAATAATTTTCTTGACATCTATTACTTCATCTATATTTTGAGGTTCAACATAAAACTAATAGCCTATAATGAATAGCAATATATTACCTTTAGTCCAACCTAGACCATACATAATAAGTAACTTAATCAACAGCCATTATAGACTCAAAATATACATAGACACAAAATGCAGCATATTGTAGTCTGTCTACACTACACACACCTCCACGCAAATGCTTTTTTCCTGTATTCCTGATTAATTATAAACAGCAACAGCACAAAAAACAGAGATGACAACAGCCAGTTCCTTCTTCCTATATGCCTCCCTTCTGTTCCTAACTCACCTTCTGGCCACTTACAGAAAAGCCTTCTTTTCTATTTGTGGTAT
>NC_051413.1:32682286-32682372 GCF_015228065.2 Penaeus monodon
TGATATTGATTTAGAATATCTCAGTTGCATTTCATCACCATAGATATCTAAATTTATAATGTGAGCTGCTATATGTAAAAAATTCA
>NC_051413.1:32682535-32683020 GCF_015228065.2 Penaeus monodon
AAATAACCAAGCCTCAGCAAAATGATAAACTACCAAATTCTGTAGAAAGAGAGTTGTGTTTACTTGAGTGCAATCCGCATTCACAGTGTTCCATTACAGTGCCACATCAACAAATAGAACTGCCCAAACATACTGTAAATTACTATCTGAGAGGGTGATGTGTCACTCTCTACTTGGGGTTGGTTGTTAATGGTAAAACCGGCAGATTTTTCCTGCTCTTTGCCTGGACCGAGCAATTGTTTGACCCTGACGTCTTAACTTCAGCTTTGGAGCCTGAGGTCAGAGACCCAACTGGAGGTGTGATGGTGTCAACCTTTCTCTTTCTCTTACAGCTGTATTGGGCATGTGAGATTCAGTTACATAATAGAGACTGTGTCACACTACCAACTATCAAATAACAGCACAAGAACACTACTGTTGCATACTCACACTTAACTTAAAAATGCATCTTCAAAGCAATAATGTATGTGTATGTGTATGTGTAT
>NC_051413.1:32683606-32684412 GCF_015228065.2 Penaeus monodon
CATGCATTAAGTTTTGTGGCATTGCAAATGCACATATATAACTGACTGCATAAAACATGAAGCTCAACCTAATTGCTATATGATTAATTAAAGTATTAAAAATGGCAATCTTAAGCATATAACCAACAGCACTAATCACTTGAATGCAGTAACATAAAAAGAACATTAGCCCTTCTTTTTATGAAACATCTGACAACCTAAGAATTTAGCATGGAATAACCTGAAGGAACTATGAACTTTCCCTTATATTTATAACTGTTAAAAGAAGTGGGTACTAAGGAGTGGCAGAAGATCAATCTGTGGACCACAATGTGCAGTGGCCATTGCAAGAATATAATAAGAACATCTTTATTTTTTCATGCCAAGGAACAAATATATAATTAATGAACAATGCACTGTAGGATGAGCTTAATAAAGTAGAGAATGTTTATTCTACAAAATCATATACTTAGTATCTTGAATTTCAGAGGTGTTCAAGTTTGTTTGACTTCTGATGTAAAAAATTAATTATTTCACTGATCTCACCCACAAAGGTCTCTGTGAATGCAAGGAAGCTATTCAGCAAAAAGTTGCTACATAAGTGCACAACACTGGACACTAGTAGGGTGAACTGTATTGTGAATTCCTGTTAGAGGCTACAAGCAATAGTGCATTTACTTAGTCATCATTCCCCAATTAGAGAACAGTGGGAGATCAAATATATGAAGGAAACAATGCATTTCCTAATAAAGAGAGCTATTCCAGAACTAATCCAATACAACCAGATAGAAGTCTAGTATATTTTTAATTCAATGTTACTGAGATAT
>NC_051413.1:32685634-32686554 GCF_015228065.2 Penaeus monodon
AATAAAGGAACCAAACCAGCCAATATTTGCTGTATACTTTATCATCTGAAAAAGCAATTTATATCTGAACTTACTTTGACGTTGCAGGACGCCCTTTGGTCTCCCACCAAAGCTTGAGGTTGCCTCGGGTATAGTACACCAGACAAAGCACCACAAGACCCCCAGGGACAATGCCAAGGAAGAATACAAACATCCCAATGACGAAGTTGTTTGTTGCTGTAACAAATGGACACAAAAAGGAGTGTCAGTGGCAATGAACAATATCTCTCCTTACAATACTAACAGCTTCATAAAAATCTCAGAAGGTAGACTGTTATCTCTGACATCACTTTCTTTCCAAATCTGAAATTCATCATGTAAGTCATATCAACAAATCAATTAAAAACTGACCATGAGGATTTGAAGCTGGGCCACTATCCTCTGATCCTCCTAGACCTGGATACAGGCAATCAGGTGGCGCATATCCTACATCACAGTGACAGTGACCATTGTTATTACACACGCCATGGCCATTGCAGTTACACTCTCCAATCTTCAGATTTGCCACTGGCATACATCGCTGGTTCACACACATCTACCAGGACAACATATGTCATTGATAATTACCAAAAATTTATCATATATTTTTTAAGTCTCAACATACTGCAAAACCTTCATGAAGGAAATGTAACAGATGACAATAAATCATAAACAAAAATTCAACTCCTTCTTACCTTGCCTCTTCCACACTTGGCCCCATCAGGTGCAAGGCCTGGATCAACCATATCCAACCCCATGTCAACTAAGGCTACACGACAGGGAATAACACCACTACTACTCTTGAGGAAACTATGCGAGACTTTGCTCACACTCTCCATGCCAAATTCAAGCCGCTCATTAAGGTGCATACAGTGAAGCATTCCACATTTGATATCCCTAGG
>NC_051413.1:32686597-32687892 GCF_015228065.2 Penaeus monodon
TTTCATTAATATTATGCAGTATATCAGTCTTCTAACTAAATTTACCCCTAATAGCTTTATAACATAAATCTTGTATAAAATAACAATATTAATTTCTTTAAAAATCAGCAAAGATATATCAGAAAAGCAACAAATGGTATATTTGTAATATATGTTGAAGGCAATACACAGAGAGGTTGTGACACTTACCTATCACTACACTTGTAATATGTGTCGTTCACCCAGTTGTACCCACAGTTCCCATTCTGACTGCCTTGTGTGTTCATCATGTAACAGCGGTCATCTGAACTCTGGCCTGTTGGACCCCACAACAACTTGCACTGCTCTCCATGTGTACGACACATCCCATTGTGGCAAAAGGCCTGTAATAATAAAAGCAGTGTTCACAAACTGAAATGGCAAGTAAAATATAAAAATTGTAAGGAAGATATAAAACATATAAACTAATTGTTTTGATTAAATTCTTTTATCTGAAACCATTATATATAGTTAAATCAATAATTATTAATTGAATGTGTAAAGAGATTAAATTACTAAATATTACAGATATAAAACTTGAATAAACTGGAGAGAATTGCATAGCCTCCAACATATCTTAACAGAAAGAGTGAAATAATAACTTCAATGAAGCACACCTAGTAATACACAAAATTATATTCTTACTTGTCCTGCCATGCATTCATGACCATCTAACTTGAAGGAATCATCAGGGCAATATTCTGAGTCGCCAGTACAATATTCCGGGAGATCACACTCATGAACAGCAGTTCTACATTTAACCCCAGCAAGTTTTGGTCTACAAGTCTGGAAAATGAGATGTGAAGTAAGCTTTTGGTTAAAAATCAGGATGCCATATTTGGTTCTGATCTCAGTTTCAGGTCATGCATGACCTTATCTATTCATATGCTAATTCTAAATGCATACTGGTAAGATGATAATCCAATGATTCTTTTACTTAAATAATATTTACATGAACAATTTTCTAGATTTGAAAAAAGTTATCACAATATCTAATCGTAATATCAATAGGTACCTCTAAGTCACAACAATGTCCTGTAGCACATGTAGCATTTGAGTAAAGCATGCAAGTTGCTGCATTGCAGCATGGATTGTTGCAGTAATCTGGCAGACCACAGTCACACTGTTCCCCAGGTTCCACAAAACCATTTCCACACACTGGAGAATCAAACAGTCTCGTTGGCTTGTTTCGCAAGCAGTAGTCCATTGACCGTTCAAAAGATAGTGCCAAATATTCATAACTGCAACTACTCCAGTGGGTTGGGCTCTTTGACCTG
>NC_051413.1:32687947-32689366 GCF_015228065.2 Penaeus monodon
AGCAGAAAATCGATATGTATACTTGTATAATAAACCTAAACTTTAGTATCTCCTGCCAAGCCAATTAACCCATGAATGGCCTCAATGCCTATCAAGTAAAAGTTCAAATACTGATCAGACTTGTTATACACTTGAAAAACTCTCACAGAAAGTAAAATATTCATGTTCATTTCAAACACCATTGGAGAAGATATTTTTCATATAAAAGCAAATAATAAACAAAGAGGCAGTAACCTCATTAAAGGAACATTAATTTCCTTTATTTATAACAACACTAAACTCTTTATACCTTTCCAGTTCCTTAACATAATTGTCAGAGAATCATATCCCTTTCTTATAAGGTAATTATTGCAAATATCTTACTTAATATCTTACTTGTTACAAGTCAACATGACTGACAGAAACTGGAAACACTGAAAGTAAAGGCAATAACACCTCCAATATTGACCAAGACACTATCAGATAGTACAGAGAGAGTTACAGCTACATGTGTTTTTAATTGACTATTAACTGAAGCTTTTATACAAGTTATAGTGAGAAAGTAATTACAGATTCCTTCAACTTTCTTTTATGAAATATTTCAAGAGGTCATCTTCAACAGCAAGAGCATTATACTAACCCTGAGGATGGGGCCATGATGCACCGCTTGTCTGGGCACTCGCACTCCTCCTCAGTATCATGCTCCATGCCAAAATTGTGTCCCATTTCATGAGCGACTGTTGTTGCCACAAGTCCTACAGTATCACTGTGGTCCATGTTCACACCTCCTGAATATTGGTATGTGCAGATAGGTCCTTTTAGAGCTTTGCCCACCACTCCTGCATCAAACTGCTTCCCCCTGAAAAAGTGAAAGACATTCATAGACACTTTGTTGTAATAAATGCAAAGCAGCTAAAAAGAAAAAGAAATATTTGTAATGCATTACCTACACTTGGTCTTTGAAAACTGTTTCTCTATTCAAAATAAAATATACATCTAATACAATACACACATCTCCCAGTACATATTTGATTAAGATGTCATTCTATATCACCTTACATAAATAGAAAAATATACATAATCACAGCAATAATATAACTAAAATCCATTTCTCACGTTAGTAGTTGAGCATTGTCATTAGGGTGTTCCTGGATGAGTCGCACTTTTCTATAGTTTAGAAAATTTGTGAGAGTTTTGTCTCCATCTGTTGAGATTTCGACCTGATCCTCATCCTTCCACACTTCTACTCCCACCAGTGCAATGAAAATGTTGAGCGGTTGATACAGCTGAGGCATAAGCAAAAGGAAAAATTGAAATAACATTAAATTGTACTAAGTACATATGAAGTACATAAAGAGATAAAATCCTAGAAAAGGATGTGAACTTCCCTGATCTATATGATTCTTTAAAGTAAATAATTCTGGCAAGAAAAATTATGAT
>NC_051413.1:32689414-32690047 GCF_015228065.2 Penaeus monodon
TGTACCAACAATTAACTGATAATAAAAAACACATTTTGAAAATAAACACTTAATCAATAACTCACCGCATTCACTATGTTTGCAATATCTTTACAACGGTTGTATATTTTTGATACTTCATGGCCATGTTTTTCAAAAACAGATTTGTCAGCAACAAGAACCAATTCCACATATCTTGATAAAGCATTTGCATTGTATGGGCCACGGATATTGTTGATATTACTAACAGTACTGCTGCGTTTATACTGCAAAACAAATATATCATTAGTTTAGATACAGTCATTTTGCAAAAAATACCAATAATAATTTTCAAACTACATTTGCACACCATACAGTTTAAAACTCTAGCCACAATATCTTAGTTAATTTTACAGAATTTAGCAAGAACCCAATACGTACTCTGAGCAATCTGGAGAAGTTCTCGTCATGAAACAGATCACGAACTGGGTGAGGTTTCCCTGAGTAACCTGGAAGAGTAGAAAAAAAAGAGGGTAAAGTTTCATATACGTTATCGTCTGGCTTGTAATGTATCAATAAATAACTTGGTTCTGCCAATACTGGAAAAATATTAATTTAATAATCTGGGAATATAAAACACTGAATAATTTCTCTCCTATGGAACAGAAATTTGAT
>NC_051413.1:32690108-32690810 GCF_015228065.2 Penaeus monodon
TCCTTTTATTACAGCAATTTTCTTTTCAACATATGCAAGTGTATAAAGATATGTTACATCAAGAATAACATCTGCATTGATCCTAATTCAACTTGCGATCACAAAATCTAAAACTATAAATATTATATAAAATTTACACAATTTCCTAACCTAACTTTCCAGATGCAAAAATCTAGGTCATATTAATTCCACATTTTAGTAAACAGATAAGCAAAGAAAAAGAGGGTTTCATATAATAATGTACACTATGCCATCTTTTCTAAGTCATAAAACTTCCCCTATTCATAAAGCCATATATTATCATCCAAAATTGACCAACATCTATAATAAATAGGAGACATAAAACCCAGGTAAAGTCTCTGCAAAATATAACAAGGAATGTCAGTGAAATTAAATGAAAATGAGGCATTACTTACCGCAAGAAAAGTTCCGCGGAATGATATCTGAATGCTGGAAATGATAATGTGGGCTCTGGATGGATGCTGGTGTCTCTGGTATCCGCTCTACATAATGCAGCTCCTCCCCATCAAATACTACACCACTATGAATCAAAACATACCCATTAGCTCAAGTGTGATACTTTATTAATATGAATGTTTTATCACTACTCATTTAGGTTAATATACAAGGCCTCAGAAAATAATGCCATCACCATTCATATATATTCTCTATTGTCTTCATTTATCAATAATAATTTCATGT
>NC_051413.1:32690854-32691374 GCF_015228065.2 Penaeus monodon
TATGATACTCAATGGATAATATTCACACTTAATTTTTAAGGCTGAAATCCGAACACTTTATTCCTCACACCAAAAGAATATCAGATGAATAACGCTACCAACCTGACACCATTACACGTGGAGAGTGCAGCCCATGATCCCGGACGTCCACGAATCACACCCTGGTAGTGGCACAGCCCTGCCGCCTGTGGATATCATAATAAAGTTTCAGGGGAGATAACAAATTAAATCTGTATATCATTCCTTTTCTTAATTTGTAAATGAAGGGTAACACCCTGACTATAACTTAAAATTAATTTAAATTCATATTAAGAGCAATTTTCATATTCTAAATGGACAAATTTCAAATTTAAATGTAAAATCACTTGAATTACAGAGCTACATCAGGCAATTAACTAAATTATTAACAAGGATCACACTCACCTCTCCCACGGGACGCTGGATATACTGGCTACCATTATGATAGTACTTTTCAAAGTAGTCTCTGGGTAATAAATTCCTGCAAGAGAAGCATATCCTT
>NC_051413.1:32691560-32692044 GCF_015228065.2 Penaeus monodon
ATTTGAAACTAAACTAGCTTAATGTATCAATTTTGTGAATTATTTGAAGTTTTTCTCACCCATAATCTTAATAAAAACAATTTTTGTGAACTTGAACTTACAAATCAGGTATAAGTGGAACAGTAGACATATAATCATATGATGCCTTCTAACATACTAATCTCCAGACACACTTTCAACCTATAAACTATATTTGATAGAGACATACAGTATTTATTACGAAATCACAATGTACTATGAGACCCATGCAACATTGGGGGCAAAGCAATTTCAATCAAAAGGTGAATCTCTATAAAATCTAAATGGACTTATTAAAATACTTACCTATTTAACTGCAAGTCTACCAAAATATCTTCCTCCCCTAAATTCAACCCCAGGGTGATGTCGTGCACATGCCCTTCCTGAAAAAAATTGCAATATTTACTGACAGATCTATGACATCTGGCATAGACAATGGTTAAATTCTACAAATAGGGTTTATATT
>NC_051413.1:32692327-32692725 GCF_015228065.2 Penaeus monodon
GGAAGATAATAGTAACAACAAGAAAAGGAGAAGAAATGAAAGAAAAAAAAAGACAAACGACAATAATAGTAATAACCTAAGATGGTAATAATAATATAACAGTATATCAAGGACAGGTGAAGATGGTAATTATGGAGACGACAGTTGATCTAAATCGGGCAGAAAAAGATTATAATGGTGATATACCCAGAACTGAAATGACGTCAATAACACACAAAACTTTATAAAGAAAATACAAAAGTTAAACAAACTAAAAACACGCAACTCTGAGCAAAACAATGGCACTACACAAACTCCACCCTCACCCCCCACCAACCCCGAAACGAGGTCACATCCTTCAACATCGACCTTGGCTCCCACTCGGCATTATAGGTCACGGCTGAAGATTTTTTTTCTTT
>NC_051413.1:32692742-32692948 GCF_015228065.2 Penaeus monodon
TTAATCTTAACTCACGATGACGTCACGCCCGAGACCTCCCGCCCATCACACAAACAGCATTTTGTCCGCGGCTCTGCAGGACACCCCCTTCCTCTTGCCCTCGCCCGCCGTGCCCTGTGAGGGAGCCCCTTGTTCGCGCGAGAGGGAGGACGGTGAGTCAAGTCGCTGAGGTTTGTGAGACTGTGACGCTGTTGTTTTGATTACTG
>NC_051413.1:32693476-32693682 GCF_015228065.2 Penaeus monodon
TCTCGCATTCTCAATAGATATCTGTTCAGTAACTTGTCATCTCTGTGCAGTGGCCGCTTCGCAGAACTCAAGTGTATCATGGAGGCCGTTGTTCTCCTCCCTTTTCTGGTTAAAGTACCTGACAAACTTTTAAAATCCACGTTATAAACTTCATGATACACTCCCAGTACAAATATACAAATACACAAATACACAAATACATACAT
>NC_051413.1:32693760-32694014 GCF_015228065.2 Penaeus monodon
CCCCCACCCTAAACCTATACCTCATACCCCCATACCCCCACACTCCCCAACACACCCATACCCATACCCCACCTTCCACCAACACCTCCCCCACGCCCCCCCCCCCACCCACCCACCCGCCAAAATCTGAAATCCCAAAGTGACAACCGCAAAAATTGCACTCACCGTCTCTCTTGTGCTGTCGATATGTCGCTTGGTTCTGAAATGAGTTAATTTAGGAGTGATGATTCTGTGGCTGCTGAATTCTGTCGCCG
>NC_051413.1:32694246-32694615 GCF_015228065.2 Penaeus monodon
CGTGCAACAGCGCAGTGCAACCCATCTCCTGAAAGTACCACCGCCAAATTAAAACCATTCAAGCTCCCCCAGCTTCTAAGGATAACACCCCTCCCCCCCTTCCCCCCCGCCAACCAACAACAACAATAAAGTGAAGCAAAACAGTTGCCAACATTCCGGACCGAACCACATCAATAAAACATGACAAAAACAAAGCAAAGGGAAAGGATGGAGAAGTCTATGGTCCTGTGTCAACGTTGCCAGATTTCCATATAAATTGCTCCGTTGTTTTCCCGGCGAATTGCGTCAGGTTAATTCGTTGACTCGTAAGGTATATCTCTTTCTACTTCCCTCCGGTTGAAAGGAAACTCGGGATGCTGTTAGCATGTA
>NC_051413.1:32694982-32695099 GCF_015228065.2 Penaeus monodon
ACTTCCGATTTCCGCTCATAATAAATCTCTCCCGGTCGGAAGTCGCTTCATTCAGAACCGTTGGTCCAGAATCAAAGAAAACGGAGTGCGGTGACCTCACCACGCACCAACATCCAC
>NC_051413.1:32695208-32695473 GCF_015228065.2 Penaeus monodon
ATGGCAGAAGAAAAGAATTTGTATACATAAAACGAGACGGAAAAGGTTAATGTGACCAAATACGTCAAACAGCCAAGATATAACATCCATGTTTAGCGTCGTGAACACGCCGTATGAGGACACATGCGTCAGCCCGGGGATGCGCGGCGCCTTGATTTTGAGGAATCCCAAACCACAAAACGGCTGTCATGTGACTCGGTCCTTGCTTGTCCTGAAGGTCCCAGTACTCGCAAGGTTAGGATTCGAAAACCTACTCACCAAACAC
>NC_051413.1:32695584-32695901 GCF_015228065.2 Penaeus monodon
CACAAACCTACACCAGACATACAGACAGATATAAAGCTACACCAGGCATACTGACAGACAGACAAAGCTACACTAACTACATCGGACATACAATTAAAGCTACACAAACCATACAGACAGCAGCCAAACAAAGGTCCATCAGGCATAAGACAGACATACACATACAAATATACACCACACACAGACATACCTAAGCAGACAAATCTACACCAACCATACAAACAGACAGCCTTAAAGGAACACCAGACATAAACAGGCTGTCCTCGGCCCCGCAGGCTCGTAGGACGGCAGGTGTTGGCAGCGACGGACGCGACGGC
>NC_051413.1:32695961-32696088 GCF_015228065.2 Penaeus monodon
GGTAGCGTGACGAAGCGTGACGGACGACGGAAGGCTTCCCGGCGGCCGGGCTTCCGAGGCGCCAGGAAGGGCAGATGTTCGACCGTCATTAATACGCGGCGCTGGCTCGATGTCACACCCGCGTGCA
>NC_051413.1:32696197-32696472 GCF_015228065.2 Penaeus monodon
TGTCGTGCGTGCGTGTCGTGTCTCTGTGCGTATTCGTAACGTGGTGTGCTTTCTAATTATGTCATGCTATTCCCGACTGCGCTATGTATGTTTGTGTGTATCAGCGTGAATATATGCGCAAGACATCCTTCCTTTCCGGAAAAAAATCCCAATTACCATAATTTGCCAATTACCTTAGAAATAAGTCCCCAACCTGGGTGTCGCTCTCGTTCCTTCCCCTTTGATTCCCTTCTCATCATGTTTACATTCAGTAATAAGGTTTATCTAATAATAAA
>NC_051413.1:32696900-32698984 GCF_015228065.2 Penaeus monodon
CCCCCGGGTTTTGGCAGTCAAAGGGATTATATCCACAGGTGCAAAAGGCTAATAATAATACTGGAACTGGGTCTGTGACGAAGATGAGTATCAGTGGACCTAGTTTACAGGGGTCTACCAACCCTGCTATTGCACCTCCAGTATCAAAGTCAGCACTACCCAGCAGGTCAGCACCTCCTCCACCCCCTGTCACTGCCACAGCAACTGTGAGTCCTGCAGCAATTACAACAGCATCTCTAGCTGCTTATGCCAATGCACCTCAAGTAGCAATCATTTCACCCTCACGCCGAGCTCCAAGCTTAAACTCTCGGCCACTGTCTGTGCCTGATGCCTCAACACTGGTAGCTCAGGCACAGGAGTATTCATGCGAGTCAGAAACTGAGTCAAAACCACAGGAGGGAGATAAACAGTCTACTGTGGCAAGAATTGCATCTTTCCTTACAAAGAAGGACAAGCAAGGAAGTGAAGCTAGTCAAACAGATGTAGAAGCTGGATGCTCAAACACTCTCCCAAGAAAAGCTGCCAAGATTAAACGAGAGAGTCTTATGCAGTTAGAAACTCTCTGCACCCATGCAACTACATCCCACAGAATTTTCCTGCCAATCTTGTCCCAGTCAGGTCTGCACCTGAGCCTCCAATGCCTAGCAATCTGAAGCCAAGCCAAGTGAAAGCAAATCAAGAAGAAACTGGTAAGCCAAACAAGGTGTCATGGGCCCCATCCGTCCCAGATGACAAGGTTAAAACTCCAAGCTCTGGTGACACCCGTTCCAGCATGAGAGTCACATGGACACCATCAGCCTTAGACAGTACAGGGAAAGACTCCACAATGGAACTCCAAAAAATAGGTACCCATGCGTGAAGCTCCAGTTACAATACGTCCAGCCATTCCCAAGTTCGGTTCCAGAGAGCACCACGGCCAAAGAGCTTACCACCAACTGGGAACCTCAGACCCTCCTCCCAGGCCTCCACTTCCTATGATTCCGGAACACCAGAGTCTGAATGCTTCTATGATGACTGTCTTTTAATATACAAGAAGGGACTGCTCCCATAGCAGATATAGATGATGATAAATTTACCAGAGAGCATATATGCAACTATGATGAAAAGACACCTGACAAGGAAGTACCACTGCAGGAGGTTACATAGCACCACCCGATGCTGTGAAGGGAAAAAGGAAAAAAGAAGTCAATATTCTCATTCCTTTACAACAAACCTAAGAAGAAAATCTAATAAAGAGAAAAGCACTCCAGAGGAAGTGGAACCTGTTCTCAGAGCCTATTTACACAAATCTCATAGAATCTCCTCCAGAACCAGAGAAGAATCTTAAAGGTACACAGGCCACCAGTACCTCAGGAGAGGGAAGCAGTAAATCTGCCTCAGCAGCCCTCCATCCCCTGCTTTTTGGAGACAGAAATTTAGAAACAAGTTGTGGGAGTTCAGAAGATGGAGGACTGCCTCAGAAATTGTGTCAGAACCTCTCAAATAGGGATGACAGATTTGTAAGTGGTTTAGGAAAGAATGATAAGAAAACCAAAACGGAGATACTAAAAAAACACTACGTCTACAGGTCAGGAAAATAAAAAGATTGGTTTTGGAAAAGTCTGTCCACAAGTTCAGATGAAACCCAAAACAAAAGTGAAAAAAGCCTCAATACTATCTAATAACGGACCCCGAGCAAAAGCTCATATATCCTTGGAGAGCCAATAGGGAAACTGCAAGGAAGCCTAGTATTTCAACAACTACTTCCACAACTAGTGCAGCAACTAATACCAAGACAGTGACAACAAAAGCAAAAATTAGTGATAGCAAAACGAAAGAAACTAGTGGTCCAACTCCCCAAGAGGTTTTCTTTTCATATATGAATAGTGGAGGAAAAGGTAATGCATCAGAATCATCAAACAAAATTTTAGTCACCTCTGCAGCAAGCACCAGCTAGTAAAAACCCGTGCAAGCATCTTTGGAGGGAAAAAAAACTCCAAAATCAGAAACAGTAAGTGCTGTCACCACACAGACAATAAAAGTAACGTCTGCAGGTAGCACTTACCCGCATCAAAACTTTAGCCGCTTCTCTTGCAGCAAGTGAG
>NC_051413.1:32699055-32700221 GCF_015228065.2 Penaeus monodon
AAAAACAATAAGGTTGGGGGAGAATACTTGGAACACAAATAAACAAACGGTCTTCTGAAAACAGGTCCAAGACAGAAGGAACACCATTTTTTGACAATGTGTGCCTAAGCCCCTTTACAAAGGCAGCGTTTCTATAACTACCTCCTCTGTTACATTGCCAAGCTCAACTGCCACCCCCACAAAAGCTGGGACAGAAGCAACAGTCCCCACTAGTACTAGCCCTAGCAGCTGTTCCACGTCCCACGCGGCCAGTTTTTCCCAAGGATAAGAAATTTTATTCCCACCAGATAAGGTTGTAGCTTCATCTACTTTACAGATGACAAAGGATCATCATCACCCACAAAGGGGGAAATGGAAAGAACTATTCTCCCCCAACCAGTGCTTCACGAGGCGTGGGCGTTTCTCAGTCAAAAGCAACAACCCAACAGGAAAGCGGAAGGTCTTATCCCAACAAGAGGGCACAACACCAACTAGGGGCACCACACCCACTCGCAACACCCCAGCAACAAGTAGTGGGGCGTGGAGTAAAAGCCGTTTGTACAAACACCACAACCCGGAGCCCAAAAAGTAACGGGCGGTCAATTTTGATAAGGTTGACCCCAAAGCCTAAGTAAAGTGGAAAAGAAATAGAAAAGATAGGCAGCAAACCCCTTTGACAAGATGGAATAAGGTCAGCAGCAAGCCCCCGACAAAACAGCAGAGAAAACGGGACCAAAAAAAACAGACGCAAAAACCCGTCCAAAAAGTTGGTAAAGTGCCAGGTGGGGCCCGGCCAGCAAACCACCATGGATCTGGAACCTCTCCAAACCGTGCTGGCGGATAAAGCAACACACATGTTGCCTCCTTGCAAAAAAAATTTTGAGAAGAAGGAACCCCGAATCTAAAGACCTAAACCCTTAAACAAAAGCCCCGTCCCAGAAAAAGCCAAGAGGTAAAACCTGTTTGGCCCCAAAGCCAAAGTGATATTTTGACAGTGTGTAATGGTTTTTCAAACTTATATTTATGAAGAAATCATTTTTTTGGTTATGTATTTTCCGGGATTTAGAAGAATAAAAAAAAAATTGCATTATAAATTTCTTTTACAAATTCACTTGCGAATTGGGAGTTTTAAATGATTATGATTGCAATTTTTCTAGGTCCAGTTTCGGGGCTTTTATACTTAATAG
>NC_051413.1:32700250-32700541 GCF_015228065.2 Penaeus monodon
GGTTTTAAATGATTTTGCCACAAGGATTGAAGTGCTGCGTGATAAGTTGTAGGACAGGGGAGAAGGAGTCAGTTTATGGAATCAGCCAATAGAATAAAATTTGGGGTTTCCTAAAAAAGAAGGGCCCAAAAATGGGGTTTGTGATTTTTAAGTGCCACCCGACTTTTTGTGTGTAAATAGGTGAAGAGACAAATAAGAGTGAGTTTAGTGAAGGTTTTTTAAAATACCTCTGTAAACCAAAGATATTTTTTTTTTTTTTGTATCGTTTCAACAGTATTACCCTGAGACTCA
>NC_051413.1:32700574-32700865 GCF_015228065.2 Penaeus monodon
CAAAGGATAGGGGAAAGTGGGTGCTAATCGTGCATTGATGTCCTAGTCTTCCCGTGAACCTTTTTTTTTGTCTGGGGGTCTCATTAAGAATAGCATTTTATTTTCATTGCATTTTAATTTTTTGTTTTTTTAAAAAGTAAGTACTTAGGTAATCAAGCATTTTCACATGATCTGATGGGGTTTCAGTGTGGTAAGTGTGCGAGACGATCCTTTTTTTATTTTGTTGGGAAAACTTTTTTTATAAGGTTGAATATTGCAAGTAATGAGTTAGGGTGATGAATTTTATATCTT
>NC_051413.1:32700945-32702304 GCF_015228065.2 Penaeus monodon
ACAGCATTTTTAACCTTAATATTTTAGCCTCATGTGTGCCTTCTGGAAGAAGAAAAAAAACATTTTGCCATGTATTCAAGGGAAATTTTTGTCATATTAAAACACTAATTTTTGCCTGTAACTTTATGTACCAGGTCTGGTATGAATGCGTTTTGGCTGCTTTCACCATCTTTGGATCCCGTTCTTTTTGCATGGCTTTAAACTGTGAGTGCAGTGCATTTATCATGAAAGGATAAATTAAAGCCTAGCAAGGCAGTGTGATCAGCATTGCTTATCACAGTGTAATCTTGAATGTAGAGGAACCAAGTTTTGAGCCCCGTGATTTGGATTCCTCTCATATATGCAGACAGAATGTTAAGGATACGGATTTTTAAATTTAAAAAAAGGGGAAAACACAGTCAGGCAACCATGTCGATAATGCCCCGGTGCTTTGTTTTTTTGTTATTTTGTAATAGAATTTGGGGGGTTTTAGAGAAAAAGGGCTAAAGTTAAATTTAAAAGAAAGCCTACTATATTTTTTTCTTTACAACGATAGTACATATTTATATCAAAATTTTTTAAAAATTTTAGAAAAATTTTTTGTTAAATTACCATATTATCTTAAATAAAAAGTTTTAGAGAAAATTATATAATAAAAAACTTTCGGGGCAAAAATATGTCCCCAAGTAATTTTTGGGGGAAAGGCCCCCATTTCAACACCTCGTAGAAAGTGTTTTTCTTTAAATGAAAACAGTGGGGAAAACTTTTGTTTAAATGATTTTTATCTGATAAGATATCCAAGAAAAAAGATTTAGGAAACTTTGGGAAAGACAAAAAAAAATTTTTAAAGAAATTGACTTGGCTTTTTGCCAAATCTTTTTTTAATGTTTGTAAAATTTGTCAAAAAAGAGCCCCCTAATCAAAAGGAAAATTTAAGGCATGAATTTAATGATGACCGATTAAAAAAGAGAAAAATTTCCTTTCAGCAATATCCTTGAAGAAATGAGGGTGGGGCAGACATACCCTTAAAATTTTTAAGCGTAGAATAAATTAAGTTTTACACTTTGCAGTCAGAAACATTATAAGCTGAAATGGCAAATCAATGTAAGGCTTTAGAAGTGAATTAAGAAAGTACAGTGCTCATTCTTTAAAAAATAGTATTAAAAACTTAAAACTTTACTAGTCCTTTCAAAATGTTGAATTCTTTAGGTATTTTCAAGAAAAAGTCTTTAATGAAAAGAAAAAAGGGATTATTATTTTATTTAATGAAGGATTCTGTTTTTTTTGGGTTTTCAATTAGAAAAAATGTCCTTATTTTTAAAAAAGTATTCAGTGTGAATAATTTTAAAAATTAAAATTTTCCCTTTTTAAGGATTCAGG
>NC_051413.1:32702348-32702426 GCF_015228065.2 Penaeus monodon
TAGACTAGAATACTGAGATACAAAAAAATACCCCAAAATTTACCCCTTTTTTTGGGGGTTTTTAAACCCTTTTGGGCC
>NC_051413.1:32702526-32702668 GCF_015228065.2 Penaeus monodon
TTTTTAAAAGGTCTCTTTTTTCCTCACACAGAAAACCGAAAAGAGTGAATGAATCCGGACATTGGTCAGCAGTGCTTGAATTCTTCTTCGGAAATACACACCGTCCAGGTCTGTTTCCTGCAGCAGCTGTTGGAAAAGTGAA
>NC_051413.1:32703028-32703400 GCF_015228065.2 Penaeus monodon
ATCCAACTAACCTATTTTTTTCTATTTATACACTTCTGTTCCTTTTCCTCACGTTCATTCTCTTCCCTATCTCCCTTTTTTTTCCCATTCGCTCAACTCACCGTCTTAATAAGCCTGTCTTTTTCTTCAGGTAGCAGATTTTCCCTTCCAGTAAGACGGTCCACAACGCACTCCAGATCTTCTCCGTCTAAGATAAGGTCTTCGTTATAATCTGTGGGAAAGCAGATAAGGTCAATGATTAAACACATCGAAGGGGGTGGATTTTTGAAGGTATAGGTGACAGAAATGGGAATATGTAGGTAAAGAAAACGGAGGGTGGTTAAGGAAAACAGGAATGAGGGAGAGACTGATCTATCTGACCCTCCCCTCCTT
>NC_051413.1:32703592-32703849 GCF_015228065.2 Penaeus monodon
CCAACCTTAATTTAATTGACTAGCGTTTCTTGTTAAATGAATTTGTCTTTCATGCGTTTTGTCCCCCCTTAATTTAATTGACTAGCGTTTCTTGTTAAAATAATCAGTCCTGATCATTCAAATACCTGTGCTTGATATTCTCCGTTCTTGTCATGATATATCTCTCTCCATTTTTCTTAAAATTTTCTCCTTGTTATTTTCCATAATCCTATACGGTCTTCACTTCTAATATGTATTTAATTTTCTTTGTTGCCAGT
>NC_051413.1:32704083-32704640 GCF_015228065.2 Penaeus monodon
GAAGATGTGGAAAGCATAGTGAGCTTTGAGCTGCAGAGGAGCCTTGTCACTCATGACCGACAGGAGGTCCAAGAAATCCTCAAAGCTGATTCTGTGATCCTGCGCCGAGGAGAAGACTTTGGTGATCCGCTCCTTGAAGGGGTTGTGCTGGCGAGAAGAGATTGGGGATATTAGGAGAAAATACACTAGATAGAAAAAGGGATAGATGAATAAAGAGGTAGATAGACAAATATTTTTTCAGTGGATAGAAGCAGTGCGGTTAATGTCAGGAAGTTGCAGCCAGAAATCTGTAAGGGCACCCCCGAAGTCCTGAGCTATTGACGAGATCAACATAACATTTTTACTTTGGTGATATAATGGTGATTGTGATCACAACATAAAAAAATGAACTATATCCGTAATAAAACCGTGCATCGTGTTTTTCGGTGTCGTTACACAAACTTCTAACTCTACTTGTTAAAGTAGAAGAGTGGACCCGAAGATTTTCATCGATCTTGAATTTGGTGTCACAAAAACATGTCTCTTTGTGTTACTATTTCCTCTCTTTTCCCCCCCCG
>NC_051413.1:32704670-32707089 GCF_015228065.2 Penaeus monodon
AAAATATCTTGATATGATTCCTTTTAATCTATCCCCAAAGGGTTTTTCACTACATCTAAGCCCAAGAAACACGAAAGGGGAATGTATACCATTGGTAGGGAGTTAGACTGGGCTGACAAAAACTTTTTTAGGGAGAGGTGTGGTAAAGACCCAGCCCCAGGGGAATGTTAGCGGTTAGTAGAATCGATCCCCCATCACGAGTCTTTGGAAAAACCGTTATTTGTATTTGACCTTTTTAAAGCGTATTTTTGGGACTCAAGAGAGGTCGTTGGCAACCGGGTTCCTATACGGAGAAGTGACACTCTGGGGGGTGGAAAAGGTTTTTCACTCGCTTTTGAGAAGGCATGGACTGGTGGCGGTGATACACCCAAAATGGCGAAGGAAGCTTTTTTTTCAGAGGCTTTAAATGAAGGCCTGTGAGGTAGACAGAAAAGATTTGCAGTCGAAAGTATTTAAACCATTTTCGACTTTGGTTCTCCCAATAAAAACACTTTTCCAGAACTAACACTGCCTGAAAATTTTTCCTAAAGTAATTGGCCTTACAAAACGCTTCTTCGTGAAATTGAAAGTTCATTAGGGGTCAAATCCTTACCCATTTTGGTTTTCCCTGGAAAGGGTTTTTTGGGGTTTCTTGGATTGGCATTTTTCAAAAACAAAAAAAGTATTGACTGCCATTCCATGACCCCGGGTGGGGATTTTTAACCGCCCCATTTTGGGCGGGACACAGATTTATTCAAGATTCCACATGGAGACACAAAAACCCTTTCAACCCAAACTGTACTCTGAAAAAATTAATTTACGTAAAAAAAAAATCTAACGGGGAGGTTCACTAAATTCCAGAGGAAAAAAGGGAATACGATTTTCGGTGAGTGTTGATTGTTTTTTCCTTAAAGTAATCTTTCAACGGTCGGCTTGGAGAAACCTGGCTAATTTTAAAGTTTTAGTGGATTAAAGGAGGTCTGCTGGTCCCCAGATGATTCAGAGATCTGGTAAATTTTGGGGGGGAACCCGGGCTATTTACTTTGCTGGGTGCGGGTGATAACCAGGAATCGTTCCCCCTGATTTACTTTTAGGGACTGACATCCGAAGCATAACAGTAAACTCTGGATTTGCTATGATAAAAAAATCAGGAGGAGGAGTGAACGGCCGCGGGTTTGGTCTTTGCCACAATTTTTTTTGGTGCATTGGCCAACACAAGGTAGGGGGTTGCCCCCTCCTTCGGAAGTAGGGCATCGGGATTGCAAAGCCTTCCCAAATAAGGGTTCTTTTTCTTTTTTTTATACGTAAGTAAGGATCTTTCCCTTATTAGGCAGCCTCGTAAAAGGGTGAAGACGAAAGGGGCCCACATCCACCGGGAGTTTCATGTCAGGGCTATGTTTTTTTCTAATGCCTACAGACCTTGCACTCATTCCGGATGCTGAGCTTGCTGTTACTCGTGGTCGTACAGTGACCACGATGGAGATTTAGATTCCCGATACATTGTATTTGATGTCGTTATCATTGAGATGTGAGAGAAGGGTTTTCATCTAGGATGCTTTGAATGCGGTACCCTTTTTTTCCCCTCAGGCAGAGTAAACCCTTGGGCTTAGATGGAGAAAAATTGTTTTATGAGACAGCATTAATGTTTGGGGTGTCATTTTTTCTGTTGGGTCACCTTTTTAAGAATCAGTGATAACATTGGGTTAGATTATGACCGATTCGCATGGGTACAAAAAAACCCATTTATAAGAGAAAAACTCGTCAATCGGGACACGAAAAAATATATTAATGTAGCGAGAATTCATGGGAAAAGGGGGCTCGTGATAAACCCTGGCGGGGGAGACTGGGGAAAGAGACATTATCGCCCAAACTTCTTACAAAAAGCTGTGAAAAAAAGGGCCCAAAACCTTTACAACTGCTTTTCTCTTCCCTTAAACCCCGGCAGTTCGAAATTCTCCCCGGATAACGGGCAAATTTGTCGTTGCCCTCCCGCTCCCATGGCCTCCCACCTCTTCCAACTTTTGTTTGAAAAAAAAGTGAAGGGTTTTAGGGGTTTTTTTTATAAAACCCTTGTATTTTTTTCAGTATTTTTATCTTAAAATCTTAAATTTCCCTGTTGTCGGTTTTTTAGATTGCCTTTAAAATTATTTGTTTATCATTACTGATATTTATCTTATCTTTCCTATGCTAAACAATTTTTATTTTTTTTTAAAAATTACTATTATTACAGTTCTGTAATCGTTAAATTTTTTATTATCACATAACTTATTTGTGTTATCATTCGTTTACAGCAGTCAAGTACTAGAAAAATACCCCGAAAATTTACCTTAATACGATTAAACAAAAAAAATAAAGTAATAAAATTTTTTAAAACGTAAAATACGTCAAAAAATTTTAAATATTTAAAATTTTATAATGAATTCATAAATAACACAAAGAA
>NC_051413.1:32707152-32707319 GCF_015228065.2 Penaeus monodon
GATCTCTCAATGAAAAGTATCCTGTATCCTAAAAAAAGGCCAAAAACTCCAGAAGGATCTCCTTTTGGTAGGAAAGTGGGGTCCTCTACCCCTGGCATTCCTCCCCGTGAATGCACTGTTTCTATTCCCCCATTCTGCTTCTCGGGCTTTTCTGTTCGCCCCCCCCC
>NC_051413.1:32707357-32708245 GCF_015228065.2 Penaeus monodon
CCCTCCCTTTTGATTTTTCTATCCGGCCTATTTGATGTTCCGGGTGTAAAAAATTCGGGAGGGGTAAGGTGAAATAAGTAAGATGAGATATAGTAACCTGAAAATTCCAAAAGATCCATCTTGACAAATCTTTATTAATGCAATTATTCAAATTCTATTGAAATTCGTAGGGAAACAGAGACTTTGATCGCATGTTCAAAATAATTAAAAATACACGCAACAAACGAATGTATTTTATTTTTAAAATTTAAAAATAGGATAGAAAAAAGGGAAACAAAATTCACCAAAAATAAATAGAAATTTTGAGGAGTCTATTTTTTTAGTAACTGATAAATTTCCCTTTTAAAACTGCAGGTCGCGTCCTTCTTTTTCATTTCCTCAAATAAAGCCAAACTCATGGTTTACAAAAGCCTCCCGGATGAGATCACACTGCCAAAACATCTACCATTTTCTTTTGACAAAATAAGCAAGCCGATTTACATATCCTGTTTCCTGCGTTATTTAAAATAAACTCTCACACTATTGCGCAGAAAATTGGGAAAAAGGGGCGAAAGTGTGGTAGTTAGAACCTTGTCGAAATGAGCGGTGTATTCCCCTGCGGGGAAATTGGCTTACAGGGGTTTTGGGCTAAGATCGGGGGATTGATTTTTCTCCCCGTGCACTAAACAGGGGGGTTTTTATTACCACATCCATCTCGTGTAAAGATAAATAAGGAGCCTTTCCCCATTTATCTTTTGTTTTATTTTATTTTTTTTTCTCTCTCTTTTTTCTTTTTTTTTGGGCTTTTCTTATTCGTTTTTTTTTTTTTCTTCTTCCTCCCTTTTCTTTTTTTGACTTTCCCCGCGTTTTTTTTTTTTTATTTTACTCCTTACTTTTTTAAAGTTTTTG
>NC_051413.1:32708365-32708835 GCF_015228065.2 Penaeus monodon
ACTTCACTAATTTTTTTTCTCCTTCATCTTTCCCTCATTTCTACTTCCTTTTTCCCCCCATTCTTCTTTTTCCCTTTTTTCCTCCCTTGCTTATTTACACTACACCAGCTCACTCCAAAAAACCCTTGCGAACTAAAAAAAAAAAATTTTCCCGTTATTACACTCCTTAACCAACGGGGAAAAACTTAACACTAGTGATACGGAGGGCTTGCGCAAATTGGGGCGCCTGGTAGAGTTGCGGTGTCCCGGTAAAACATATTAAATTTTTCTTCAGGTATTTTTTATTTTTTCTGAAACTACATGGGGTTCTTTTTTGGGGTAAGTGGGTTATTCTGGAGGCCTGATTTATATTTTTTGAAAATACAAATGGTTTTTTGAATTTGGTTCTCGCTGACGATATACTATATTTCCCATAACACTGATAACGGTATTCGTCATCATCAGCTATAAATCAGGTCGATAATACTTTT
>NC_051413.1:32708939-32709204 GCF_015228065.2 Penaeus monodon
CTGTAGAATATTTAGTATGACTTCCATCCTAAAACCTCAAATTTTTATTTCTTATCACATTTCCAAAACTTAAAAATGATAAGAATCCTGTTTTCCCTCGGGAGTGAAGGGGGGAAAAGGGGGGGTGTCGCCAAAGAATTAGGAAAGATTCGTGATTAAACTTCCATGAAAAAAAGTTTTCTCTGTACGACTATTATCAAAAAAATGATATCGGGGTTTTTTTTTTTTAATTATTTTACATATTTTTTTAAAAGAAACTATTTTA
>NC_051413.1:32709713-32710110 GCF_015228065.2 Penaeus monodon
AAAGGTCAACACTCAAAGTGAAAAAGATTCTGTTCGTACGAATGACGAACTTGACATTTAAGGGGGTCATTCTTTTTAAAAGGAAAAAAACCCCCTCGCAAGTCACTTTTTCCCGTTAAGGCCCCCCAAACTAAAAAACCTACCCCATTGCTGAAAAGCTCCCCCCACCCACATCAGTGCCCCTCTCGATCACATGATAAAGCACTCTCATTTCAAGGTCCCCCAAAAGAGTGCGGGAGGGAGGAATTGCCATAACAATTAAAAAGTTCAAAAAGCAAGGGCATCTGGCAAATTTTAAGGGGTTCCCTGTCGACCTGCCCAACACTCACTGCCGGGCGCGAGCCATAAACCGGTTAGCACCCATGTGGGGGATGGGAATTTTTTTGCTGCACTCTTG
>NC_051413.1:32711528-32711617 GCF_015228065.2 Penaeus monodon
TTTTTTTTTTTTTTCCCCCACCCCCCTGTTGTTTTTTAATAAACAATCTAATAATACATAAAATAATACATACTCAAAAAACAAAAAAT
>NC_051413.1:32712065-32712503 GCF_015228065.2 Penaeus monodon
GGGAGCCAGAAAAAAACCCATCGGACTCGCATCTACGAACTCTCACTATCCGAAAACTAATCAAACTTCCCTTGTTGTGCTTAATCACCTCGGCCGGCCGTGATCACCCAACTGCCATGAAATTGGATCCAAATTGCCACTGTTTACACGGATAGCAGCCACGCCGGAGACTACTGCGCTGCCCGCTTGCCTTCCGAGACTGACTTTCTGACTGTATATCAGGCTGTCTGCAAGACTGCCTGGCGAAGGGATTGACGGAGAATCTCTTTAATGGACTGGCTGACTGAGCTTTAATGGACTGACTGTGTGAGGTAACTGACTGATCGTCTGCCTTTCTGTGTCTTTGTCTCATAGTGTTAGTCTATGTCCGCTCTGATGCATTTTAAAGTTTATATAACAGTTAGAGTGTCGTCAAGTTAACACAAATACTGATGGACA
>NC_051413.1:32712825-32713547 GCF_015228065.2 Penaeus monodon
CGCCCCACAAAGTGTCCAGCAGGGAGCCCCTCCATCCTCCTTCCCGAGTAACCCCCCCCCCAAGCACCTCCCCCACCCCCAGGAACCGTCGTTGATCCCTGCAACCACTGGTCTCCATTCACGCCCTTCATTTATATCCGCTGGACTCCCCCCCCCCCTCCTCTCATCACTCATCTCGGGATTCTGTTCCGGGTCCTTACGCAAACCTAGGAATGAAGGATGGGAAAGCTTCGGTCCTTGTTAACGTAAACAAAGAATACGTATGTGCTTTCTAACGATTAGTAACGCCATCCATTGAGTTAACGCAACAATTATACATTTTGATTTCGTCGTTCATACTGGCAGATATCATCTTATTTGCTATTACTCTTGTTTTCAAAAGCGCAAATGGGCGTGGCTGGACAATCGTCATAATGTCTACTTCACTACTGTCATCCTACTGACTAAAAAGGAGAAAAAACATACCATGGCACTATTTCTAGGTTTCAATCTTACGTATAGTCCCCTCCTGACACAACGTCAATCCCTCTTGACCCCGTGACCTAGTGTGACCTGACCTCGCGCTTCGCTCCCTTTTCCCCTCTCATGCCTATTTCCTTTCTCGCACTTGATGCCACTCGACTCTCCAAACTAGATGCTGGAGCTGATCTCGCGACTGTGTTTAAATTGGAGAATTACTCTTAATATAAATCAGGTCATTAATATGCAGATTGTGCAAACGG
>NC_051413.1:32713697-32713877 GCF_015228065.2 Penaeus monodon
AAAAATAGAAACACGTGTGCAGATCAGGAACGGCACACATGCACAAAACTTAATAAACAAAATATAACATGATGGTCTGCAGAGCAATAAGGTAAACACTTAACCACGCGAAGGGGCGAATGAAAGAGAGAGAGAGAACAGAAGATAAAAGACGGGAAAAAGGGGGAGACTGAAAGAGGT
>NC_051413.1:32713935-32714017 GCF_015228065.2 Penaeus monodon
TGCTAAATCAAATGGCTGATAAAAGGGGTGGATTGAAAAGGCAATAAATAATTTGGATAAATAATCATGCAAGAACAGGGGG
>NC_051413.1:32714468-32714600 GCF_015228065.2 Penaeus monodon
GAGGGCAAGACCCAAAGACACGCACATACACACACAAGAAGATGGTCCCGCTTGCATACCGGATCCCAGAAATAGCCGAGACAATTTCAATTAACCGGAATCAGGTCACATGGCGAGGGGAAAAGAGGGGGG
>NC_051413.1:32714791-32715050 GCF_015228065.2 Penaeus monodon
ATGGGGCGAGAAGGATAAGAAAGATGATATAGTAAACAGAAACAGACAGAATTACAGGATAGAACGAAGAGTAACGAACGAATCAAAGCGCACGAGTAATAAAGTGGTGAAAAGGCAACATAGTGCTCCCTTGTGCACCCACGTGGCCCACAAGCGCCCTGGAAAAATCCAGTCACAAGACGCCGCTGCCATGGCGACGGGAACTCGAGTGCGCGGCGCACACATACCTACGGCGCGCGCTGTGGGCAAAAGGAAGAAC
>NC_051413.1:32715196-32715781 GCF_015228065.2 Penaeus monodon
AACTGAAAACGAAATTAGGGGAGTGGAAGAGGCGAGGAAGTGAAACTGAATAACTTACTTGGTTTACAAATGCAGTGCACTTCTGAACATTATAAAAAAAATACATCAAGCCAAGCCGAGGTCTGCTGTCCTCACCAAGGCCTCTAAATATTTCATAAATATAATGGTTCGGGTAATTCACAAGCATGTTCAAAACTTACGAAAATTAGAAGGGCACTGATAGAGAAAAGGAATAAATATTCACTATGATGAAGTAATAATCACGAAATATAAAATACAGTATACATCGGCAAGAGAAGGTTCACATAAAACCGTGATGCGTTTAGCTTAAAATACAAATTCATAAAATGTAAACTGGGATCAAAATACAGACTCACAAGTACAGAATGTAACGTAAGCAAAGGCGCAGACAAAACCTTATAGGTCTAATTAATACTGTAATAGAATGTACAGCCCTAGAAGGGTTTTTTTTTTAACGAGGTACAAAGTGTTTTCCTCAAATATACAATTCCACGCCATGGCACTGTGTATTGCAGATGTTAGAACTAGGAGAGAAGCTCGTGTGCAAGGTATTTCAATGAGAAT
>NC_051413.1:32716342-32717158 GCF_015228065.2 Penaeus monodon
CATACATCACCAGCTAGGCGCAAGTTAAACCAATAAATCAGACAGGGGCCACAACTATGTACATCCATAACAACATCCGCGACAGGCATATAAACCGCCACATAAATACATAATCAAAACACAGTATAGAAGGAAAGAGCGAGCGAGAAGGACGAGGAAAAATGAGTAAAAAGCGAAAACATGACGAAGGAGTGCGAATGAGCGAAAATGGAGAAAGGGAAATAAAATAAGAGAGAAAAAAAACGAGAGTAAGTTGAGTGAGAGCGAAAATGGGGAAATAGAAGTTTAGAAAGTAGAAAAAAGGAAAGAGAAAGACAAAGAAAAGATAAAAAGAACGTGAACGAGGGTAATAAAAATAAAAATAAAACAAGAAGAAAAAGCAAAAACAAGATACAAGACACCGAGATACGAAAATGAACGAATAAGAAACAATAGAGGAAGAAGAGAAAAGCGAAAGTAAGATACAAAGGAGCGAAAGAGGAGAGAGTAAAAAGAAAAAAAAGAAGCAGAACAGGTCATAACACGAAAAAAGGAAGCAGAATAGGTAATAACACGAAAAAAAGGAAGCAGAACAGGTAATAACACGAAAAAAAACAATAGCAATAGCAATGGAATAAGGCGAATTTGCAATGGAAAACGAAAATCGAAAGCGAAAAAAAAAGTCATAGAGAAAACGTAGGTGGGAACAGGAAACTGGAAATCAAAAATAGAAAAAAGGGGAAAAAGCCCAAAAAAAAAGAGATTTTCATCAGTTTTCCCATGAATATCAATGGCGGCCGTCGTCATCACCGCTTCTATTCGGACACTTTTATCCGC
>NC_051413.1:32717736-32717955 GCF_015228065.2 Penaeus monodon
AATCAAAATGTCTTCCACTGACCCGCCCGCGACGCCGAGCAAACCAAACAAATGAGGAACAAAAACACACAAAGAGCACAGAGGTAAAACACAGAAGAAAGAAAGAGGGGGAAAAGAAGAGGAAAAATAAACAAGATGAAGGGGAGACTGGAGAAGAGAGCTGGGAGGTTGGCAACTTTAACCGCGTATGTAAATAGCCCTAATATATTCCCTGAATAA
>NC_051413.1:32718025-32718090 GCF_015228065.2 Penaeus monodon
AAACGAAAGAAAGACTTTACGGGTATAAAATAATATCAAAATTGCGCCATTAAATGTTGAAGTGG
>NC_051413.1:32718666-32719169 GCF_015228065.2 Penaeus monodon
CGATCATAAGTGCCAGTACAAACCAACTGCAGGGAGGAACAAGCACACACACAACAGCAGCCCATCAAACGAACGAAAAATATAACGAAAACAACAAAAACCATCACATCTTTTTAAAAAAGAGTAACTCGAATTACCCCCATTCCTTAACTAAATAAAATGCACCACTTTGCCCTAGTAATCTCTTAATCTCGTGCCATGCGTGTAGGAGTCATATTGCCATGTATAACACATTCTTTTTCACCCCTATAGGCCCATACAGAGCCACGCCCAGGCAACGGGTACACAGCTCGGTTGCCATGTCGTGCTTAATAACGCGATGTCACGAGTTTTTCGTCCTTAATTATGCATTCGGGACATTGCATGCATATCCTATAAGGAGCAAGGTGTACACAACAACTTAAAACTATATATTTTTATTTCAATGTACTTTCCGGACATGGAATAGTATCACTACGCTATCAAATCATGAGGTGGAATTTCATCTTTATTGACTTTTGAGA
>NC_051413.1:32719503-32720436 GCF_015228065.2 Penaeus monodon
TTTCATATATCCACTTTCTCCATTTCGTCAACGGCCAGCAGTAATGTTCCCAAATCTAATTAATTAATCGTCGCCATTTTGGCCACTCTAAAACTACAAAAAAAAAACACTAAACGCTGGGCACCCGCGTCCACTTGCAAGGCCCGAAACCAGAACGCACACAACTCCACACAGAAAATGAGCAATCCACACGGCATTAATTAAAAGATCAAAATTAACAAATTAACATAGACTCGTTGGAAAGGATAACTCGGGCGGGGGTTACGGGGGTGAGGTAAGGGATTGGGGAACACAAATCAGAAAAAAAAAACAGGAGCCGAAACAATTATCTGGCAACTACGGGTGTCAAATAAGCTTCATTTATTGATGAGAGGATTGTATGTTCGAAGTAAGGAAGTAGATTAAATTACTAAGAAACTGAATTAAACAAGACGAAAGTCGGTGCCAAAACCTGGAACAATAAAATACGACAAAAATCGAGGGAAAAAAAAAATCACAAATAGGCAAACTAACTGACCAAAATATTCAACCTAAAGAGTGCATAGCGTAAACCAAAATAAAAAGAGGGAGAGAGAGGAAGGGACCAGCACTAGCGAAAAAAAACAACAACAAAAGAACAAAGAGCTGAAAAAGAATACACGCAAAAACCCAAAGGCGCTTCTCAAAACGAGGAGTAACCGTTGGAATCTCAAAGCCGAGGCAAGTGGGCCTAGCAACCAAACACGAAAAAAGAAGAAAAGAAAAATAATTACGGCACAGAAAATGTCAAAACTAAACACTCCGGGAACTAATTCCATTGCTCAAAACAGCCGGATTTTCCCCCCCTTTATTATTGTTCTATGATAATCCGCTAAAATACATCTGAAAAGCTGATCAACCCAAACAAAAAATTAACTCAAATCCAAAGACCAAACTGGGCCTAGCAACCAACTT
>NC_051413.1:32720486-32721214 GCF_015228065.2 Penaeus monodon
CTCCCTCAAACTAATAACAATGCTGAAAATTAACGTGCCTATTTTTCTTAACCCGCCAAAATATATCAACACAGACAGAAAATAAACCCGAAACCAAACGCCACTTTCGGCCTAGCAACCAACCCAGCGCGGAAAAAAAACGGGAAAATAAAAAGAAACCACCAAGACACAGAAAACGGGGAATCCAACACACTCCCAGAACTAATAACATTGCTCAAAAGAAACCCAAATATTTCTCCTTAATCTGCTCCCCCCCCCAAAAAAAAAAAATCAGAAAATCGTATCAACTACATAAACAAAAAGAAAATAAAGCCAAAACGAAAAAAAAATACCCTACTTTCGGCTTAGCAACCAACCGAACACAAACAAAGAAAAGAAATGAAACAACACCGAGACACAGAAAACGGGAAAACTAAACACTCCCCAGAACTAATAACGTTGCTCATAAAGGAAAACGTACAGCCTCGTGCCGCCAGGATTTATTGCCGTCCTAGGAAAATATCACCTTTAATGAAAACTGAAAACAGTCCGGACAACTCCGGTAATTAGACATAAATTCAGAACCTCAACAGCTATGACCTAAAGAGGCTAAAAATAACTTGATTTAAAAGACCTCGCGCGTTCTCCTCTCCTCTCCCCCCCTCCCCCAACACACCCCTGATTCTCTTCCACATAAACCCTTCTAAATGCTACTTTTCTCATTAAGAAATGGAGATTAGTGTCGGCGA
>NC_051413.1:32721243-32721417 GCF_015228065.2 Penaeus monodon
AACATCAACACGTGAAATCTACAAAGCTCAGGAAAAGACCCGGGTTGAGAGTTATTCTAGCTGGGAGGCGTCTGGGCCAAGCGATCAAACAATCTTGGAAATTGCATAAAAATATGAGTATCGCGGCCGGAATCCGTGCTTCTGCTGCAATAGTCAGTCGTGGCCTCGAGGGTT
>NC_051413.1:32721930-32722132 GCF_015228065.2 Penaeus monodon
CGTGTTCGTGTCCCTACGTATTTACAGGGAAATGAGTGTATTTATTAGCCCACATTTGCTCCCCGACCTCCTGTCAAAACAAAACACAGGCACACGAGGGCGAGGCGGGTGTTTTGAGACACAAGACCTCTCCTCTGCCTTGCTCCTACTAGTTCAAATACAAGCGTGAATAATGAACAAAGGTTTGGCCTATTTCGCTCGC
>NC_051413.1:32722319-32722636 GCF_015228065.2 Penaeus monodon
GAAGCTTCTCCCTCGCACAAACGCTTGCTTACCGTCTCGCTGCCATGACAATCCACGCCGGCGAACTTAATTAAAAGTACATTTCTCCGGCAGCCTCAGCCTCAAGGGCCTGGAGAGGAGGAAATGTAAATGTCCCTTCCTGAATGACTTCGCGCGGATTCAAAATATACCCCGCGTGACAACCTGACAACGTGACTTCCTGCGCCAGGGAGAGAGGAGAGAAGACGAGGAGAGTTCAGATCGCCAACGGCCTCTAACGAGAGTCTGTGAGTGAATGTAGGATATTGTCCCGTTCTGCAAGGGGAATGGAGATGGGA
>NC_051413.1:32722876-32722997 GCF_015228065.2 Penaeus monodon
AAAAGACGGAGGAAGAAGAGGAAAAGGAGAAAAAAAAGAAAAAAAGAAAGAGAAGATAAAAAAAATCACAGACAACGGACGCGACTTCTGCCAATGGTGAAACTGATAGCTGAAAGTGACT
>NC_051413.1:32723300-32723774 GCF_015228065.2 Penaeus monodon
AGACGGGCCGCAGCGCCGTCTCCGCCCGCGCCTCGCCATTGTCAGCCGGCTGCCATGTCAAATTCCCGCGCCGTATCAGCCGGACTTGCTAATCCCCGAACTGACACTTCAGCACGGCGGGGATTACGGCCGCGCTGACGTGTGGGAGATAAGATAAACCCGCCAGACAATGAGTAAGGGACGGGGACGATGGGAGAGAAGATACGTCGTATTTTGAAAGAAAACACAAAATGAAAATAGGAATCTCAGCTGAAACCTTCGCCAATTCCACAGATGAAACGGGAAAGAATGGAGATGGAAAAGCCCAGAGAAAGAACTTGTAAACGTTTATATATAAACTACATGAATATTCAGGCGGGAATCTTCTGAACTTTTCCCCCGGAATTAAATCCCCTCGAATTTTGAACGCATTTGAAACGCTGGGATAATTATAATGTTAGAGCCATATATCAGATCTCAGGAGGGGATGCCAGC
>NC_051413.1:32723868-32724839 GCF_015228065.2 Penaeus monodon
CAGTTAGATATTCTTCCTTTGTGACGTAATTCCTTCTCGTTAACACTTTTTTGTACATTTTTCAAAACAAGCTCTGGCGTCCCCCTGAACCCTAGGGGATTACAGAAGACAAGTGCAGTTTCAGAAGAGCGATTCACCCGCTCTGCTGTACAGTATGGGAATTTGGAGGTCAGGTCCGCTCTGACCCTTTTCATTACGACTGGGAACTTCCTTGTCCGGAAGTAAGGCCTATTCCGCTGGGCTTGCAGATGGGAACTTCACCTGTCGGGTCGGCTGGCGGGGAGGCAGATGGACCGACAGCAGGTAGACGCCCATGCTCGGCGGAGGGAATCTGTCGTAGAGGGGGATTTGCTGCTTCGCCTTTCCAGGGACCGCTCGCCCTTCCTCTCATCCGGCCCTAGCCCACAGGGCCACGAGGAGATACATTAAAGACACCCATAACCTGTTTTCCTTCGCCACTCCCCCTTCCCTTCCTTACGTTCAACAACGAGCGGCGATTGCGAAGGTAGGCCTATCAAACATGGTGTTCCTCGTCACCTTTCCTGCAGATTCTCGTTACGGAAGGACATAGGATAGGCTTGAGAGTTCCGCCAGCTCGTGGTTCCTGCTCGTCTACCTCCTTCCTGCCGTCAGCCCGTGATGAGACAGCCCCAGCAACGGCCCTTCGTTCGCGATAAGGGCGTCGTTATGCATCGCCGCTTGCCTCCCTGAGATGCTCTGCAACGTGATAAGACAACAGGCATCATCCGGATCTTGAGGTGAACGATTACCTTTAGTTGACGCCCATGACATTTAATGCATGTCCATGAGTTCTCCTCTGTTCATTGCTCATTCATTTTGTTTGTTTATTTAATCTCTGTTTCCTTTTAGTTTATTCAGTGCTGTTCATTTTAAGTTAATTATTTAGTACTGGAAATTATCTTCCTCATCTGTCGTGAGTTTCTGTCCGTATATCCGTCCGTATGTCTCTT
>NC_051413.1:32724930-32725382 GCF_015228065.2 Penaeus monodon
CTTGGGCATGGAACACGAACATTGCACCTGAATGCCGGAAAATACCAATACTGCAGAGTTGCCCGCGGTGTTCTTCCCGACTCACCCCCCCCCCCCCCGCCGTCCTTCCTCCTTCGCTCGGCCGTTTTCTCTCGCCCTCCGGATACGAGTCGCATTTTCATATCTCATCACTGCTCGATCGGCTGCCGCTGCCTTTCCGCAGTTACCACACGTTTGCGGTATTTGATTCTGGATATTTTGTCCGCCTGCGCCCCGGGTCTTGATTTAGGTGACTTGTTTATGGGCCGCGAGTCATGGAGGGGGAAGGGGGGGGGCGTCGCGACTCGCTGGAAACCGTCTTATGGAAAGTATGTATTTAATATTCTTTCAAGTGCTTTGTGGTCTAGTATTTTTAACAGTAATAATCTAATTTGTCAATGTTACGTTCTTTCAAACATTTCCTTTGCATATAT
>NC_051413.1:32725586-32725790 GCF_015228065.2 Penaeus monodon
GCGGCCCCCCTCTCCCCGTCACTGAACTAAACTTCATCGGTTCTCCTTCCGGGATTCTGTTCTCCCCAAAGTTCACCCGAACCGCGATCATCCGGTTCAACACGATGGAACTGGAGCTTTTACGAACTCCATTTCGACTGACATTTACTCTCCCGGCTGACACAAGGCGAGGAGAACGCGGTGGCAACAAGTGCTAAACCAATA
>NC_051413.1:32726159-32726252 GCF_015228065.2 Penaeus monodon
TAATAATAATAACGAAAATAATGACTCGCATTAAAAGAATAAACACATCTTCAAAACATACGAAAACGCATACAACGATAAAGCAACAAATGG
>NC_051413.1:32726301-32726478 GCF_015228065.2 Penaeus monodon
CGATTCAAAAAATGCACATCACAGAACACCAATGCCACGCGACACGAGCCGTGTGATGCAACACACCTTTGCAACGTCGTGCGTAAGGGGGGAGCACATCAACGCGGTGCCAATTTTATCGCTTCTTCGCGCAATCAGTCCCGGGAGTTATTTAGACTTTTATGTTTCCTTTTTGTA
>NC_051413.1:32727337-32727927 GCF_015228065.2 Penaeus monodon
CAACGTGCTTGTGTGGAAATGTGGCGAAAGTTCTTTTCACTCCATAATAAATTACATACCCTACATAGGATAGCATGAGAGAAATAAACGTAAAACTCAGATGAAGTTAATCACGACTGGGGGTTATATATGACCAAAGAACCTGACGGGTACTTTACTTGCAGCATTCACGCCCTCATAACTCTACGGGAAGGAAACCCGACAGTCAACTTAGTCGACCCAGGAAGATGAACGAGGCACGCACTTGCTCCACCGTTCACTCGCATTAATTTCGCTAAAGGAAAATCTATCGTGGACCACAATCAACTCCATCACAACAAACTGCAATGACTATAATAAACGCAACGTCAAAACTACTTCTTTTTTTTTTTTGATTGTGTACAGCCGTTTTTCCCCGACTATCATTTTTTCCCATTTTGCTTATTCCTTTTCAATGTCATTTCCTTCTCGTGTTGTAGAAAGAGATAGGAAAAGAAACATATTAAGGGTCATTCAGAGTCATCATGTTTCGTATTTTTCATTATCCGCGGAGATTGTTGTGAAGAGGAAAATATAAAATGGAATCGGAGATTGGAGCGAAATAATCTTAA
>NC_051413.1:32728890-32729316 GCF_015228065.2 Penaeus monodon
CCCCCCCAAACCCCTTTCCCCATATCCTCCCCCTCACTTTTTTCCAAAAACTCGCGCATAAGGGATCCCTTCCTCTTTACAAACAACGGGCAGGCTTGTCCTTTTAAAACAAAAAGAAGAATCTATAGCTCTCTATACCTCAGGGCCTTTGCAAAGCGGGGCGTAGGGCCTTTGGGAACGTACAAAATTTAAATTGACACCCGGATTCAATTAGGGTTTTCCCTTTTCTGGTGGTTTTTTTATTCCTTTTATTTTTCACTTGTTTTTTCCCTATGAGTTATGTTTAAGGTTCACTCCCTTCCATTCAGTACCCCCGTTCTCTCCCCTTCCTTCAATCTACTTTACCACCCTTAACCAACCCAACCCTTAATACCTCCTACAGAATTAAACGCAAACTCGGGCTGAAACCCACTTGCTTCACACTTT
>NC_051413.1:32729451-32729704 GCF_015228065.2 Penaeus monodon
GGAGGGAGGGGGAGGGGGGAAAAAGCGGACCAAAGCCGGGGCCCTTTTGGGGCGTGATGGATCGCGTCCCGGGCGGCGGAGGCTGTTTTATTGGGGCTAAAGAGAAGGCTCGCGGGGCATTAGAGGGATCCGGGCATTCCACTGGCAGTGATTGGGAGCGGAGGAGGACAAGGCGGACGGAGGACTAAAGGAGAATAGGGAATGAGAGCAAGAGAGAGAGAATAAAAAATATATATGCTACTCTGGGTTCATC
>NC_051413.1:32729981-32730185 GCF_015228065.2 Penaeus monodon
AAAACCCTTTGCAATTCGCTCTCCTGTTCCTCTCTTCACCTGCACCAAAACACCCTGGATGAATGCCGTATGAGCTCTTCTATACTGCGAGGCCTTTAAGCATTACGCCTGACATTCCCAGGGTACGACCACTTGAACGTCGCTAACGTACAAAATCTTCAAAATTGACACTGGATTCAATATAGGGAATGCCCACTTGAGTAT
>NC_051413.1:32730308-32730655 GCF_015228065.2 Penaeus monodon
ACAGTAACCCCTGTGAGTATACTACACGGGTAATATAAATTCACAAAGAAAAAAGAAAAGAAAAAGAAAACAGTACCCCCTTTGAATATACTACATGGATAAGAAAAACAAAACAATCAAAGAAAACGAATAAACAACCCATTGGAGGACTCCCCAAGGAAAGACAAAACACCACACCCACATTTCCACATCCCTCTCCTTCACCTACATTTCCGGACACATAAATGCTGCATCGGAAGAGCGTGCAGAAGGACTGAAAAACACCTCATACTTATGCCTTCACATTCCTTCTGTGATTGCGGATACCGTGCATTTGTTCTGGGCGACTGAGGAGGTATTAGTGAAGT
>NC_051413.1:32730907-32730997 GCF_015228065.2 Penaeus monodon
TCTACAGTTCAACTAATGGAGGTCTTGCTTTGGTCTAGTCACGCCGGCTGATTCTCCCTACGTAATGTACTTCGAATTACAGGGAAAATG
>NC_051413.1:32731177-32731368 GCF_015228065.2 Penaeus monodon
ACAGCTCTAAAAGACAACCCACAAAAACCCCGAACTTAGGATAAAGATTGCAACACAGACACCCAGCATTGCAATGGAACCTGGAAGAAATTCTTGCGTTGCTAAGATCCTGTGGCGCAGAAGGAGAAGCTCCGGAAAGTCTCGGGTCTTTGAGAAAGGTCAGGCACCTGTCTGCTAATAATAAATGACCC
>NC_051413.1:32731705-32731952 GCF_015228065.2 Penaeus monodon
CGCAAACCACCAACGGCAACAAGCGGTTTGCCGACGCCCGAGAAAAAAGTGGCGACAGGAATGGCACCCTCCAGGAATGTCGCTTCCCATTCCTCCTCCCCTTTTGTCCCAGTGTGCGCAGGGAGATGGACCAGATGCCTGAACACGACGCCCTCCGCCCTTGCCGTCCTTACACCGGCAATCACACGAGCATCGATGGCGTCCTGGACACGCGAATCCACAAGTCAGCAAATACGCACCCTTAAAA
>NC_051413.1:32731993-32732262 GCF_015228065.2 Penaeus monodon
AGAAAAAAATATATATAAATATCGAAGAGGAACACATCCACAACGCGCAAACAAACTCACAAGTATACACCACGAAACCGTGACGCACAAATGAACAAATCTCGACACAAAGAAAGTCCACCTAAGCAAACAAACTACTTCAAGCCAAACAAACCCTGCAGGAGCGCAAACAAGTTAATCCCGAAGCAAACAAATCCCCCCGAAGCGTTAACAAACCATTCTTCTCAAAGCAAACAAAGACCACAAAACGCGAACAAACAAGAGGGACG
>NC_051413.1:32732292-32732988 GCF_015228065.2 Penaeus monodon
GTTCCGACGGAGCGCAATGCCTGTAATCCCGATCGCAACGCGGATTCAGATCCGTGTGCATAATCCCCCACAAGACAGGCTAAGAAGAGAAAGAAAAAAAGGAAAAGACAAAGAAAAATGTGGAACGAAAGAAAAAAAAAGAAAAAGAAAAGAGGGAAAAAAAAGAAAAAAGGAAAAGAAAGATATGAAATGAAAAGAAAAAAGGGAAAAAAGAAGAAAAAAAAGGAAAAAAAAGTCACGGAAGAACCAAGTACACATTTCCCGCCAAAAAAGAATAAATCTGCTCGCGCTTCCCTTCGGCAAGCGAAAGAACTTTTCTACTGCAGCAAAGAGTAAACCCGCACAGCTCCCGGCGTAGCTCAGTATCCTCTCTTGCCTTTCAATAGCAAAGTCAGATCACCATTAAAAAGAGTAAACCAACACTGCATTCCACCTTAAACTCCATCAGTGAAACCAGACCAATGTCACAGAGGAACCTCCACCACACAACATTCTACAACATTCTACAACATTCTTCTTCAGTCAGCGTAGCGAAACCAGACCACCGTCATCAACTTGCACAGGAGATTAAGCATAACGAAGCATTCTAAGCCTTTTACCTCCAACAGTAAAGCAAAACCAAAGGCTAAAGTTGCACCGAATAAGTAAACTAATCCGGCTTTCTAGCTTTAATTCCATAAATGAAATAAACATTGG
>NC_051413.1:32733072-32733576 GCF_015228065.2 Penaeus monodon
ACGAAGCAAAAACAGAGAATCCACCTTCCCTGATGGCATGACTTGACAACTCTCAAAACGAGACAGCGAAACCACCTTGAAGGGAGATTACTACGAATATAAGATCGGATTTCGCAGGATCTTGTATCAGAATGGGAGTCATTTTAATAAAGGATTTTCTTAATTATCTTCAGGCAACAAGAAGTCTCTGTGGCCTAGCATATATATATATGGTTACGAGTTCTCCGTCACTACCTATCTACCTTTTTTCTTGATCTTTAATCATAAACTTTCATAATGAGTGTAACCAAGACGGCCTTGATACCACTATCATAATATAATCGATATTAAAACTGTGAAAAAATAGTTTGTTTTTCTAGTGAAATCAATTTATCTATCGCAATATGTCTTAGGAACTTTAGCCAAAATGGGTAGATAAGGTTACATATTTTCTTGGCTTTTTTGCTTGTCATTTGAGATGTTTCGCAAACTATATCAAAATTATCTATAAAGTCCTTTTTTTTA
>NC_051413.1:32733673-32733971 GCF_015228065.2 Penaeus monodon
CGCCTGAATCTTTTCCTTTGTCACCTTCCCATCTCTTCCTCTTTCCGAATTCGCATTTATTGCCTCTGGTTCCTGTTCCCTCCTGCATTCCCTTTCTCCAAACCTTCATGCAAAACGCATTCTCATTCATTTCGGTGTTATTTGTCAAGATATTCTCTTCTCTCATGCTAGTTTCCATTTTAGTCTGTACGTCTGTTTGCGTTTGTCTGTCTATATGGTATGTCTTACCCTCTGCCACACGTACTCACCATCTATCGACCTATTCGTTTATCTATCGTTATCTCGCTGTCTCGCATAT
>NC_051413.1:32734057-32734233 GCF_015228065.2 Penaeus monodon
GACCGTTCTGCCCCGTTTACTGCCCTTGACGAAACACTTGTTTCTTCCGCCGTGACTCACATGGCTCCAAAAGCTTCGTTGAATGTAGCACTTTCAATCTTCCCTTTAGCCGGACTTCTTTACTCCTTTTTTGTTTGTTTGTTTTACCTTATTTTTGTCCTTCACATATACAACAT
>NC_051413.1:32734346-32734413 GCF_015228065.2 Penaeus monodon
TCTCCTCGCCGTCGCCACCAACAACATCAACATCATTATTTCCGCCACCGCATCCCACGGCCGAGAG
>NC_051413.1:32734466-32734649 GCF_015228065.2 Penaeus monodon
ACATGTACCCTTCGCCCTCCGCCACGTGACTGCCACCCAGGTCAACATTCGTCCTTGAAGCGGGGGCTCTGTGACTCATCATCCCTCAGGCATACCAACCGCCGCATCAGCTGTAAACAAGACAACACTTCGCTTGACCCCATCCCGACCAGGGCTGCCAACCTGGAGCGTGGGGTTGGTGTC
>NC_051413.1:32734712-32734992 GCF_015228065.2 Penaeus monodon
GTTTTTCTCCCTCCGATTTTTACGAGTATCTGCCGATCTGTTTAAATGTCAACGGGAAAAAAATATATATTACACGCCACATCCGAACGTCGAAGATGGGATTTGGCGGGAAGTGAAGGCGCTTACGGCTATTGGAGTCACGCAAACTGCATCAACAAGTGAAAAAAAGAAAAGAAATGAAGGAGAAAAAACGAAAAAAGCAAACAACTCGATGCCACTTAGAGGATCACAAGATCAACACAAGAGAGGGGCTTCTTGAGCGCCAAGACTCGGCTACACG
>NC_051413.1:32735355-32735641 GCF_015228065.2 Penaeus monodon
CAAAGGAGATTTCGAGAGATCACCTTCGTACCAGCTGGGTACCTCTCTTACCGGCAGCTGATGATGAGTTACGACTTGACCAGCTGGCGATCCGTTGCAGCTGATCGTTGCGCCTGCTCGAATATAGGCCTAAGAGTTTGCAACAACACCTCCTTGCAAATGTGAAAGAAGGTTGACGGATTTAACGTACCTGTGGGAGAAAGAGATACAGTGTTAATAATGTATTCTTTTAAATCTTTAACAAAGCAATTGTCAAAAAAAAAATTCAATTAAAAAAAAAATATAT
>NC_051413.1:32736761-32736838 GCF_015228065.2 Penaeus monodon
AGACCAAGCCTTGGTCACTAGATATACCACGGGAAATTTACCGCGATTCTACAGAGTTCTACTTACTTTCTGTCATT
>NC_051413.1:32736955-32737138 GCF_015228065.2 Penaeus monodon
TCGTTGTCGTCTTTTCGATCTAACTCCTTCCCTCCACGTCTTTCCCGCTCCATTAGCAAACCTCCTCTTCATTCCTTTATTGTTCCCGCCATCTCTTATTGCTCTTTCGCTAATTGCTTTCCAGGTAATTCTCCTCTCCTCCCTTCCCTCCGTTCTTCATTGATATTCCTACAGTTGTCACCT
>NC_051413.1:32737539-32738036 GCF_015228065.2 Penaeus monodon
GGTAACTCTGCACAGAAACACGATAGCTATAAAATGCCCTAGAAATCCTCCGCCAGATTACATAACGGTCAAGACCTAGACAATCCACGAAAATCTGGGCCAGATCGTTACCAGAACACGACACTTCAAAAAACATAAGTTGCTGCCAAGTTTTGTGCAATAAACACGAATATCGATCCGAATCACGATTTAAAAGAAAGTTTAACTCTTTTCCGGATAACAAAACAATAAATAGCAAACTCTCACACCTCCGCCAAGGCCCGAATCTACCCTCATCTACCCTCTCAAACTCCTCTAAGATCCACAATAATCTACCATAAAAAAACGTAATAAACCCCCTTACAACCATCCTTTAGAACAAACCTCATTAACCTTCATCCACTCCCAAACAACCACTCATCCGCAAAGCTGCTATTAATCTACTCTAAATCCGACTTCTACGCATCCACCCAGGTTCACGCCCAATATCTGGGGAGTTGGTCCCTGGCTCGGAGGCG
>NC_051413.1:32738221-32738321 GCF_015228065.2 Penaeus monodon
CCCCAGCCCCCCCCCCCTCATCAAGTTCCGACACAATCCGTTATCAACTTTCCGCGTAATCCTGCTTACCAACTGAGAAACTAGGCTTGCTCTTCGTAAG
>NC_051413.1:32738485-32738604 GCF_015228065.2 Penaeus monodon
CACAATCCAACAGGAAAACCAAAGCGACCAGAGTGCCAACCATGTCGACGTCAGCAGTTCAGCCTTCCCACCCACACGACTCGGAACCCCAGGGGGGAAATGGCGACGGAGCAGCATTC
>NC_051413.1:32738676-32738788 GCF_015228065.2 Penaeus monodon
ACGTCTACTGCCGCTTGTTTGCGCATCATTATCACTGGAGTTCTGGCGCCTCCCGATGACGAGGGAGTTGGAGCATTTTTATCTACTACTCCCTTTGTCTACGTCCGTCGCC
>NC_051413.1:32738825-32739012 GCF_015228065.2 Penaeus monodon
CAATCTTCATCTTTATACCTTTTTTTCTGTGTGTTATTTTCGTTTTAGCCCCTTCCCCCCCCCCCTTCCTTTCCCGGCTTTCACATTTTACGTCCTCATAATTTCTGTTTTACTTTCTATTAATTTTTCTCAGTCCTAACCTACACGACTAGAACTGCCGAACTGCTTCTGCCTTTCCTATTTAATA
>NC_051413.1:32739086-32739688 GCF_015228065.2 Penaeus monodon
CTGCTTAATTTCCCACGCACTCTCTGCTTATTCCGCTCCCCTTCTGCTTCTATTACCCGCTTACCCGCTTATCCACTGAAACGCTAGACAAAGAAAGGCGAGAATGAAAGGTAAGGGAGAAGGAGAGACGAGCAGGGAGGTACGGGAAGGAGAGAGAGAGAAAGATAGGGGAAGTGGAAGAGAAGGGGAGAGGTTAAAATGGAGGAATAGAGGAGATAAGAGGAAAATGGAAGGGACGAGAGACGAAAGCGGAAGGTAAGAGAAGAAGAAGAAGAAGAAGAAGAGAGAGAAGAAAACAAAAAGAAAAGACAAAAGAAAAGTAAGAAGGAAAAAAACAAAGGAAGTGACAATGAACTTCAAAATGGTTTGCAAGGAAGGGGAGGAGAGGCATACAAAAAGAAACGAAGAAGAACGAGAAAGAAGAACCGATAAAGAGAGGCACAAGAGCCATGAAGAGAACGAAAGAGGACAGGACAGGAGGGGGAAGTAGAAAATATAGAGCAGTAACTTCTTCATCAAATAATGGGCCGAGGCTCCTGCTGCATCCGACCCAGGTGTCTCCCCCGCGGGTGTCCATAACGCGGGCCCGGAAAGGGACTCGC
>NC_051413.1:32740756-32740835 GCF_015228065.2 Penaeus monodon
GTGCCATCACTCAAGATGAGGCGAGTTGGGAAGTTAATGATCCCTGCGACTCAGGAATCAATCGCGAGGAAGTGCACAG
>NC_051413.1:32741135-32741479 GCF_015228065.2 Penaeus monodon
TACCACTCCCTCTTTCGCGGCATCATATCCCCAGACTTCATATTTTTTCGCTCCAATCACCTAGTCGCGGTATTCCCCGTTCTCCTTAACCTTTTTAGCAGACGAAAATTCACCTCATTTTTCTGCAAGAAACGTTTTTTTTTCTCTCTCTCTCTACCAACTCCTCAAGCTTCCTAAAAATTACGACCAGCTGATCGAGTTGCCAACTAGTCCTTAACGCAACCGACTTTTCCATGATCACTTTTCACCAGGTAACATTTAATTAACCTGAAATCGGATGGGCGCCTCCAACAAGTCAATCTCTCGCCCTCTCTTTTATTTTCCCCTTTTCATCCTTTTATCCT
>NC_051413.1:32741839-32742210 GCF_015228065.2 Penaeus monodon
ACTTGTCCCATTTTCTCCCTTATCCCCTTCTCCCCCTCCCCCCACCTCCTTCTCAACCTACTTTCCTCTCCCCTTCCTTCCCATCTCCCTCCCTTCCCCTAGTTTCCTCTTCCATTCCTCATCCCTTCCTTCTCTCCCCCTCTCTCTCAGCTCCCTTTCCTCTCTCCCCCTTTCTCCCCATCCTTTTCCTCTTTCCCCTTCCCTCTCCCCTCCCTTTCCCTTTCCCTCCTACCCTTCCCTCACCTCCTCTCTCCTCCCCCTCTCCTCTTCCTTTTCCCTCTTAAACTCGACGAAATCCATAATTCCATAATCCATAACGATCGAAGTCGACAGTGCCCGCCCATCACCCCGGCTCGATGGGCGGCTGCCTA
>NC_051413.1:32742480-32742560 GCF_015228065.2 Penaeus monodon
GGGAGGGGGAGGGGGAGGAGGAGGGGGAGGGGGAGAGGGGGGAGGGAGGGAGGGAGGAGGGAGGGAGGGAGGGAGGGGAG
>NC_051413.1:32742818-32742894 GCF_015228065.2 Penaeus monodon
CGGGTTTTATATCGGAAAACGCTGCCGTGTTCATTCCTGTGTCGATGAGCGTCTCGCGATTGGGTTCAGAGCTATC
>NC_051413.1:32743389-32743493 GCF_015228065.2 Penaeus monodon
TATTCTTGCGTAAGAGCTGTCTCCCAGGTAGCCTAAACAGAACGGAGGAATTGGAGTAAGGGGGGGGGGGCAAAGACAACCAAGGAAACTTAAAGAGGAAGGAA
>NC_051413.1:32743567-32743634 GCF_015228065.2 Penaeus monodon
GCGTTCGACATCCTGTTTACCTTTGATTAGACAAAAAGATACAAAATACATTCCGAATAAACCAACC
>NC_051413.1:32743729-32743828 GCF_015228065.2 Penaeus monodon
GCTAAAACTGGAGTCCGTCTAGTTATTATGAAGCTGAGGAATTTCATCGGTAAACAGAACCTAGCTCCATTATTGTCCGAAAAAAGTTACAAAAAAATA
>NC_051413.1:32744709-32745014 GCF_015228065.2 Penaeus monodon
CTTGCAAAAGCCTATCGGAGCCTGTGCTGGGAAAGCGAGAGCGAGAGCAGGGACCATCGTGGGCCCCATAAAAAGATATTACCTTTTATTTGATCCTCAAAGGCCGTGCGTTTAAACTGCCCATAAACCCCTAAATGAGGGCTCGGGTCTTTGTTGACACTTTGAATTATAACAAGTCTGCAACATCAGTTTTAAGGCAATGAAGGCGTTGTCGCGTGATTTATTTGCTTTAATAAAGGTGCAGCTATAGATCCTCGTTTTATCAGAAGCGTTATGGCTTTGGCCGATCTCATTCCGTCCATTGC
>NC_051413.1:32745398-32745511 GCF_015228065.2 Penaeus monodon
TTTCGACAAGACATCTGGGGGAGGACTGAATATATCACGGCGAAAGGACGGGGGAAGATGACAGATAACTTGATAAAGACGAGGATGGATAAGGCTCGCGCTGACGCCGGAGC
>NC_051413.1:32745819-32745970 GCF_015228065.2 Penaeus monodon
CTCCCTGCCATGCAAATGACACAAGTATATGAACTCTAACACTGGTCTCAAAATTATTTTCCCTTCCCATAGAAACCACCATGATATATGAAGTCTGTGAATTAAACACAACACGAAATACATACATGCACAATTCAGCGTTAAAAGTTCA
>NC_051413.1:32746050-32746197 GCF_015228065.2 Penaeus monodon
ACATCATGTAGTATAAAATATTGTATATTAATATGAACTGCTTACAGTGTACCATGGCATTTAAAAACATACATTTTCCTCAGCTTAACAAAGTTATTTTCTCATGCAGTATTACGTAGCCAACACATTGTTAACGCTGAATACTTA
>NC_051413.1:32746240-32746485 GCF_015228065.2 Penaeus monodon
GAACGCAGTTTTAAAAAATTATAAAACTTTGGGAAATTATAAATATAAACAAAACAAATAAACAAGAATGCAGTTAAACAATAACAAATAATTATGGAACTTAGTGAAAATAAGAATATAATGAAACAAATAAACAAGCACGCAGTTATACAACTAAAAACAACATATACACATTGCTCGACATTATCTCAGACATCAGATCCATGGGTCAAGTCAGCGGAGAAGGTCGCAAGGATAACACACAA
>NC_051413.1:32746931-32747088 GCF_015228065.2 Penaeus monodon
CCGCCATACTGCAGAATTTACTCCCACTGACACGTTACGACGCCACCGTCATCGCGGCAATGGGAAAATTATGCGGCTCCGAGCTCACATACGTCCCCCTCGACCGACCCTCGGCCCGCGGTCTCGGCCTCTCGGTCACTCGGTCTCTCTTGCTCAC
>NC_051413.1:32747287-32747401 GCF_015228065.2 Penaeus monodon
GATCTATCCCTTATACTTCCTTTTGAAGCATGCGTTATCTCCCCAAATCTGTGTTCCGTTTCTCCGCCTTTCTGTCTCGTTCATTTGATATCGCTGCTCGCGTCTCACGCCCAC
>NC_051413.1:32747742-32748168 GCF_015228065.2 Penaeus monodon
GAGAGCGAGCGAGCCACCTACTTAAATCAAGTTACCAGCGGCCGTTATCTCACTAAGCGTATTTCGGCAACACGATCCATCCATCAAAATAAAACTTTGACGTAATGGCTTCACTTGAAGGAGCCTCTTCGGCGGCGCCTGAGCCTGGCCTGGGGTGACGGTGCGACGAGAGGAACACAGACGTACCCTGGCGACCAGACGGTGCACACGCGACGAGAGGGTACATGGGCGTCGGGACAATACACAGACGACGCGACGGGAAACAGACATGATGGTACACATGCGACAAAATAGCGCCTAGACGTGGGAAGTACTGTTCGGCCGCTTGATCTATGAGGTACTCAGCGGCTGCATACGTGAGTTCAGGACACAAAGTATCGGAGAAGGGAATAGGGAAGGGGAGGAAGACGATGGGACGGGGGAAAG
>NC_051413.1:32748355-32748520 GCF_015228065.2 Penaeus monodon
TCGCTGCGCCTGACACTAAAGAGATCCTCACTAATACCCTGAAATAGGCCGGCCCTGATCTCTTCGGCCACAACAAGGGAACGAAAAAGGGCTTCGAATCTGAGGGCAGCTAGCTGTTACATTCCCTCTTTAGTTTTCTTCATTTCTTTCTTTATCTTTCTCCAA
>NC_051413.1:32748893-32749059 GCF_015228065.2 Penaeus monodon
GGCCGAAGTAGAAGATAACCACACAACTGCCTTTTCATTTCTTATCAACTCCCTTCCCTCACATCTCCCCCCCCCCCCCCGCGGCGTAACTAGCCTCCCCTTGTTCACCTTCTCACGAAATCTCAGCCTAATGAATGGGTCCGCTTGGCTGCCGGGAAGGAAACTC
>NC_051413.1:32749704-32749908 GCF_015228065.2 Penaeus monodon
CCTCCCTTGCGCTAAAGGTGCTGAAGCCCCCACGCGTCTTTAACTTTTCCTTCTAGTTTTGAAGTTCAGCCGTTTCGCTTTCCGATTTTAACTTGTATTTTTAACTTGCTTTGGAAACTGGATGCGGAATCCTGAGCAGATTACGCCGCACGGCCTCGAGAAGGGCCGTAAACAAAAACCGACCGATACTGCCTTCAACAGCCC
>NC_051413.1:32750346-32750411 GCF_015228065.2 Penaeus monodon
CGCGCCCTCGACATCAGCTGCAGAGACGGGAAATATTGTACTCGGCGGACACATACTGATGACCC
>NC_051413.1:32751074-32751371 GCF_015228065.2 Penaeus monodon
GTCCCCCCCCCCTCCCTCTTCACACCACCGCACACCATCCCGCATTCCTCCCACACCCCCAAATTACAAACCAAAACGACGACAAAATAATAATCAGGAGAGCCAATGTCATCACGTTTTGAAAAGCTATTTCGCATGCAGGGTTGCCAATGACCTTCAGGTACACCAGCCTCCCCTCCTACAGCTCCTCGGCGGGACGACCCCTACGTTGTGGCCTGGCGCAGTTGTGGATGGACTGTGGGCGGCGGATCGGTTTGTGTGGTGGCGCACTGCTTCTTGTAGTCTGTCAGTTTATCG
>NC_051413.1:32752141-32752488 GCF_015228065.2 Penaeus monodon
ATTTCATCCACTATCATCATACCGACCCTCCAATCCCCTTCCTCTTCCCCTCCCAGTCTCCTTTTAAACCTCACTCTCCTTTCCTCTCTCTCCCACTCATGTCCTTCTCCTCTCTCTCTCCTCTCTTCCTCCTCTCTATCCTCTCTCTTCTAACTCCAGCTCTTCAAGGTTCTTCCTCCCCCCCCCTCTCTCCCTCCACTTGAACACATTAATAATCAGCTTCTTAGAGTAATGTCCTCACACTTTTATGCAAGACATCTCTCACAAAGTTCACAAACTCAGGAGCAAATTAATGTCCGAACACACGGAAGCACGCACTCGCTCACTTTCACACTCGCTATCTGTAA
>NC_051413.1:32753060-32753231 GCF_015228065.2 Penaeus monodon
TTACACTGCCACACTCACACCCGCACTCGCACCTTCCCCCTCTCACGCCCATTCCTGCGCCCTCTTGACCCGCCCACTCCAGCCATTCATTCGGTGCGTGTGAGAGCCTCGCGTGGTCTCGCCTGGCGCCGCCCTTGCGCTTTTAGAATGACCCCGTTTCTAATCCTCCCC
>NC_051413.1:32753406-32753663 GCF_015228065.2 Penaeus monodon
TGTTCTCTTTACCCTTAGTGTTTCCCCATTCGAACTCCTCCCTCCCCTGCCTTTACCCATCTTCTTTCCTCTCTCCTCTCTTCCTACCTGCTCCCTGTTCCCTGCCCTTAAGCGCCCTCCCTCTCTTTCTCCCCTCTCCCCTTCCCCCCTTTCTCTTCCTCCCTCCCCTGCTTCCTTCGACCCTTTCCCTCGTCCCCGTTCTCCTCCTTTCCTCCCTTTCTCCTTCCCTTCTTGGCCTTCCGTGAACTCTGCGCTGC
>NC_051413.1:32754165-32754558 GCF_015228065.2 Penaeus monodon
AGCTGCTTGCACAGTTTTAAAACTTTTTCTTTTCTTTTCTTTGTTATTTCATATATTTTTTTCTTCACTTTCCATTTAATACTTTTTTTTTTCTTTTATTTTCTTATTTTTTTTCTTTTTTTTTTTATCCCTCCTTTCTTCGTTTTCATTTTTTCTCTTTTCTTCTTCTTTTTCCCTCTTTCATTTTCTCGTTAATTCCTTTGTTCTCTATCATCCTTCACTTTTTCCTTTATATTTCCTTAATTCCTTTCCTATCATCTTCTTTCCCCTATCTCTTTCTTTATCCGTGTTTTTCTTACACTGTATCTTCCTTCTTCTCTTTCTCTTCCTCTCTTTTTCCTCCAAGATGTCTATCTTGAGTTGATGAAACTTGAACTGGCGGTTTGTATCTTA
>NC_051413.1:32754730-32754884 GCF_015228065.2 Penaeus monodon
TTTATCCTCGTCCGTGTCTCCCACCCATTCGTAATCGAGACCTGCTGCTTGTGCCTCTCGCTTGCCAGGACCTAATTACAGCGGCTTACCCTGGCTCACTCCGGTCCGCGTTTTGCACACGCTACACACCTTCCCGTTTTTCTCTTGTTTCGAG
>NC_051413.1:32755028-32755229 GCF_015228065.2 Penaeus monodon
CCTTTTACTTTGCCACCGTTTCTTCCTCTTCATTTCCCCTCGCCCTCTCCATTTCCTCCACCCCCCCCCTATACATCAACCTCCTCCCCTAAACGTACTCTCCGTACCCCCCCCCCATGAAACTCTCACCCCACCCCATCTCCCTCCACCCCCCCTGCTTCAAGGGCGGGTTCGACCACGAGTCACTTGATAGCTCTAGCA
>NC_051413.1:32755431-32756124 GCF_015228065.2 Penaeus monodon
GCTAACTTTACGCACCTTGCCGCAACCTCACGCAGACCTAACCTCAGTAACACACAACCGCAAAACAAACAAGCATATCAAGTTAAATCTCGTTAAGCTTTTTTTATAAATATATCTCTCTCTCTTTTATGTATACTTCAGACGTCTTATTTGTTTAAACTCGCGAAGGCAATGGAATTGAACACAAAAATGACATAATGAGCCATGATAGACACGCGACGCGCGGCACCGCCCTTCGCCTTGGGACGAGGTCGTTCGGGTCAAGGTAAAGAGACCTCGGCCAAGGATGACTCCGGCCGCGAGAGAGGGGGAAATGACGTCACGAACGGAACTACTTGAAAATCGCTCAAAATATCACTCCTTCGCCATTGCAGAACGCGCCCTGGATGCAATGCAACATAGAGCTTAGTTGGTTCATCAGCGAAATGGACAAAAGACGGGCGTCACACCTCCCTCCCGGCCGGCTCCTTTGTGTTCGGATTTGTTGACGTGGCTTCGGCGGCATATATAGTTCTTTTGTTCGGGTATGTGCGAGGCCTGGCGCTCCCCCTAACGAACTGTGTCATGCATTATCATCTGGCAAACAGCTTTCATCGCGTATTGATATAAAATGACAATAGCCTCTCTTTTTTGGGGTCTATAAAAGGCTTGACGAGCGCGCTACAACACCAACAGATGGCAGAAAACAGTACA
>NC_051413.1:32756185-32756555 GCF_015228065.2 Penaeus monodon
TAATGACCAGGCGGCATTTCTTGCATGACAGTCAAGCATCATCATCATCGAGAGCTTTAAATTAATAGCAGTGCAGCTGACGACCTGATGATAGGCCATTATCACAGAGACAACGGCCGCCTCTTTGTTTACTCCGCTCAACCGCTCTATTGTTTTTCCCCGCGTTGCATGCTTCTTGAGATGCCAGCTATGACACATTGAAAAAGAGAGAAAACACTAAAACGTATCCACACGCATGTCCTGCAACAAAAGCTAAATGAATACATAAATACATTTAAGATGATATAGCACATCAGCTGGCGCGCAGTGTTGCCAACTAAGGGTCAGGGAATTGCCAAGGAATGGCGTCGTTCTGTCCCGACATTTTTTG
>NC_051413.1:32757308-32757545 GCF_015228065.2 Penaeus monodon
CTTACTAGAAAGATACAATGGACGCAACAAATCATCAAAAACGCGGAATAACGCAATTAACGCCGCCAAGCCGCCCCCGGGCCAGCGCCGGACGGGCCCAGGAGCAGTAGCAGCAAGAGGCGAGGTCGGGGCAGGAGGCAGCCAGGCCGAGGGCGAATGGGCGGCCGACCCCGCTGCCAAACAGGGGTCACGTGGGCCAGACACAGCGCAGACAACACACGCACGAGGTTTACTACC
>NC_051413.1:32757692-32757862 GCF_015228065.2 Penaeus monodon
GGGAACTTACCTATAAGGCAAGTTCTATAGATGGAGCTTGATATAAAGGGAGCAGGAGGGCGTGGCGTGTACCGGGTTTTCACTCTTACTGTAGCTGTTCTTACGGAACGCATAAGCTACATTAAGCGTCTACATGTGTTCATGATTAAACACATACTGTTGAGCTCGAG
>NC_051413.1:32758341-32758712 GCF_015228065.2 Penaeus monodon
TATGATGTTCTCAACCACGCGCTTAGTCGGATCAATACCAACCGCCCCCCCCCCCCGTCGAGTCACGCTATCTTGGTCGTGATACACAACATACCAAGCCGTGACAAGTGTAACGCCATCCCATAACTTTCTGTCACGGCATTGCATTTCCGCCGAAGTGACTGAGTTCCTGAGCACACATCTACTGTTTCTTGCAATACTCGGCTAACAAGGCTCGTCTCACGCCAACAGCAGTAACGGTAACGCGGCGGATAATTAATCGATCCCAGCCGGTTCAACCACTCGTACCAGGAGAGACTCAAAATTTAAAAGAATGACTCACGCGAGTTCAAAACGAGTTCGTTGCGTCAGGTAAAAGAATTGTCTTTATT
>NC_051413.1:32758804-32758881 GCF_015228065.2 Penaeus monodon
TACCACCATCACCAGCATCCTCCCCTCATTATTATTAACGATGTTTAAGTAAAGAATGGTTCGAGTCTTGCGTGGGC
>NC_051413.1:32758936-32759450 GCF_015228065.2 Penaeus monodon
TAAAATGAAGCAAAGGTACCTCACCCAAAACAAAAGATAGAGAGGTCATGGCCACCCCCCTTCCCCGTTATCAGTGAAATTCTCTACCGAAGGGAAACAATGGACAGAAACAAAGGCTGATATCGAAAACACGGAAGATAACAGCACTGAAAAAGATAAAAAAAAATTGAAATAAGAGACTAATAAGAGAGTACTATTAACCGTGCAATTCCCTCGATAGCCCACCCCCTTATTTTCCTTGCTGTTCTAATCGCAGACCAAACCCTGGTGATTCTTTACGTCGCACAAATAAAGGGAGGGAGACCAGAGTGGAGGATAAACATGGAAGGGAGGGAAGGACAGGAAATTAATAATAAAACAGTAATAACGATGTAAAACCGAATTCTAATCATGCTCCTCTGTATTAAGAGTAAAGTGAAACAGGCCTACACAACAAATTCACTTGAACTCTCACGCACTCTCTTTGTCAATTACTCATTCTCTCACTTATACCCTAATACCAACAACACTACCA
>NC_051413.1:32759513-32759611 GCF_015228065.2 Penaeus monodon
TATCTAACGTGCCATTTCTGAACCCCGCTGGGCTGAGTGCCAGAGTTGTAGCCATCAAGCCTGTCCCTTAAATTCGTGACAAGGTCTTGCAACACGGA
>NC_051413.1:32759670-32760256 GCF_015228065.2 Penaeus monodon
AGCTACTGCAAGGGGCAGCCAAGGCCGAGTAAACACGCAGTCGACTAGACGTCTCACTCCAAAGAAGAGTTTCATACCAGCGATAAGTTTCATTCCAAGCGTTTCACTCATTAAAAAGGCGTTTCATTCCTAGAGAGACGGGGCAATCACTCACAGAAAAAGAGATTCAATCGCAAAGAAATTCCCTTATTGGAAGAATCGTTCCACTCATCATTATGGACAAGAAACGTTTCACACACTCATTTTACCCCACCACCTCATCCCACACACACAAAAAAAACACTCCTCCTTCCACATTCTTTCATTAAATTGAATTCTGGGACATTTTGCGTCGGTGTCCCTGCCCTGCGCTGGTAATAACATCGGCCATCTCTTAACCTCGAAAAACTGCGAAGACTTCTCGAGGTCGTAACTTCTGAGTAGAGTCTCTCATAAAAGGGAAGGAGAGTAAAAAGTACGGAGAGGGAATGAGAGACGAGGTGCGGAATGAGAGAAAAGGATTTTTAGAAGAGAAAAAAGGGAAAAAAGAAAGAAAGATGTAAGACACACATAATTACAGACGTGAGGACTTGAGTAATTATAGTGC
>NC_051413.1:32760526-32760653 GCF_015228065.2 Penaeus monodon
ACATTTCTAAATATGGCGAACATCTCCACAAGCTGTTGGCCAAGAGACACGAAGACAGCGGCGGGCAACATGTGAGTGCCAAAGGTCCGTGGGAGAAGCACTTGCAACACAATCCCACATTGTGTCT
>NC_051413.1:32761068-32761166 GCF_015228065.2 Penaeus monodon
ACCTCAATACCTTACTGCACAGCGCCGTCCTCATTTCAGTTCTCAGTGCGCGACAGCTTACCTGGAATGAAAAAGTAGAATATCAGACACAAATAAAC
>NC_051413.1:32762813-32762918 GCF_015228065.2 Penaeus monodon
ACGCAGAACAAACAGGAGCTCAAATCCCACTCATAAGCTAAAAGACTCGGGGCATGATGACGTCACTAATCTCCAAAGGTCAAGGGTCAGAGGTTATATATGCAT
>NC_051413.1:32763300-32763386 GCF_015228065.2 Penaeus monodon
CATTCACTGAATTACGTAAAAGAACGAGTCTCACTTTCGCTCGTTCACTGGACTGCAAGGGAAGAGTGTCATCTTTATTCCATACA
>NC_051413.1:32763787-32763858 GCF_015228065.2 Penaeus monodon
CGCCCCTCCCGCCAACAGCAAAAAAACAAAAACAAACACCCTCGAACCATTTCTGAACTAATACCTCCACG
>NC_051413.1:32763985-32764218 GCF_015228065.2 Penaeus monodon
AACAGAGCCCACTACACACTCGATCCTTCTAGAACCAATATGCGAAGGGCGGTCAACATGCAGGGCGGCCCCGAAATACCTCGCCGGAGCGATGCCGACCCCGCTTCTTCAATGAATATGTTGCAAGAGCTGTTGCAGGTCAAGTGGATATCTATTTCGGTTTCGGACGCGGGTCGCAACAATAAAAGATTTCCTTTGTTTACCCATTTCCTTGACCTGATTCCAAAACATTT
>NC_051413.1:32764642-32764976 GCF_015228065.2 Penaeus monodon
GACACACGCACGTACGCATGGATATCCGGGGCAGCCAAGCCTCGGATATCTTGCCTCACTTTATCTCCCTTTTCCTGTTCGTTAATAAGAGGATCTTATTATCAAGTATCCGAAAAATATCCTCCGCAAGTCCAGTAAACTTTCACTTTCGACAAAACACCATTTTCTTTATCAAAGAAAAGAGGAGAGAGAAAAATCCATCGGCCTTTTTCTCTGAAAACTCGAAGCGTTTCATTTTAGCTTCAACTTTTTTTTTTTTTTAGCCTTTTGGTTAACATATCCATGGAGTCGGCCATGTTTTTATTTTATCAGATTGAAATTCCGGTCAATATGT
>NC_051413.1:32765052-32765156 GCF_015228065.2 Penaeus monodon
GACGAACAACTCTTTCTCAGCATTTCAGTGTATTGTAAATGTTTACCGTTTTCTTTCTAGATATTCTTTCCCCAGTCTATTTCGTTTCTTGTTTGTATTATCTT
>NC_051413.1:32765452-32765778 GCF_015228065.2 Penaeus monodon
TATTCTTCCCTTTCGTGTCTCACCATCTTTCTCCCATTTTTCATCGCACTTTATCGCACTTTCCATCAGCTTTATCACGCCCTTCCCAACACTCTCTTATTACGCTCCTCCCACGCCTTCGCCGCCTCTCGCGACGCCTTCATCACGTCTCCCGATGTCATTATCGCCATCCACTATCTTCGTCATGGGTGTCGCGCCGTCGCTTCACACCCCGTTCGTCCAACTTCTTCGCACGCGTCTCCCCCGAACGTCCGCCTTGCTCCCACTGTTTTCCGTCGGTTCATCTTTGTCTGTAGGTATAAGTATAAGCACGCACGCGCAAACAT
>NC_051413.1:32765930-32766246 GCF_015228065.2 Penaeus monodon
CCCTTCCACACACAACCACATCCTTCCCCCACCCCTCCCCCGCGCGCCCCTCCGTCCCATCCGAAACCAATTTGACACAGAATCAACAGCCTAAAAAAGACAATGCTCGCGGCCCCCTTTCCCATTTGCTTAAATAACACACCAGAGGACGGACCCATTGAGGTGTGGTTTACTGTGCCATCATTCCACCCTGTTTTCCCCTTCCCCCTGCCACCCCTCCTTCACCCTGCCACCCCCCCCTTCCCTCTATATACCCTTTCCCGTGTCTCTTCTTTCTATATGCCTTTTTCCTGTTTCCTTTTCCTAGTTTTTCACT
>NC_051413.1:32766598-32766693 GCF_015228065.2 Penaeus monodon
ACCAGAATTCTATCGCTTCTCCCGATTGTCCTGTGACATGCCCCGCCCCCATTCGTCCCTCCTTTCTTCCCCTAATGAATTTATGCGTTACGAGG
>NC_051413.1:32766797-32766918 GCF_015228065.2 Penaeus monodon
CCTGCTTGTCTCGCTCTTTCTCTCTTTCTCTCTCTCCTTCACTCTTACCTCCTCTTCCCTTTGCTCCCTCCATCCCCCGTGAATAATCTAACTCATGCTTGTAAATCATCCACTTTTGCGC
>NC_051413.1:32766958-32767090 GCF_015228065.2 Penaeus monodon
CTATATTCTTCCATATTTCTGTCTTTCCCCGATTTCCTCCTCTCGTAACCCTCTCCCTCTTTAATCATTTCCTTCCTCCTTCTTTCTCTCTCCTCTTGTGATTACCCTTATCTCCCTAAGCATTAATTCTTC
>NC_051413.1:32767377-32767492 GCF_015228065.2 Penaeus monodon
TCATTTCCTTCTTTTTTATCTCCCGAACCTTAAAAACACCTTCTCACCCCCACCCCCCTTCCTCCCCCCTCCGCCTGCGACTCGTCTTTCAACACAGATTATGACGCCAAGGTGT
>NC_051413.1:32767723-32767834 GCF_015228065.2 Penaeus monodon
TATTAGATTAGTAATCTAATCGATAACAACATGCCACAAACACCTTCCGTCCCATCCGACTAGGATGTCTTTACACAGATTAGAAGAAGGTGTAGATGGATGGGGTTGGGG
>NC_051413.1:32768202-32768510 GCF_015228065.2 Penaeus monodon
TGACGGAAGAGGAAAGGACGCAGGGAAAGACAGGGACCCGATGCCATGAGTAAATAATCCTACCACAGACCAACGCTCGGGGGAAGAAAGGACTATAGAAACTATAACCAGCATAAACTACGAAGGGAAAACTAGGATTCTATAAACAGTATAAACCTCATGGGGAAAAACGCTATAAACTCTATAGGCAGGATGACTAACCTCCAAGGGGAAAAAAAACAGTATATATGAACTCCAAGAGAAAAAAATAAACTCCCTGAACAATACAAACTCCCAACGAAAAAAAATCCCCAAACAGTATAAACTCC
>NC_051413.1:32768575-32769783 GCF_015228065.2 Penaeus monodon
CTCATGGGAAAAAAACCTCCATAGAAGAAACCTCCAAGGGGTGAAAAAAAGCCATAGTAGAAACTCCAAGAGAAAAAATAACTCCTGAACATAAAAAATCCCAACGAAAAAAAAAATCCAAGAGATAAACTCCATGTGAAAAAAACTATCTCATAATAAAAAAAAATAGAAAAAGCTCCATAGTAGAAAAAAACTCCATAGTAGAAAAAAAGCTCCATAGTAGAAAAAAAGCTCCATAGTAGAAAAAAAGCTCCATAGTAGAAAAAAAGCTCCATAGTAGAAAAAAAGCTCCATAGTAGAAAAAAAGCTCCATAGTAGAAAAAAGATCCATAGTAGAAAAAAAAAACTCCATAGTAGAAAAAAGCTCCATAGTAGAAAAAAAAATCTCCATACACTCTATAAACCGCACGAACTCCGAGGGAGCTAAAACACACTAAATAAAAGCAGAACTAAGAGCAGCGGGAGGGACACGAGTGGCCGGAGTAATCCTCGTAATGGCGCTGCGGCTGAACATAAGAATGACAGCGAGACCATCAAAGTAGAAAGTAGCAAGTAAAACACATCAATAGTAATAGTACATATGGAGATGTGATAAAAAAAATAAAAGCAATAAGGACAACACGAGTGGCCGAGAATCCTCGTAATGCGACTGCGGAACGAACAAAGAATGACAGCGAGGACACAAAGTACGAAAAGCAAGATCACAACCATCATTATACCGTAATAAGTCATGATGAATGATATGAGATGATTAAAAATAATACACCATAAGGCTAACAACACCAGCACACACCCTTCAATAAAATGAAGAAAAAATCGGAAGAAAAAAATGAAAAGTGGGGGAAAAAGTGAAAAAGAAAAAAGACGAAGACGACGAAGATTACACCTCAAGACAGCCAAGCTAAGTAAAACTCGAAAAATCTATCATCACTCATCCCCTTGGGCTTTCAACCCCCCCACCCCACCCTCCCGCCGCGTCCCTCGGTGTTCGTCGAAAGCCAGCTGTTTATTCCGATTCAGGCTGGGGGGGGGCAGGTGACAAGGAGGCGAGGGCAGGGTAACAGGGTGACAAGGAGGCGAGGGCAGGGAAACAGGGTGACAAGGAGGCGAGGGGCAGGGTAACAGGGTGACAAGGAGGCGAGGGCAGGGAAACAGGGTGACAAGGAGGCGAGGGGCAGGGTAACAGGGTGACAAGTGGCGAGAGGAGA
>NC_051413.1:32769937-32770262 GCF_015228065.2 Penaeus monodon
AGCATAGGACAGAGAACAGCAAAGTAAAAAAATAATAATAAAACCGAGACAAAACAAACAAGCAAGGGATACACCTGCGAAACGCACAAAACAAACGAACAAGCAAGGAATAAACTAGGGAAACGCAATGAACGAAAGAGTAACAAAAGCAACAAAGCAAATAAACCAGGACCTCGAGCAGCAAAAACAATAAAGCAAAGCGCAAAAAAAGCGTCAAAGCAAAGAGGCGAGGAAACAAAGACTGAAAGGCATCAAAGCTAACTAAGCAAGAAACAGTCGAGTTGAAGCCGTGGAAGGGTCGTCGTCTCCAGCTGTGAGGGAGGTG
>NC_051413.1:32770613-32770733 GCF_015228065.2 Penaeus monodon
TTTCCGATCACTCACGGATCCTCAGAGGTAAGCGTGAGTTGTACAGCTAATCCCGGTTTTTCTTTTTCTTGTTTGCAGACCTTATCGTACGCCTGATTAGTCTTTATTTCTCCATTTCCC
>NC_051413.1:32770885-32771431 GCF_015228065.2 Penaeus monodon
AGAATAGTTTCACCTTCTCCTCCTCCCCTCTTCTTTTTCCCACGTAATTAGTCGTCATTTCTTTCCCCTTCTTCTACAATTCCTCCCTTCCTTCTATCTCCCCCATCCTCCTCCTTTCAAGTGTGGCCTCCCGAGATCAAGCTGAAAGAGATATGCAGTCCCCTGTCTGTGGCTGTCACTTAGCGGAGAGAGCATCATTAGCTATCCACTTGTCGTCCTCAACCTCTACCTCCCTAATCCCTTCTTTTTTTCCCTCCCATGTTTCCCTCCCTTCACTTCTTTCCTTCTCCTCACCCTCAAACCCTGACCTTCTCTTCCCTTCCCTCACTTCCTTCTCCTCATTTCTCTTCCTTTTCTCACCCCTCTGTTCTCCTCCCTCACTTCCCTCTCTTCACTTCTCTTCCTTTTCTCACCCCTCTGTTCTCCTCCCTCACTTCCTTCTCTACACTTCTTTTCTCCTTCTCATTCCATCTCCTCACCCATTTCCCTTCCTCCCCCCTCACATGATCATAATAATCGCTGACCTCACAATCTAAACTATTCAAT
>NC_051413.1:32771553-32771699 GCF_015228065.2 Penaeus monodon
GGTACTATCGACGTCATGATTACAATCCATTACCACAATCACCTTTTCCATCCTTTCACGATGATCATTACCATGCCATAAAAGATAGAAAATTAAGAGTACCGTATCCCCCCTGCTCCACCACCCCCCCTCACACAAAGGGAAAA
>NC_051413.1:32771861-32771948 GCF_015228065.2 Penaeus monodon
CTAAATTTTCCAGCAGCAGTAGCAGCCGCATCACAGTGCTTTTAATACTTACGTTACGCTGTCAACTGTTTTATCTATCTATCACGT
>NC_051413.1:32772383-32773219 GCF_015228065.2 Penaeus monodon
GCGCCACACACAACACGAAGCCAGGACTAACCAGGCACCGCGTCCAGCATCCGGCCCGCACACTCTCCCGGCCAAAGCTAACTCGGCCAAAGCTAACTCGGCCAAAGCTAACTCGGCCAAAGCTAACTCGGCCAAAGCTAACTCGGCCAAAGCTAACTCCATTCAGCACGTGTAGCTGGCCGTTCCTCGGAGCCCCACGACGGCGCGGCGACACGCAAACAATCGGCCGCGCGGACACCGGGCTGACAGTTACAACTACAACAACAACAACAAAGACAAATATAAAAAAAAAAAAAAACGACTCAACAAAGACAACTAGAAAAAAACAAAAAAAAAAAAACACTCAACAAAGACAACTAGGAAAAAAACAAGGACAAAAACGACTAGACAAGGACAACTAGAAAAAAAAACAAAGACAATAACTACAACTTGAAAGAAAAAGATTACAACTACAAAAAGAAAGACAAAAACAAGGATAACAATTACAACACGCAAAACAAGGACAAAAACTAAAAAAAAAACTACAAAACAAGGATAACGACTCCAAGAACAAAGGCAATAATAAAAAAACAGGCGTAACTATACTAAAACCAAATACAACAACAACAATAACAATAATAACAAAAATAATGATACATATAATAAATAAAACAACTACAAAAGTAAAAGACAGATTCAACCACGACAACCGCAACTACCACGCAGACAAAGACAACAACTGCAACAAACAAAGACGTTTACAAGAGAGTCCAATTACGCGAATTTACGCTTCGAATAACGCATCGCTCGCCGGGGAGGGAGGGACGCCCGTCGCCCGAATGGATTGCGTTGAGCGG
>NC_051413.1:32773755-32773976 GCF_015228065.2 Penaeus monodon
GCTCGTCGGCACCTGCCTCGTGACGTATCCCCCGCCACCTGCAGGATATTTGTCGCGTCGCCGCTGCTGAATGCCAATAATCGGCGGCGCTTCCCGTGCGGCGCTCGGCCCAGCTCGGAGTCGCGGCGCACATACTGCCGCCATGTATGCATGTGTCAGTTCCGTAAGCGGGTTTACATGTGGCCGATCCCTCTTGACGGGGCTTCCGTGCGTGATGGGAT
>NC_051413.1:32774236-32774689 GCF_015228065.2 Penaeus monodon
CAGTCCGTCTCGCCTAGAAACCTCTCTAGCATGCATTGAATTACTAATCAATCTGACCGACCGTAAGGACACAAAATGACAGCTGTAAGCAAGACAGCGACAACCAAACCCGGAACTCATTTTTGTTTTCAAAGATCAGGAATAAACACCTACACACCAAGAGAAACATCGACTGGGGGGCGAGAAGAAATGCAACAATCGCGCTGCAATAAGACGGAGTGCAGTGCTGTCGACTCAGACCTTTAGGCGAGTGCAGTTAGTCAATACGATCGTGGAAATGGATTCTGTGCCAAGAGCCACTCGGTTTAATTTTTCAACGCGGCGAGAGGGTTAATGTGCCGAACGCTGAATCTGTGAACATGTGCACCGGCATATGTTAACCGGCTTATAAAGGCATCTCAGGCTGCATCTCTCGCGCCCTCTGCCTTGACCTCTTCGCTCTTTCTAGCTCTG
>NC_051413.1:32774726-32774930 GCF_015228065.2 Penaeus monodon
CTACTCTACTCTAGAGAAGAGTAGTCTCTTCTCCTCTCTTCTCTTTGTCTCTTCCTTCTCTTCCCCTTTCTTCATTCCTTCATTCCCTCCCAATCCATTTTTCTCTTTCTCTCCCTCTCCCCTCCCTGTTCGCTTTTCCCCTATTCTCTGTGGAAATGTGCAGCAGCATATGCTATCCAGCTTATGAAATACTCTGAGCCTGGA
>NC_051413.1:32775351-32775471 GCF_015228065.2 Penaeus monodon
CAACTGTACCGGTGTTAATCCTCCCCAACCTACAATCGCTCGCCGACATACCTGGAACAAAGGAAAGCAAATTTAAATAATCACAACACTTAAAGATAAGCGTCACCTGTTACATTAAGT
>NC_051413.1:32775529-32775751 GCF_015228065.2 Penaeus monodon
TTACATAGCAAGACAAGAAAATGAAAGTTAATTTTTCATACAAATGAGCGACACCCTCCTTTTTCTTTTCTTTTTTTCTCTTAAAAAGAAAACTACAAAAGCGCATTACATCACGTGGGTTATAATCGGCCTGTTACACTGAGGGAAAGCACGTTGTCATGTGTTCACGTTATCATGAAACTTTACTCTCGCTTGGATAATGCTCTCGTCATCATTATCATC
>NC_051413.1:32776125-32776290 GCF_015228065.2 Penaeus monodon
CCCTCAAGACAGTTGAAGTTCGTGGCATATATAAACAGCCAATCAAACTCAACTTGGCAGAAATAACCGCCGAAGACATATCAGGCTCTATTCAAATAAAATTACCTCGAGTCGTTATCCATAATTGTAAGCTGCTATGGAGCTAACCCCCTCCCCCCGTCCCCC
>NC_051413.1:32776474-32776581 GCF_015228065.2 Penaeus monodon
CCCCCAACGACAAATTACCTTCCATTAAGCCTTGAGCGTTATTTCTCACCCGCCATATTCTATCAGGTTTGCCGCGCGATCGCCTGGACAAACTGTCACTCAACTCG
>NC_051413.1:32776748-32776950 GCF_015228065.2 Penaeus monodon
GAAATGAACGAAAACTCACGAATCTAGAGGAAAAAATGTCTACCAGTATCTCTCTCTCTCTATGTAACCAATATCATTCCACCTCCTTTCATGCTATTTTCATAATTCCTAATGTATCGATCCATCAATGCCGATGTCCATCTCTCCATCATTTTTATCACTAATTCTTTCCTTTTTTTCATTTAATGCTTCTCCTTTTCCC
>NC_051413.1:32777092-32777516 GCF_015228065.2 Penaeus monodon
CCCTTTCCCCCCTCTTTTTTCCCCTTTCCCCCCTCTTTTTTCCCCCGTTTTTCCCCTTCCGCTCATCCGAGTTAACAACCACTCTCGCAATTAGCAACCCTCCTCATATGACTCCCTTTTCACGTTTATTTTCTTTTTTTTCTCCTGTTTTACAATTAAACCTTCAAGTTTCACCAAGAATTCCCTACGTTCTTAACCTATTGTCGTTTTATTTCATTTTTTTATTACATTTTTTTACTCGTTTTCATTTTTCCCTCGATCGATTAAAACCACTACTCGCAATTAGCCCAAAACCCAGCCTCCTCATATAAATCACCCTTTGGCTTCAACGTTTTAAATTTTACATTTTTTTTCTGTTATTAACGAAATTAACTCTATTATATATACCAAAAAAAAAATATCCAGTACTTCATAATATATTACG
>NC_051413.1:32777605-32777801 GCF_015228065.2 Penaeus monodon
TAAAAACAGAATAAAAATGAATAAAAGGAATAGAGGAATAAAAGCAAACATCAATATCAGCTGCATAAGAATCACCCGTTAACGATCCCGTTTGAACTGGCCATTAAGCCCGAAAATATCTCACGCTACGTCACACACACGGCGCCCTCCTCGCTCGCTCCCCTCCCACCAGGCCTTTCCCTTCTTTCACTAGGCC
>NC_051413.1:32778656-32778940 GCF_015228065.2 Penaeus monodon
TGCGTCGGTGTTTCCCGCCCTGAGGCCCTCCGCCGCGGGCCCACCTGACGCAACAATGGGTTACTGAACAAACTTTCCCTTAACGACACAAAATGACCGAGGGAATTCTCTAATTCTCAAACTCTCTCTCTTCTCTTCCGTCTTCTTCTCTCACTTTCTCTCTTCTCTTCTCTTCTCTTCTCTTCTCTTCTGTCTTCTGCTTCTTCTTCTTTCACTTTCTCTTTTCTCGCTTCTCGCTCTCGCTCTCTCTCTCTCTCTGTTCTTTTTTTCCCTCTTCCTCCGTC
>NC_051413.1:32779064-32779476 GCF_015228065.2 Penaeus monodon
CAGCCATCGCAAGAGTAATAAACCCCTTCGCTCTCGTCCGCTAGAAAGACAATTCAATTCCGAAATGTTTAATTAGAATCATAAATTGAGACTTCCAATCCAAGCAAGGGAGGGAGGGGGTAGAGGGAGGGAGGGAGGAGGTAGAGGGAGGGAGGGAGGAAGAGGAGGGAAGGAGAGGGGAGGGGAGGGGAGGGGGAGAGCGAGGTGTTTAATCGTACATCTGTCCGAAAAGGGATAATTTTTGGATAAAATGTCGATGAAGGGCGGCAGAAGAGGAAGGGGGATCGGGAGGGAAGGGGGGGGGGGTAAAATGAGGGAAATGAGGTAAAGGAGATGGAGACAGAACTGGATTGGCGAAAGGAGTGGGAAGGGGAAGAGTTGGGGTGAGAAAAATAACTGAAAAGGGAGGGGT
>NC_051413.1:32779522-32779628 GCF_015228065.2 Penaeus monodon
AAGAAGGAGAAGAGAGAGAGAGAGAAAGAGAGGGGGGGGAAAGAGGGAGAGACGGAGAGGGAGAGGGAGGGACGGAGGAAGGAAGGGAAGGAGGGAGGGAGGGAGG
>NC_051413.1:32779727-32779882 GCF_015228065.2 Penaeus monodon
GAGGAAGGGGGAGATCGAGGAGAGAAGAAGGGGAGAGAAGAGGCGAAAGGAGTAAACTTGCCTTCGCCCGAAAGTTTGGAAGGAGAGGAACTCCGGCTGGGGTGACAGTGCGTTCATAATGATGAGGGAAATGTTTGTCTGCTGACGGAGGATTT
>NC_051413.1:32779991-32781235 GCF_015228065.2 Penaeus monodon
TTAGGGAAGAAAGACAAGTTACGAGAGAGACAGACAAACAGAGACAGAGTGACACAGATATGTTGCAGCGAGAGCACAGAGCCGAATGAAGGCCCAAATCAAAACGGAAACCGAAGCGGGTTGTTTCCCCTCGAAAATGGCAACAGCACAAATCCCTCAAAATCAAGACATGTCAATATGACAGACGACTTCTATCTCGATCCCCTCAATACCACCTCTCCCCTACCCCCACCCCAGCACTTCTCCTCCCTTACGACTCCCTCTCTCGACTCGCCTGTTCTCCTCACTTCTAACTTCTCCGACTTCATTCTCTCGTCTTCTGCACGTGTCGTCTGTCTGTTCAAATTAGATATACTCGTAGGGACAAACACAAAGCCACGTTTATTTGCGCAACAGTTCCCCGGGCAACAATCACACTGATTCACACTCGACAACTAAACGGAACATTCCCTTCCCCTTGTCCCTTCTGTTCCCTTGCTCCCCCCCCCCTCCCTTCCCCTGCTCTCAACCTCCCACTTTCCTTCCACACTTCTTTCCTACCTTTTTCCTCTCATCCTTGCTTTCTTCACCTAATTTCTTTCCCTCTTCCTGTCATGTTTTCCCTCTTCCCTTCCTTCCTTCAACCCTATCCCGCCGGCTCCCCTCCCCATCTCTCCCCTTCCTCCCGCTTCTCTTTCCCCTTTGTAACCCCCTTCGCCATTCGCTCCCTCCCCTCCCCTTTCCCTTTCTCCTTCCCCTTTCCTCGACCTTTTCCCTCTCCCCATCGCCTCCCTTTCCCCTTTCTCTTCTCCTTTCTTTTAACCCCTTCCCCTCCCCAACTACCTGTCACCGCAACCCCCTTGACTCCCCTCCCCTCCGGGCATTCCCCTCACCATCCCTCTCTCTCCCTTCCCCTTCCTCTCCCTCTCTCCCTTCCTCTTCCCCTCCCTTCCCCCCCCCCCCATCCTGCCACTTCGCCGAACGTCTCCGATCATTAGCCGGTAATTATCCTGCGATAATTGGCCTTTTTATCGGCAGTCACACAAACGGAACAAGCCATTATGAACTCTATGACTAGAAGGCCATAAAGGTTAAAATTGTGGCCCCGGTGCGATAGACGGCGTCTCGGGGGCGGCGTAATCACTCGTCCTATTTGTACTACGTTATCATTATTAGACTTTTTTCAATTATGGTTCTCTTGCTCTAATTTTCTTCGGCACGGCAGATAGGTCGTACGCTCTTAGTATCGGTGTAGGAATGTAATA
>NC_051413.1:32781417-32781580 GCF_015228065.2 Penaeus monodon
ACATGCGCTCGCGCGTGGTGTTACGGTAGGTATACGTGTACAGGTACGAGTTTACAAGTACTCGCGCGAGTGTGCATGTGCGTGTGATTTCGGATATGCCAATGTCCGGGTGAGCATGAGAGCGTGCTTACCTTTAATCATCCATTTTAACCGTGACTGTTTG
>NC_051413.1:32781629-32781787 GCF_015228065.2 Penaeus monodon
GCCGATACTTCGAATCCGTTCTTGTTCCTCCTCACCCTTCATTTCTCTCGCTCGGTTTAACACGTCTGTTCTTCTGATCATCTCACTTCATGTCTTTTCTCTGCTTTCCTCTTTTCCAATGACTTGCACTTTCTTTGTCCTATCTGCCGATTCTATTT
>NC_051413.1:32782282-32782663 GCF_015228065.2 Penaeus monodon
AAGCCCGATAACCAACTCTGCCGGAATAAAACGGTCGGCAAATATGTACCACATCGACTGCTCGAACCAATCGCTAAATACGCTATACACGACAAGTCCCACAAGAGGGAGGGAGGAGTGTGATGAGGAGAGGGAGAAGGAGGGAGCTGATGAAAGAGATGGAGAGACGTGATGACGGAGAGAGGAGGAGCGTGATAGAGGGAGAGGAAGAGGAGAAAGAGGAGAGGAGCGTGATGGAAAGAAGAGAGGAGGAGAGAGAGGGAGCGTGATGATAGAGGGAAGGAGGAGAGAAGAGAGGAGAAGGGTTAAAAAGGGTTTTTTAAAATCCTTTTTTTTCCCCCCTTTTTCTCCCTTTTTTAAAAAACCCCTTTTTAAAACCCC
>NC_051413.1:32782701-32782791 GCF_015228065.2 Penaeus monodon
AAAAAAAGGGGGGGGGAAAAAGGGGGAAAAAAAAAAAAGGGGGAAAAAAAATTTTTTAAAAAGGGGGGGGGGGGGGAAAAAAACCCCCCC
>NC_051413.1:32782815-32782911 GCF_015228065.2 Penaeus monodon
GGGGGGGGGGGAAAAAAAAAAAAAGGGGGGGGGGGGGGAAAAAAAAAAAGGGGGGGAAAAAAGGGAAAGGGGGGGGGGAAAAGGGGGGGGGGCCCC
>NC_051413.1:32783070-32783158 GCF_015228065.2 Penaeus monodon
CCCCCCCCCTCCCCCCCCCCCAACCCCCCCCCCAAAAACCCCCCCCCACCCCCCCCCCAAAACCCCCCCCCCCAAAAACCCCCCCCCC
>NC_051413.1:32783194-32783290 GCF_015228065.2 Penaeus monodon
GTTCCCCGGGAAAAAACCCCCCCTTTCCCCCCCCCAAAAACCCGGGGGGGGGGAAAAAAAAGGGGGGGGGCCCCCCCCCTTTTTAAAAAAAAACCC
>NC_051413.1:32783363-32783466 GCF_015228065.2 Penaeus monodon
AAAAATTTTTTTAAAAAGGGGTTTTTTAAAAAAAAAAAAATTTTTTTTTTAAAAAAAAAAAAAAAAGGGGGGGGAAAGGGTTTTTTCCCCCCCCCCTTTTTTG
>NC_051413.1:32783534-32783638 GCF_015228065.2 Penaeus monodon
CCCCCCCCCCCCCCTTTTTTTTGCCCCAATTTTTTTTTTTTTTGGGGGGGGGCCCCCCCTTTTTTTCCCCCCCCCCCTTTTTTTGGGGGGGGGAAAAAAAAAAA
>NC_051413.1:32784471-32784704 GCF_015228065.2 Penaeus monodon
AAAAAAAAAAACCCCCCCCCTTTAAAAAAGGGGGGGGGGGGGGGGCCCCCCCCAAACCCCGTTTTGGGGGGGCCCCCCCAAATTCCCCCCCCCCCCTTTTTTCCCCCCCTTCTCCTCTCCCTTTTCCCCCCCTTTTTTCCCCCCTTTCCCCCTTTTTCCCCCCTTTTCCCCCCCTTTCCCCCCCCCCCCCTTTTTTTTTCCCCCCCCTTTTTTTTTTTTTTTCCCCCCCCCCC
>NC_051413.1:32784771-32784861 GCF_015228065.2 Penaeus monodon
CCCCCCCCCCCTTTTTTTTTTCCCCCCTTTTTTTTTTTCCCCCCCCTTTTTTTTCCCTTGGGGGGGGGGGGGGGGCCCCCCCCCCCCCCC
>NC_051413.1:32785130-32785298 GCF_015228065.2 Penaeus monodon
GGGGGGGGTGTTTTTTTCCCCCCCCCCCCCCCCGGGGGGGGGTTTTTTTTTTTTTTTGGGGAAAAAAAAAACCCCCCCCCGGGGCCCCCCCCCCCCCAAAAAAAAAAAAATTTTTTTTTCCCCCCCGGGGTTTTCCCCCCCTTTTTTAAAAAACCCTTTCCCCCTTTT
>NC_051413.1:32785817-32785969 GCF_015228065.2 Penaeus monodon
AAAAAAAAAAAAAAAGGGGTTTCCCCCCTTTCCCCCAAAATCTCCCCCCCTTTCCCCCCCCCCTTTTTAAATTTTTTTTTTTTTTTTTTTTTCCCCTTTTTTTCCCCCTTTTTTTTCCCCCCCGGGGTTTTTGGGGGCCCCCCAAAAAAAAA
>NC_051413.1:32786003-32786131 GCF_015228065.2 Penaeus monodon
AAAAAAAAAAAACCCTTTTTTTTTCCCCCCTTTTGGGGGGGAAAAAGGGGGGGGGGGAAAAGGGGGGGGGGGGAAAAGGGGGGGAAAAAAAAGGGAAGGGAAAAAAAAGGGGGGGGAAAAAAAAAAGG
>NC_051413.1:32786198-32786269 GCF_015228065.2 Penaeus monodon
TTTTAAAAAAAAACCCCCCCCCCCCCCTTTTTTTTTTTTTTCCCCCCTTTTCCTCCCCCGGTTTTTTTTTT
>NC_051413.1:32786375-32786444 GCF_015228065.2 Penaeus monodon
CCCCCCCCCTTTTTTTTTTTCCCCCCAAAAAAAAAATTTTTTTTTTTTTTAAGCCCTTTTTCCCCCCCC
>NC_051413.1:32786872-32787180 GCF_015228065.2 Penaeus monodon
TTTTTTTTTTCCCCCCCCCTTTTTCCCCCTTCCCCCTTTTTTTTCCCCTTTTTTTTAAATTTTTCCTTTTCCCCTTCTTTTTTTTCCCTTTTTTCCCCTTTTCCCCCCCCCCCTTTTTTCAACCCCCCCTTTTTTCCCGAAGTTTACTGTGGCTCGGTACGTTTTGAGGGTCCCGGATGAATTTCTGTTTGGCGGCGTCCGAGAATTCTAAAACCTGGAGCCGAGTTTTATTTCAGGCTTTTGTGGGGGAGTCAGTGGTATGCATATATACATATATACATTTATTTTTCCTTTACTATTAATCTTCT
>NC_051413.1:32787317-32787476 GCF_015228065.2 Penaeus monodon
AACAGCACAGCCTTTTCGTCATCTACCCACGTATTCCAAGTCTTAATCAAATAACAACACCGGTAAATGAAACAAAACACTCACCCCCCCAATTCCCGCAACCCTTTAAAACCCCATTTAATTTCCAACTAATTCTCTTGCCAGATGTATGATCTTGAG
>NC_051413.1:32787587-32787765 GCF_015228065.2 Penaeus monodon
CGAAGAGACGGCGGGGTCGGAACAAAATACACCCCTGGCAGCTCTCCAGCGCATTAAATATGCATATATTTATTTTTTTCCCCTCCATCCCGTCTTCTACTGTGGGCCCATCTCCTCGAGAAAGTCCGCAGGAATCTAATCCGTTTTGCGGCCACTTCGTTCTACGCATCTCATTTCC
>NC_051413.1:32787896-32788190 GCF_015228065.2 Penaeus monodon
TCTCTTCCCCCCCCCCCTCCCTTCTGTTTGCCTCTGTATGGACAGATGTGTTCGTTCATTTGTTTTGTTGAGAGTCTATCAACTTCACGCTTTACATTTCTCTTTCTCTCTCCTGTTTGTCCGCGTGTACCTGTTTATCCGTTTCGTTTTGTTCAGAGGCACGTCTGTTTCATCAAGCCGTTTGATAATCTGTTTCTCTTTCTGCTTTCCTGTGGCCTCTTTTTCACCTGTGCATGAATGTATTTACCTGTTCATTTGCTTGATTAGAGACACATCTGTCCATCTCTGTCCACT
>NC_051413.1:32788251-32788565 GCF_015228065.2 Penaeus monodon
CTGCCAGCTGCTCTCGACTCCTTGCCCCACTCTTGCCTCACCCTCCCTTCTCCCTTGCCAGCCCCTCCTCGCCACCACCCTTCCAACCTCCTCCCCTCTCCCCCTGCTCCACTGCCAACCTCTCACCACCCTTAAACCTTTGCCCCCTGCCCACATCCCCCTCCCCCTCGCCCCCTACCAACCGCCGTCCCCTCCCACAATAGCACAACTTCCTTCGCCGACTCGCAACAGTGCAGACAATGACCCTACGAACGAGAAGCGAGCCGCCCCCCCTCCCCTCCTCCGTGTTCCTCCCTGTTCTTCTCGCTTCGTAT
>NC_051413.1:32788673-32788860 GCF_015228065.2 Penaeus monodon
CCAAATAAATCGGTTTTACCTTTTCGTCTCCTTCTTCTCTTCTCCTTCTCATTCTCCTCCTTCCTCTTCCCTCCTTCTCAACTAATATATTCACCTTTCTGAGCCCTACCTCTTCCTTACTTCTCCTCATCACTCATCTTCCTTTTCTTTCCTTCTTAACTTCCATCTCTCAACATCCTTCTTACCT
>NC_051413.1:32789049-32790137 GCF_015228065.2 Penaeus monodon
ACAAAAACTCCCCGGCTGCGGCGGAGCCTCTTAGCGCCGCTATAGGCCCGTCGAGCGAGGGTCATTACAACACAAACCGCCGCATCGGACTATTTTTTATTTTCTTTTTTTTTTCCTACGTCTTTTTTTTTCCAAAGTCTTCTTTTTTTAACCCTTTCCGACACGCTTTCCCCACGTAACTGTTGCGGCGCCGCGAAGACCCGAGGCACTCACACGCGCGCGCTCGCATACTCACGCGATGAAAACCCCGTTATTCGCACAAGTTTTCCCTCATCGCGGTTGTATTTTTTTTTTCGATCGCGATATATCTGTAGCATCTATTTAGGTATAAGAAAAACCGATGATCTATTGGCAGAAGTTATACAGAAGGAAAACAGGAAGACATCAAAAAAGCACAAAAAAATAATAATGGCCCTATATATAACAAAAAAGAAGGAAGGAAGAAAGATAGAAAGAAAGAAAGAAAAAACAGGCAACAAACACAAGGGGATAACAACACATCAAAATAATAAAAAAAAAAAAAAATAAAAAAAAAAAACAAAATAAAAAAAATAAAATAAAGCAAGCTAAAAAACAACAACAACAAAAAAAAGAACACCAAAAAAAAACAATATGCAGCAAACTTTAAAACAAGAACAAAATCTATACAAAATAAAACAATGACGTCAACATTTAAGAAAAAGACCGATAGGAAAAAAAACGAAAAACTGAACAAAAAACAAAAGAATGCACCCCCCCCACAAAAAAAAAAAAAAAAAAAAAAAAAAAAAAAAAAAAGAGCCTAGGCCTACATCCATGGAACACTGACATCAGAACAGAGGAGAAACAACCAAAAACAATAATAATGATTATCAGAAATCCTGCCTCTACAAAAACGAAACAAGAGCGAGGTCAACATCCAAAAATCACACTCAACACAAACAAAACACAGATAAACAAACTGGAAGAAAAGAAAATTCTAAAAAAACAACAACAACAAAGAACAGTTTATACCAAAGAAATTACGACGTCACAAATAAAAGATAAAAACAACATAGTAAATAGAAAACAAACAAAAAATACCACCAGCCCCCCCTCCCCAAGAGGAA
>NC_051413.1:32790168-32790287 GCF_015228065.2 Penaeus monodon
ATACAAGAGATTTCAACCTACAGCCTTGGGCGACACCGAGATGAACTCCACCGCCACATTCTACACCAGAACAAAATCCATCAGACAGAACAAAGATAACATATATATATCCCCCCCAC
>NC_051413.1:32790322-32790388 GCF_015228065.2 Penaeus monodon
CAGCCTACACCAAAGAACAGGTGACGTCACAGCACAGAAAAGCCCGAATAAAACTCCATCACACGA
>NC_051413.1:32790683-32790820 GCF_015228065.2 Penaeus monodon
CCACGAGCCAAACAACCAGTGACGTCACCGCCCCGACGAGCGAGGCCGACCCCGAAAAATCGGCCTCGTTCACACGCCGGCGGGAACGGCAATCGGAAACACCACTAAAAACGGGAGGAGTGTCACAGCCAATTCTT
>NC_051413.1:32791119-32791233 GCF_015228065.2 Penaeus monodon
TAAAAGGGGGAAAAAAGGAAAAAAGACAAGATACTCCTATACGCCAAAAAGTAAGTAAGACTTAAACAAGCAAACAAGCAATTGAACAAATAAATGCTCACTGTTAAAGGGGGA
>NC_051413.1:32791308-32791588 GCF_015228065.2 Penaeus monodon
GGGGGGGGGGCAATCAAAGAAATCAGGAAAAAAAATTGAACGAAACGATACGTAAACAAAGTCCAAAAGAAAATAGGCCTACGTAAATCAGAAAAAAGTGTAAAAATGTGACACAAAAAAGGGAATAAACAAGGTATCTTTAAAAAAAAAAACGAAAGAGGCAACACAGAAAAGAACATAGAAATGCGAAAAAACACGAATATAAATGCAAAAATAGATATAAAAAACAAAGTACCTAAACTGATTTGTATTTGGAATCTCGAAAATATGGAGGATATAG
>NC_051413.1:32791620-32792166 GCF_015228065.2 Penaeus monodon
TTACTTCAATTGATCAAAAGAACATACAGGAACTCACCGCTGAAGGGACAAGTCGGCGGAGGAAAAAAAATCAACACTAAAAAACAATTAAAATAAAACAAAAAACTAAAAAAAATGAAAAAAAAAACAAGGAGAAACAAAAACAAACGAACAAAAAAAAGTAAAAATTATACACAACACGACCCCCCCCCCCTGATCGAAAAGGAAACACCGGAAAAAAACCTCAGGCCCTCCCATGAAAAAATGAAAACCCTTTGTCTCCGGCCATATCGCGCGGGAAGGGAGGGACGCCACAGCCAGCCAGTCATTTGACTCGTGCACGACGCTGCCCCCTCTGCCCCCTACCCCTCCTCTGCCCCCTTCCCCTCCTTCCCCCTTTCCCCTCCCCTCCTCTTTCTCCGCCCCCACCCCTGCCTTTTATATCTCCCCTTGCTTTTCATCTTCCTGACGACGTCCTTTGTATTCCCTTCTTTTTTTTTTTGGGGGGGGGGGGGGTTGTTTCGTTCCTTTTTTTTATTTCTTTCATTCACTCGGCTCGCACTTACG
>NC_051413.1:32792243-32792347 GCF_015228065.2 Penaeus monodon
GTATCATTTGTGTTTCAGATTATTTGCCCTTAACATTTTTCCCATTTTATCCTTTCGCTCTTTTTATCACCGGATATTTCCAATCATTTTTTTTTCTCATTTCT
>NC_051413.1:32792388-32792583 GCF_015228065.2 Penaeus monodon
CAAAATTTGTTATTCACGCCTATGCCTCTTCCTTTTTTTCTCCCCTTTGTCTTTGCCTCTTCATGATCCAATTTTCCAAAAAGGATATTCATCTTCCTTTAGTTACTCCTCCTTTCTCCTCTTTCGTTTATGGGAGAAAGAGGAAGAGAGGGAAAGGCGAGAGAACGTTACACATATTTAGACACATGAACTCCC
>NC_051413.1:32792926-32793068 GCF_015228065.2 Penaeus monodon
TAAAGGCACGCCTACCCAACAAAGTCACTTCCCAGGCATCAAACGGCGCGGTGCAAAAACGTCCACAAACAGCATCAATCAGCAGACATCAGCTCCTAAACTTAACTCCTTTTAAAATCCCCCACACACAGAATAAGTAATT
>NC_051413.1:32793271-32793365 GCF_015228065.2 Penaeus monodon
CATCGACAAATACAGACGATATCAGCGATATTGAAAGGAAAGGAGGAAAAAAAATCAAAACGTAGGGTTGAAAAGTGACAATCCTAACGTAGAC
>NC_051413.1:32793671-32793793 GCF_015228065.2 Penaeus monodon
GAGGAGTAGGGGGGGAATGTCCTGTAACAGGATATTCGCTACTCTACATATTGTTCTCTGAGGGGCACTGCTTGGCGTGATGGGGATTGTGTAGATAACGGAAGACTGGATTTCAGCTAGAC
>NC_051413.1:32794198-32794274 GCF_015228065.2 Penaeus monodon
TCGTCATGACCAAGACAAACACCTGAATCTTCGTCTTCGTCTGAAGGTCTTCCCTCCCTCCGTCTCCTCTATTTGG
>NC_051413.1:32794783-32794949 GCF_015228065.2 Penaeus monodon
AACTATGAGTGTGCTTGCGTGTGCATTTACGTGCCTTGGGTATAATCTGGGTCACAATGCGTCTGGCTCGCTGTGTCGCCAACGTCATCAGCGGAGGAGATGGACTGGGTAAAGCACGTGTGACCTCGAGGGCGGAGGAGGAAGGGGGGGGAGTGAAGGTCACATG
>NC_051413.1:32795426-32795533 GCF_015228065.2 Penaeus monodon
GAGCGAGTCAATCGAGGTCAAGGGGTCGAGGGCCTCCAATGACCGACACTCGAGGGCGGGGCGGAAGGCCTTTCCAGGGCAGCTTAGGCCTTGTAAGATTTCCAGGA
>NC_051413.1:32795760-32795901 GCF_015228065.2 Penaeus monodon
AAAATTAACTTATTGCCTCTCTGTTGCGCCCTTATACCATTCTCCACTTTTCGTTCGTGCTTTCATAAATCAACAAAAAAATGCCGTATATAAAAAGACCAACGTACACCAACGGGCAATTAATTTTCGCACACATTATAC
>NC_051413.1:32796172-32796340 GCF_015228065.2 Penaeus monodon
CATTTCCTAATCTCTTTGTTGTTGCTCGGTCGTGAACGTGTTCTCAAATTGGGTTTGTCAACATGTAGTCGCACTGCCTTTGATTCGGTAATAAACTGAAAATCATTTTCTGTTGCCGTTCCAAGCCAGCCTTGCTGCTTCTCCCCATTCATTCGTTTATATTCTCTC
>NC_051413.1:32796652-32796732 GCF_015228065.2 Penaeus monodon
AATCATTAAGTTTTTTTCCCCCATACTTCTGCTTTCGTTTACCTTTATGCCAAGACCTGCTTGCATTCCTGCCTCTCCCG
>NC_051413.1:32796801-32797368 GCF_015228065.2 Penaeus monodon
TCGTTATACCATACCATTCCCCTGATTTTATATTACCCATCTATTCCAAATTCCCGCCTCTTCCTTTTCCGCATCGATTTTTTGTTCTCGCTTTTCCTCTGCACCTGTTCTTCACTTTATTTTGGATTATCCTTCATTCTTATTTGCCTTATCGCTTACTTAATCTTAACCTCCTCTGCGTCTATTCCTCGCTTTATTTTGGATTATCCTTATTCCTACACGCCTTGCCGCTTACTTTATCTTGTTTACCTTACGAGCTACTTATTATGGTTTGCCTATCAATTACGTGTTCTAGTTTTCCTCTACTTTTTATTTTACTTTCAATCTCCTTCGCTTTCAGTTCCTTCTTTCACTTGATTATTTCGCTTTCATTTTCCACTCGTTACTTTTCTACTTGTTCTTCAAGTCCTCTAGTGTTTTTTTTATCACTTTTTCTTATTCTCCTTTTCACTCCTTTATGGAAATCTTCCAGAAGTGTGTTAAAACGGAGTAGGAAGAGAAACAAAAAAAAATGGAGGATGAAAGGTGAAGAGAAAATGGGGTAGGAAGAACAGAAAATGTGGTTAG
>NC_051413.1:32797412-32797494 GCF_015228065.2 Penaeus monodon
TAGCAATGGATGTAAGAATAGGTATAGAAAATGGGGAGGTGGGGGGGGGGGGGCAGAAAACAAAGAGTACGAGGGATATGAC
>NC_051413.1:32797549-32798190 GCF_015228065.2 Penaeus monodon
AGGGAGACCGGGAATGAACACGGCAGACGATAAGGAATGTGTGAAAAAGGCAGGAAACGTGAGGAAGCGCCCCTTCTTCGCCTCCTTCCCTGCTCGCTCTCTTGCCCATCCCCTCAATTCCCTCTCCTGCTCTCCTTCCCTATCCTCATCCTCGCCCTTCGCCTCCATCCCCTCACCTCCTCTTGCATCCTTTCCCTCGCTCCTGATCTCTGCTTCTCTCCCCTTGCCTCCTCCCCCAGCCCCTGCTCACTGCCCTTCTCCCCTACCCCCCTCCCGCGCCCCTCCTCACTGCCTCCCCCCCCCTCCTCTCTTCCTGAGTCCTCCAGTCCCTAACTCCTTACCTCGCCCCTCCTCGCTGCCCCTTTTCTCCTCCCTCCCTCACGCCTCTTCTCCCCCCCCTCACCATCTCCATCTGCTTCTCCCCTCCCCTCCCCCACCTCCCCTACTTCTCCCCCTTCCTGGAGCAACGCCAACCTTTGTACACTCTCACCGGCACATAAATAATCGCACGCTTCCCTTCTCCGTCTAATTCCACCCTCGGCGGCTCGTGCGTTCACATGCTTGCTCTTACGCCCTTCCGTCTGCCGTTCGGATCGCCTGTCTGGCTGCTCGTTCGTCCTCCGCCCACGTCTGCTCTTCCT
>NC_051413.1:32798275-32799851 GCF_015228065.2 Penaeus monodon
ACCCTGATGTTTATACAAGTCCTGGGCTCCCGACACGTACCTGGAAAAGAAGGATAAACATTATTCTCAATTCAAATTCCTTAATGAGGGGGATCAAGCTCCAGCATTACAATGCATTAAAAATTACAAATACATAAAAATGCACATTTTATTACGTAAGCTCATGTACCCTCACTACATCCACCTCGATCCGGACTATACAGGATAATGAGATTATGGTGGATGACATACCTAATCTTAATTGAATCCCCAAGGTACTCCAGCTGTGTCGGATAACAATAACATACTCGGCGCAGAATCATTTCCAGGGAGCTATCCGACACCGTTCCGAGCATTTTGCATTAATCTCGAGGTTTCCGACACCATCTTTCTGATGATTACGACACTGTCTCGAGTTCTGACACCGTCCAGATTTTTCCGACGCCTTGCAGAGGTTTCTGCCACTGTCCCGAGGTTTCCGACTCCCACCCGTTCGAGACAGATCCAATACTCGAGGTCAGAGGCACATGTATGACTCTCAATAATGCATGGCTCTCCCTGGTACTCCTCGTTTCGCCGGAGCACTCGCCGGTGCCACCAGGTTTGCGGACTCTATAATGCATCAAACGCAGCTGTATAATAGATCATTACCCGCACGATGTATCATACATGACGGCATCTATTACATGCTGTTGGATACACTGATGTTGTTTTAATGGATCCCCGCTCTGGATGCTTTATATCATGTAAAAGTAAATTACAAATTTATAACAAAATAACTGTTAATTTATACACTTAAACGCACACGCATGGGTCCCTCTACGAGTTCTATTCCGACAACTAGTTCGTGTTTATCGAAGTTTATCCTGTCTAGCCGCCAATTATAACCACGTAATACACACCAAAGACGTAGATATGCACGACCAACAACAGCAAATAAACAACAATATATATAACGATAACTGCAAAAATCTAAACACAGCCAACGAAAATACTAAAAGTTGTGCAAAGTATACATTACGCGTAAAGATACTGTTCCCCACAGTGCGTTCACCATCATCCTCACCCCAGCCTTTCACAACCTAAAACCCTTATTTTAATTCTCCCACAATGCCCCCTACTCTGCCCATTATCTCTCCCCCGCTCCCAATTGCCCACTCACCCCCAGGTTCTGGGCCCACAAATCATCCACAACTCCCCGACCACCACATACCCCCCCCATCATCCTATCCCCAGACACAGACGGGAGACTCAGAGCGACCGCCCCCTCGCTCACTCGCGACGGACGCAACTCCCCCGAGTACGAATGCGGGACTACACTTCCCCGAAAAAAAGTTGACAAGAGAGTATGTCTCTTTCGGGGATATTAAAAGAATCCTCTCCTCAAAAAACAGACACACATACCCAAATGAGACAAAACACACCGACACTAAATACAAACAGCAACCAACCACCCTAACAAACACAACAGACGCAACACGCCCCATACAACCGATCTATTCACTTGAAAAAAAAGACACGACAATCTCTGGGTTTAAAGACGATCCCTACCAAACAAAAGACAAACAACAAAGTTATAACGATAAACTATTCACTG
>NC_051413.1:32799921-32800072 GCF_015228065.2 Penaeus monodon
AAACGACGATCACAATATACTAATGACTAAATAAATCGTTTACTTAGATTATTAGGGGATATATTAATTTTTTTTTTTCACAAGAAGATTTAGTAGGGTTGATAGAAAGGGAGATGCAATAGTTGGAATGGTGAATGGGAATGGTAGGGAG
>NC_051413.1:32800711-32800784 GCF_015228065.2 Penaeus monodon
CAAGTGTTCAGCTTTTTCGGAGATGTGGAGCTGGGAGGTATGCTCTCGCTTCTTTGGCTGCTATCTCTCTCAA
>NC_051413.1:32800908-32801111 GCF_015228065.2 Penaeus monodon
ACCCCAGCCTTTCACAACCCTAAAACCCTTATTTTAATTCTCCACAATGCCCCCTACTCTGCCCATTATCTCTCCCCCGCTAATTCCCCCATCATTTCTGGCCCACAATCATCCACAATCCCCCACCCAGCAACCGCCCCACCATCTCCTACCCAACACAAGAATCACCCACGTCCACCAACCACTCAACCATCCTCTGGACA
>NC_051413.1:32801193-32801295 GCF_015228065.2 Penaeus monodon
ACGTGAGACGTGAGCAAAGACGGAAGAGCGAAAGGAGTCACCATGCTTATAAATGCGAGTATTATGCAAATTCATCGGGATGAATATTAGTGTATAGGCGTG
>NC_051413.1:32801403-32801617 GCF_015228065.2 Penaeus monodon
ACGTCACAAACTAGATATCTGGATCAATCTAACAGTGCGATAGATAGAGAAGCAAATTGACAGATAATTTTGGCAATAGATTTAGACATTTAGATAGAAAGATATAACCACGTTCGGTAAAAAAAAATATATAAAAGTCTATAAAATGTTGATATACGAATCACAATATCACCCAAATATGCAGTCGGTAAAGGTAGATGGATGAGTGGGTGGG
>NC_051413.1:32802131-32802201 GCF_015228065.2 Penaeus monodon
CGCGTCCGTAGTACGGTACCTCCCGCTGTCAGCTCGGCGCCAACCTGCCCGAGTCGATAGTGCCAGCGGA
>NC_051413.1:32802744-32802884 GCF_015228065.2 Penaeus monodon
ACTGCATCCAGCTGTCGAACCAAGGGATGAATCCTCCAAACTCATCGCAATTCATCTCTCGCTGCCGGCCGTGTTCATTCATCAACTCCGGGACCCTTCGCCTTCGCCCGCCGTCATCCATCCTTCCATCTCTCAATTAT
>NC_051413.1:32803221-32803591 GCF_015228065.2 Penaeus monodon
CTACCCACCCCTATCCTCCCACCTATCCCTCTATCCTCCCATCCACCCCCACAAAAGTCATCCATCAAGACATCCACTGTCATGCGGCGATCCTTTCCCCCTCGCCTTCCACCGTCCCTTCCCTTCCACTGGCCAGGGTCATCCACCTCGTGCCACCTGCGACCTCAAGGCCCAGCTGGTGCTCCTCAGCCTTGCTTATCCATCTGACTTCTGCCGTTCCGGGGTATCGGGTGTGTGCCAATGTCAGTCTGGATGTAAGTCTATAAATCTGTAAGTCCGTTAGTCTGTAAATCTGTGAGTAGGTGAGCCTCCAGGTCTGTAGATTTGAACGTTTGTAAATATGTGTGTATCTACTTCTAACTCCTGAAAA
>NC_051413.1:32803623-32803895 GCF_015228065.2 Penaeus monodon
TCTTTCGTCTGACATTCAGTACCTTTCCTTCCCCACTCCTCCCCAAGCTTACCCTACCCAGACCCGCATTGCCTTCATCTTCCTTTCCAGCCTTACTTATCTTCCCCTTCTTCCATCTCTCCCTTTCATCCTTCCCTTCCATTCCTCCCTCCCTTTCCTCCTCTTCCTTCGTTTTCCCTTTCTCTTCATCCTTCCCTTGTGTTTCAACTACATCTCCCTCCCCCGTCCAACAACCAGGAACCAACAAAAGGAACACACTTCCAGGCAAACAA
>NC_051413.1:32804250-32804468 GCF_015228065.2 Penaeus monodon
CCGGGTTCCACACACTAACCCTGCAAACAATTTACACGACGGGTTTAGAGCGAACGTTTGCGCCCGGCGATATCACTCAACAAACGTTTATCGGGCGACAGAGGGGCCAAAGCACGTGATAAAACGAAGTGGCGGATGGACTGCGCCTGCGCGGAGATGTGCGACGCACGCGAGAGCTTTCGGGTTTTCGATTTTATCTGCACGCGCGCGCGCGTGCC
>NC_051413.1:32804557-32804990 GCF_015228065.2 Penaeus monodon
ATCTACGTGTGGGAGGGGGTGTATATGTACGTGTACACATATTCTAAATGCGCACATGCAGACGGGGTCCACTCAAACGCAAGAAATATGGAAGGCAGATGCATATCCGATTCCCATACGAAATGTGCGCAGTGACAAGGGACACACGTTTAGTTGGTATCCGGCGCACAGATAGCCCGGTGATATACGGCACACCAGCAACGGGAATGAATTAAGCCGCGCGACAGGTAAGCTATATGTTTGTACGTCTGGCACAGAAGACGCGCGATACAAGCTAAGTAAATACGAAGAAACAAATCGTGCCGCGTGACCAGAGTTTATCTTTATCTGACAAATCTAATAGGTCACTTTAAGTAATTAGGACAGGAGGAATGCTGTTAGTAAGTAAGTACAAACATCTGGCGTCGTACAGTACATACGAACAAGATAGTTT
>NC_051413.1:32805267-32805951 GCF_015228065.2 Penaeus monodon
ACAAAACAACCCCTTCAAAAATATACATTAAAAAAAAAGTAAACCCGCAAACCAGACAACAAAAACAAAAACAGTGCATCCCCCCCCCCTTGCCAGAAAGACCGTGAAGAGACCTCGTGAAATCCAGAGGGTACAGAGGGTGCAGCGAGGGCGTGGGCGGGCAGGGCAAGAGAGGGAACGAAGTAACTGATTGTTAATAAGTAAATGAGTAAGTGACAACAAATAACGATTACATATACAAATAAAGAAGTAAGTGAATGAGTCAGTAACAATTCTAAGTAAACGAATAAGTAATGGCAACAAGTAAAGATGTGAATAACAATAAGTAAACGAGTAAGTAACAATGATAGGTGAAGGAATAAGTAACAATAATAAGTAAAAAGTAACCCTAAAAAGTCAATGCGTAGTAGCAAATAAATAAATAACAAAATTGGGCATAGAAGGTACGATCAGTCTGTAAGCAAATGACAGTAATAAGCAAATGAGTAACAGCAAGGCAATCGAGCAAAGGAAATAAGCAGAGCAACGAGTAAATAGGCAAATGGCGCTGGCACGAGAGGCCCTGCTTGGCACGAGGCAGTCACGACGAAGGCCCAGCACCTGCCGCCACACAAGGGAGACCTGCAGAGGGCGGAGGGCGAGCTACACCTGCGCGAGGAGGTGTAGCTGTGTATATATATGTGC
>NC_051413.1:32806027-32806172 GCF_015228065.2 Penaeus monodon
TTCACAAAGCAAAATGCCCTTTTTACTCATGTTCATATCAACACTAAGCGAAGCGACAATCACTTTATTTGAATAGCTTGCGAAAATTTACCTTTCATTTCACAAATCTTTTCCCCGCTTTATTTCCCCATATTTCACCCTTCTT
>NC_051413.1:32806203-32806364 GCF_015228065.2 Penaeus monodon
ACCATTTAACTCTATTTTTCCCCAATTCTCTACAAGCTATCACCCAATAAGTATAATGAGACTTGGATGATTCCTTCTGGAAGAGAAAAACAGGTGATGCCTCGCTAAAGATACTGCCAATTAAGGCGTCATAAACTCGGAGCAAATCATACGTTTTCGTT
>NC_051413.1:32807263-32807521 GCF_015228065.2 Penaeus monodon
CAACCACACACCAGCACCACCAACAACACAGGAACAGATTACTCGCTTGCTCGTTCACTCACTCATGCTGTTGTCACCCGCTTGTCATTTCGGCTTTTAAGATGATGTTACGGCCTTATCACACCTGTCATTACACCATCAAACTATCCTGTTATCTGCTTTCAAACCAATCGCTATCATCAACCAGCAACATCTTTATTGTCGACTCAAACCAAAGATATACAAAGACAAAACAAATGATAACAGTTTGTAAATAAC
>NC_051413.1:32807839-32807909 GCF_015228065.2 Penaeus monodon
GTGCCTCCGACCTCCCGAGCACTTCAAACGAGGGCGTCAAATGGCAGCGCGACATTTTTGAGCCCGACAC
>NC_051413.1:32809104-32809289 GCF_015228065.2 Penaeus monodon
TGATCTGCTCCTTGATAATGCCTGCTTGCCACTGATCTGTCTTCCAACCTCACTGTCTACTTCTCAACATTATTTCTCAGTCTACTTATCCATTTGTGCCTCTCTCTGCCTTGCTTCCCCACTGGCTGCTCATCAACCCACTCAGCCTCCTCCCCGTTTGCCCGCTCACCCAAGAGTTTCCATCC
>NC_051413.1:32809383-32809799 GCF_015228065.2 Penaeus monodon
CTACCGGTATCCTCCCTCCTTACCATCCTACCACACCTTTACCATTCACACCTACCTCACACTTACCCTTCCTTCGTCTCTGCCGCCTCTGTGTACTCAACAGCCTTCCTTCCTTGCTTCCTGCATGCAAGCACGAATACCAACAGGCCTGCAAAGCGCGGCGTGGGCCTCCCCCGAGTACCCGGAAGGAATGCCCCGGTGCATGAGTGCCTGGCCGCCTGCCCGAACCCCGCATGCAGATATTTCGCGCACGTTTTAATTTGCACAAACTCTTGCCTCGGGGCGCGCTCGATTCGATCAATTGGAGTGGTGCGGGGGGAGGGGTGGGGGGCGTCCGCCGATACGTGCCCTTGGGTGTCGATTTAGAAAGGATACAGCGTGGTGGGTACATCTATCTCTAGGTGGCACTCCGTCTT
>NC_051413.1:32809838-32810052 GCF_015228065.2 Penaeus monodon
TTCCTGAATATGGATGTATGTTATTTGTATATCAGAGTAAGTTAGAGACGGCAATAGGTCTGTCACTATTTCTCTTTTGCTTTCTTGAATATTTGTGGAAAGTGAGTGCGTGAAGGGTGAGTGAACGAAATAATGAATAAATGGAGAAATGGGCTAAGTAAGCCAGTGAATGAGAACGAGATGGTCATACAGCAAATCTATATCTTTTACAAAT
>NC_051413.1:32810245-32810647 GCF_015228065.2 Penaeus monodon
ACAGAAAAGCAAAACAGACATGCAAACAGACATGCACCCACACAAGCCCTACTTCCTCCCGATTGAATTCCTTCCACAGCAACCTCCCTTCTTCCTTCGACAGGCCTACAACCTCCCCACACCGAGCACAGAAACCACACAAATTCTTCCCCCTACTTAAAACGGCGTATCTTTCCAACGTAAATAACGAGACACCTCATTCAATCAAACCGCCAGCCGGTGTTTATGCAGCGAATCTAATAATATAAATAACGCATCGTCCGTAAATGAATTATTCTGTCGCGTGCATTTTCATCATCAAGTAAACTTTGTGTGCATGGCGGGCGGACGGCCAAACGAGGCCGAAATCACGCCGCTCGTGACGCGTAGGATTTCGACGAATATATTCAGGAAAAAGTTAAA
>NC_051413.1:32811111-32811436 GCF_015228065.2 Penaeus monodon
ACATTTTTTTCTTTGCTTATTTTTCTTGATTCATCCCTCATTTGTTCCTTTTCTCATTCATTCCATTCTTTTCGTCGTTATCTTTGTCTCTTCTTTTTTTTTTTTTACTTCTTGTTTTCCTTTTTTCCTTCCAGCTCGTTCTTTCTCTCTCTTTTTTCCTTGTTCTTCAACTCCTTTTCTTTGGAACGTTTTCCTTATTATTTTTCTTCTCTTTCCAAGTCCTTCTCTTTGTTTCTTCGTTCCTCCCCTCTTTCTTCCTTTTTTCCCTTGTTCTTTTTCTATATTTTCCCTATATTCCTCATTCTTTCCTGTCTTCCTTCTTATT
>NC_051413.1:32811652-32811757 GCF_015228065.2 Penaeus monodon
AAGGGAGCTCAGAACGGGAAGCACTCGCGCCCTTTCGCTCACCTGTCGCTCGGCCTGGATCGGCGCTCCTTAATCTCCGCTCGCTCTCGCCTCGCTCGGGCAGAA
>NC_051413.1:32811883-32811991 GCF_015228065.2 Penaeus monodon
GAATTATCACCAAAGGGGGAATTAGCGAAGGGAGGAATACCAAAGGAGTAAAAGAGGGTACACTTAATACAGACAGTAGGGGATACGACAGAAGTGTGTGGTGAATTG
>NC_051413.1:32812210-32812537 GCF_015228065.2 Penaeus monodon
AAACTAAAAAACCGACAAAACCCGAGCGTTGGAGCGACGAGACGCGACGCGAGGCGATAAGCGCGGCGGCCGTCAGCGGAATCGCGGGCCTGCTGATTCAAGGACTCGCGAGGAGGCCGAGAGAATCCTCCAGGGACACTTGCTGTTACGTTTCGTTTACGGCCGCGGCTGCGTGCAATTTGGCTCTGGCGGCGCGGTGGGCGGCCAGGGTCAGGGCCGTCCGTCGGGCCGAAAAGGGAAACTGACGAGTAGGCGACGAATGTACAGAGGAGACGTGATAGGAGAAAAAAAAATCTCTTATTCGTTCCTTTCTTCTTTCATTTGCAA
>NC_051413.1:32812759-32813095 GCF_015228065.2 Penaeus monodon
AAAACCCACACGCGTCGTTAACCCTTTCGCTTCCCACTCGCCTCCTCGCCACCAACTCGTTAGCCAACTCGCCGCGACGGATTCCCAGGGACATCGCCTTGATCAACGGGCAGGACGCGCAACCCTTATGGGGACGCCGCTAGAGTGTCTGTGTGGGGGGGGGAGGTTTGGGGGAAGGGGAGTAGTGGGGGGGGAGATGTTTGGGGGGAGATGTTTGGGGGGAGGAGGGAAGGGGAGTAGTTGGGAGAGATGTTTGGGGGGAGGGGGGGAGGGGAGTAGTTGGGAGAGATGTTTGGAGGGAGGGGGGGAGGGGAGTAGTTCGGGGGAGATGTTTGG
>NC_051413.1:32813410-32813938 GCF_015228065.2 Penaeus monodon
TATGGTATAAAAAGAGAATCGAGAACGGGGAGTTAAAGAAAAAACAGACAATTTGAAAGAGAAATATTGGTTTGTGTTCTGATCCCCATGACCTTTTCCTAAAGCTAAAGGGAAGAAAGATGGCGGAAAGGATGGGGGAGAAAGGGAGAGAGAGCGAAAATGTGGGGGGGGGGTGCGGTAAGAAGACGGTCGATGGGACTGGGGAAAGGGAGGAAGGAAGACGAAAGAAGAATGGCTGGAGAAAAGGAAACGAAAAGAAACGAATGGGTAGGAAGGAGGGAGGAAATAAAGGAGGAAGAGACAAGACATGAAGAGGGAAAGATAGGAGTGAGTGAGACGGATGGGCAGAGAGAGGAAGGAAGGGAGGATAAAGAGAATGGAGAGGGAAAATAAAAGACAGGAAGGAAGTGACGGAGAAAGGGGGAAGACGATGGAATGTGGAGATGAAAGATGGAATAAAAATGGGAAGAGGCAGAGGCAGAGACTGTCAAAAAGGATGAGCACAGCGAGAGGGGGCGTGATAGACGA
>NC_051413.1:32814297-32814393 GCF_015228065.2 Penaeus monodon
CTTGTGTCTAGTCCTTCACTGATCGATCTCCATCACCCACTATTGATTTTCATGCGCCAATCACCAGTAATTGCCATACCGGCCACGAAAGAAGTT
>NC_051413.1:32814622-32814710 GCF_015228065.2 Penaeus monodon
TCATGGGGATCAGAACACCCAACCAAATTCTTTCAAATTATCTCCCTCTGCTTTATCTCCCAGTTCTCGATTCTCTCTATTCCCCTTT
>NC_051413.1:32815060-32815190 GCF_015228065.2 Penaeus monodon
CCTCGGAATGCCACAGTCAGTACGCCAAAAGTTTCGTGAACTCCGGAATCAAGTTCCGAGCAATGAAATATTTGTAACAGAGGCAGCCATGCCCCCGGCGACTCTCGTTCGGCGGAGGGACAAGTATTCG
>NC_051413.1:32815612-32815817 GCF_015228065.2 Penaeus monodon
CCAATACGTTACAAAATTGTAGTAAAAAGTAAAATGTTCCAGTCAAGAACCTTAAGCTAAGTTCCGAGCAATGAAGGCCACGCTACAGAGAAAAGAGCGGCCGTAATTCAGATGATAAAGAGACTTAAGCTAAAAATTAGTGTATGCCGAGACAGCAGCGCGCGATATTCCAGACGCAAGGCCAGACACCACATTTGGACGCCGT
>NC_051413.1:32816313-32816403 GCF_015228065.2 Penaeus monodon
GAGCGCAAGTTCAAAGGGAATCGAAAAAAAACAATAATTTAAAAAAACCCTAACAAACTCCCCTGAACCAAACAATCCCCACCTCCCCTT
>NC_051413.1:32817025-32817519 GCF_015228065.2 Penaeus monodon
TATTCAGGCGAAATGGAGATGAGGAAGAACTCTCAGAAGTGTGAAATAAAGCGCCATTAACCTAGTCGGGAGATTAAGACTCTCGCGAAGGAGTAACTGCCAGGGTAAATTTGACCCGAGGGAGAACGAGGAAAGAAAGAGAGAGAGGAATAAGTGGGGAGGAGAGGAGAGGAGACGGGAGAACGAGGAAAGAAAGAGAGAGAGGAATAAGTGGGGAGGAGAGGAGAGGAGACGGGAGAACGAGGAAAGAAAGAGAGAGAGGAATAAGTGGGGAGGAGAGAGAGGAGACGGGAGAACGAGGAAAGAAGAGAGAGAGGAATAAGTGGGGAGGAGAGGAGAGGAGACGGGAGGAGAGGAGAAGAGGAGGGGGGGGATTGGAAGAAAAGGAATAGATGGAGAGGAGAGAACGAGGAGAGAAAGAGAGAGAGAGGAACATGTGGAGAGAAGAGAAGGAGGAGAGGGCATGAAGAAGAAGAAATAGAATAGGAAGAGAG
>NC_051413.1:32818082-32818182 GCF_015228065.2 Penaeus monodon
ACATTAATATGAAGGAACATCAAACGAACATTAGAAAAAAAACTAGCAGAGAAGATAAATAAATAATGAAAGGAGAGAATTTTAAAAAAAACGAGGCGTT
>NC_051413.1:32818234-32818454 GCF_015228065.2 Penaeus monodon
AGGGATCAAGACAAGAACCAAGGACAGGCGTAGAGAGAAACGGAGAAAAGTCTGAAAGACAAGAACTCAGAGCCGCTCAACAGACGGGGCCGTGTTCCTGGCGGAGGCGATGACGAAGGCGGGGGCGCCGATTCGTCTGAGGCTTCTCTAATTCCTTCTGCTTCTCTTTCTCTCTTTTTTATTCTCTCGTCGCCTCCTTCGCCATTTCTCTCCCTTATCT
>NC_051413.1:32819390-32819491 GCF_015228065.2 Penaeus monodon
TGTCGGCCACCGTCAAAGACCACAGATTGAGTGTTGTCCCCGTCCCTGATTCCCCGCTTCCCGCCCGCGTCGAGGCTGAAGGGCTGATGATGGCCGTGCGG
>NC_051413.1:32819585-32819678 GCF_015228065.2 Penaeus monodon
AGTAGCTAAGTGAAAAGAGATATAAACATTTTTTTTTATTTTTCTCTTTCTTACGAATGACTATATGGATATTTGGTCAGTTTACCACAACCA
>NC_051413.1:32819925-32820111 GCF_015228065.2 Penaeus monodon
ACAAACGAACAGCCAAATGAATCGCCGAAGAGGGCCTAGGGAGACAAGCAAAAACCGCCCTAAACGCCACGGCTGACACCGATGGCCCTCGACCGGAAATGCAGCTGCTAATGCGACTGGCGGGCCGGCCGTCGTCAGGTTGCAAAGGTGCAATCTCGCGTCAAGGCTCTTGTTGCGCTCGCTTCC
>NC_051413.1:32820242-32820327 GCF_015228065.2 Penaeus monodon
AATTTTTCGCTTGGCTATCTGGATATGTCTGTGTACATGCACAAGTACGTATAGACTTTTTATTGATCTTTACATATATAAGACG
>NC_051413.1:32820538-32821235 GCF_015228065.2 Penaeus monodon
AGACCTCCATCCAATAATCACATTTCCAATAACATTAAAAAGACATAAAAAATAATAAGCTAAAGGAACAGAAATCAAGCCCCCGCGGAGAGCTTCTACCCCCCCCCCACCCCCACCCCGACCATCTTCAGCTGAGCTCTTATCTGACCTCTCCCCCTCCCTTCCCCTCCCCTCTTTCTGCTGAGCCTTCTGCTCTTTCCCCCACACCTGCTGAGCTCTCTACCTACTCCTCTTTTTACCGAGTCCTTCGACCCACTTCTCCTTCTGCTGAGGACTCAGCCCTACCCGTATCTGCTGTGTCCTCTGACTCCCTGGCCCCTCTGCTGAGTTCTCTGGCCCACCCCTATACCCCCTGCCCCTTTAACGGGGTCCTTTCACCCACCCCTACTTCAGGTGAGTCCTGCATTCATCCCTATTGCAGAATCTTCTGACCCACCCGATCTGCTAAGCTCTGCCCACCTACCCGTTCTGCTGAGCCCATTGCCCACAGACACCTGCAGCTCAGCCCTTTAACCCGCCCTCCTCCTGAGTCCCTTAACTCTCCTCTTGCCGTGAGTCCTTCGACCCTCCCCTTCTGCTGAGCCCTCCGCCCATCCCCCCCTCTCCTTCAGCTGAATCCTCTGACCTTTCCTTCTCCCCCCCCCCGCCCCACTTTCTGCTGAGCTCGGCCATCCCCACTCCATCTACTAAGCTCTTT
>NC_051413.1:32821294-32821402 GCF_015228065.2 Penaeus monodon
GCGCCCCAGGCGATAAGGAGACGGAGAGGTAATCCTCGGGCCTCGCCTCGACCGCCCACCCAATGGCCTCCCAGTCGCACGGCTCTACTTTTGTTTTATATTATCTAA
>NC_051413.1:32821576-32821673 GCF_015228065.2 Penaeus monodon
CCCTTTTCGCTCTCCCCCCCCTTCTCCATGCTTTTTAATTCTTTTCTCCGTTTCCCTTCTCCTTTTCCCCTCTCCCACTCTCTCTTTCCCCCACCGC
>NC_051413.1:32821713-32822205 GCF_015228065.2 Penaeus monodon
CAACCCGACCCAACCGCTCTCCACAATTATCCCTTCCCTCCCCATCTCCCTCCCCCTTTCTCCCCCCTCCCACCCCCTACCTTTTCCCAACCTCCTCCCTCCTCCCATGCATTCTTCCCCCTCCCCTCCACGACCCCCTCTCCCTTTTCCCCCTTTGAATCTCCTCTTCCTTTCCCTCTCACTTCCCAAACCCTCCCCTTCCCTCTTATCTCCCCATCCCTTCTTAAATCCCCCCTCCCATATCCCCTCCCACTTCCCATTTCCCCCTTCCTCCTCCCCCCTCCCCTTTTCCCTTCAGCACGAAGCAGCGCGACAGAACCCAGACGACGACGCCCTTCGTCTGCCTCCCTCCCCGCGGCCTCCTTCCGCCTCGTCGTCGTGGTGTCCTTCACGGGGAGAGATTTCGAGGGCGCGTGCTTGCTTGCTTGCGTGTGTGCATTTTTTTACGTGTGCGCGTAGTGTGGGTTTTGTAATCTTTGTGTGAAGAGTATG
>NC_051413.1:32822438-32822577 GCF_015228065.2 Penaeus monodon
GAACGTGACCAACGGAAATGGCAGCGAGCAACACAGGCATCGTTATAATAAAAGAGGCTTGACTATCGTTCATCTTCCTGGAAAATGTTTACGCAGGATTATTCCGGAAATGCGTGGATGTCTCACTTAATAGTGTGCT
>NC_051413.1:32823055-32823261 GCF_015228065.2 Penaeus monodon
TTAGCTGCCCCATACCCGCACCGCTTATCTCTGCGGCCAAACTCGAACAGCTGATGTGTTGCTGATCGCGTCACTGCGGATGATGCTGACCAACTCTCCATTTCCAGGTTTTTCTGCAACCCAGCGCCCATTTTTCTCTCTCATTTCGTTTCTCCTTTTCGTCACCTTGGCTCTGTCCGTCTGCCTGTTTGAGTGCGCGTGCGTGC
>NC_051413.1:32823411-32823575 GCF_015228065.2 Penaeus monodon
CTTTCATACTTACACTCACTCTTCCTCTCCTTCTCTGTGATAATTCCTACCGTACGTTGCGGCTTCACTTGATTAGGAACATACCTGGAACGGAAGAAAAATACACATCAGTCCAAATGAAATTATTAGAAAAAGGAAAAAAAAAAAAACCTTCCCAAATCCAT
>NC_051413.1:32823879-32824018 GCF_015228065.2 Penaeus monodon
AGAGCTCAAAGGCATGTCAAGCATAAACAAACTGGGGTCTCCCTCCGCCGGCGCCATACCCCCCCGCCAGGTACAATGAACCAGATACTCCAAGGTGGCATAACCTGGCACGGCGTTGGCACTCGACCCGCAAATATTC
>NC_051413.1:32824087-32824155 GCF_015228065.2 Penaeus monodon
AGTAAGGAAGGGCGCGCCAACCGGGGTCTCACTTCGCTTCGTCCTCTTAGCAAGTTTGTAACTACATA
>NC_051413.1:32824317-32824424 GCF_015228065.2 Penaeus monodon
CCCTATTCCGCTCTTACAACAACTATTTCTACTTCCTCCCTTTGCCGTTGCCCACGTTAATGGTTCTGTCAGACCCAAATTATCATTAAACACGCAAAACATATGCG
>NC_051413.1:32824862-32825118 GCF_015228065.2 Penaeus monodon
TTTCCCGGAAACAGCAGCTTCAGCACCTGCCGGCCGCCGCCACCGCCTCCACTGCATCACTGCCCCGCCATCAGCAACAGCAACAGCCGCGCATAACTGGCATTGTCCGAATGCTTGCTCCGAGACCCAGGCGCTCCCTTAGTCGGTGGGTCGGCGAGTCCGGACACTTCGGGATGAACACGAAGCATTTGGTTTTGTCTTCGCTCTTGATCTTTATTCTCCTCCCCCCCATGCGCATTTTGGATAAGGCATTCGG
>NC_051413.1:32825339-32825725 GCF_015228065.2 Penaeus monodon
CTAATATCTACTGATCAAGATATCTGTATTTGTCAACCGCTGTTATTTTTTCTCATAATCCCATTCTTTTTTTAATTCACTTTTTAAAACCACAACATTCGAAAAAAAACATAAACGGATAAATAAATCTTTGTACATTTCAACGGCGTTCTGACTGCGTGACTGACATGAAATCGAAGAATAACAAATTTCAAGCTTTTATTCAGTTCATCATATCATATACACCTTTCAAGCACTGTCAATCAAGCCATAGGCATGTACTTTAAAATAACAAAATAGTGTATTTGTATTCATCCATAAAAAAAACATAAATTGATGGAAATTTACTGTGCAATAGAAATATGTCTTCATCGAACATTTTGATAACAATATAGCCATGTAATATC
>NC_051413.1:32825949-32826016 GCF_015228065.2 Penaeus monodon
AATATGTTGCAGAGACACCTAAACCACACCATCGCGCCGCCTTTAATAACCCGCGAAGGCAGGTCGT
>NC_051413.1:32826049-32826187 GCF_015228065.2 Penaeus monodon
AACCGCCATCACAGCGCCCATTGTTCGAAATCACGCCCCGACAAGCGGTCGATACGGATACACACATTTCAACCTTCGGATCCGGGAACGTGTATCGCTAAGGCCTAAGGTACGACGCTCGCCTCTCCTTCTCTCGTC
>NC_051413.1:32826237-32827680 GCF_015228065.2 Penaeus monodon
ATCGTTTGTGCTATCACAATCCCCCATATTGTGAGTATTTTGTTGTTATGCGATTTTCTTGCTTTTAGTCTATTATCGTTATTTGTGGTGCTATTATCATGACCAGTATCATCATCGTCTTTATTATAAATATACTATTATCATCGCTTCTCTTATTGATTTTTTGTCGTTTTTTTCGCGTTGCTATTACTATATATATTGTAATGTTCTTATCATCCTTTTCTTATTATCCTCATCCTAATTATGACACTACCACTGCCATTCGAACCACCTGATATTTTTTTCCATTGATAAAACTCGAAGTAGAGCTGTCTCAAATGGTTCCTTTGGCCCCTGTGTGCCAGTGATGTATCAATTACTTCCCTATTTGCATAACGTGACCTGCCATTACAGCATACGACGTACCCATCGGACGTCGTTGCGGTGCCACTGCCCCTTAAATCTAGGGGAGTTACGCAAACAACTGCGACGGTGCCACATCTTGAAAGGAGGTAACACAGGGGTATAGGGACGTCTCGTTGCGACTGTACCACCAGTACCTGCTATAAGCCTAAACGTGGACAAAAAAACAACAACAGAGGAATAGGAATAATTTTTAATACGATTTAATCCGCAAATGAATGAGGGGATACAGCACAGATCGAGATCTCTCAAGGGCGTTCCATCCGTCGGCGTGAAGTAAGATCGGCCGTCAGGAAAACGGGGACTAAAATCTGTGTCCCTGGAGGAATCCTAATCGAAGGAACTCCCAAAACTTTAGAGCACTTTGAGACTGAGACTGAAAAAAAAGGAAAAAAAAAAACATTGAGGAACAAATTTTATCAAAATCGAAGAGACACCGCAGGATATAAGAAGTCGATATTTCTCCCCTCCCTCGACGGTTCGGAGATGCAGCAGAACACTCAGCCTAATGAATCACATCGACAAGGGGTTACTGAAGAAGACTGAAAAGCCGTTCGTCGCGACATCGGAAACAAGAGCTGCGGATTTGTCCTTGATTGCAGGAACTAGGCACGCAACACCCATCCTACGAATGATTACAGAGAAAAATAGAGAAGGACTCCATATTCAGCCTTTATCGATTACACTGAAACTTTTAATGACACGAGTTACTCCTCTATCTGCTGCAAGACCTGGCAGTGAACCAGGACATCAGAACACTCGTAGCAAGCAGCCGGTGCCACAAGAGAGACTGTTGTTACGAAATACACGAAAGAAGCATAAGGCAGATTTGCGTTTATTCGCCTGATCCCTTCGACATGGACAGCGAACGCAAAATCAAAAGATAAACGCTAAAATAATTATTGGATGGAAGAAAACGAATCATCTATGATGACGCCACCCTCTGAGCCGACACTGACAGTGGTAGTTAATTAAGATACTGGGGCAAATGGTCAAGGAAAGTGAGAGGCAGTGAATATCAATAAGCGAAAACAAAACTTC
>NC_051413.1:32827707-32828101 GCF_015228065.2 Penaeus monodon
CAAGTGGCACAAATGCATCCTTGTTCCTCATTCTTACACTCTTACTTCTATACCTACCCTCTTTCTCTCACCCTCTCTTCCTAGCCCATCTCCTCCCCTCTTCCCCCTTCTGCCTTCCCTCTCCTCCCTCATTTTCCCTCTTCTCTCTTCACTCCTCCCTCTTCCCTCTTCTCATCCCTTCCTCCCTCTTCCTTCCCCCAATCCTTCTCCCTTAACCCTTTCCAAACTAGCACCAAATTTGACCAACAAACGTCCCCGAATCGCTTCTAATTCAACCGCCTAAAACCGATAATTAATGCAGATCATTTTATTTCATTTCGCAGACTTGCCATTAACCATATTACGCACATTTTTACCTTTTGGAAGGACGGTGAATCAGTCTTTTTATATTGTT
>NC_051413.1:32828401-32829087 GCF_015228065.2 Penaeus monodon
ATACACGATATACGTTTGGTATTACAAAACGAATAAAAAAAGGATTTACCTGGAGGGCACCCTTACAACCTAACCTAACCAGGTAAATCGAAAACCACCCAAGCGCTGGCGACTCTGCCACATGGACTTGACTTCTCACTCTGCACCAACATGCCATCCAGATATACACTTGCAAGCACGCCACTTGCAATAAGACGAATAAAAATGCCGGTTTTACGATAACTTTGAAGGTAAGGAGGAGAACCATGTGAATGCGCTTACGACTGGCAACATAAAAAATATATATATAATTAATAAGATGAGACTGGATGAGACAACAATCGTAAATAACACCCTATAAAAAAACAACGTCAACAACCCAGCAAAATGACACTTAATCAACAAATAACGAATCCAGGAAGGATCATAACCCTAAATCGAGCAGAGGCAACCCACAGTGACAAAAAGGCGCGCCAACGATCGCCGCGCAACCGATAATTCTCGCCTCCCATTGGTGGCCCTGTCTCCTTTCACTGACCAATCAGCTTCCATTGTCTAATCTAAGTTATCTGCGCCCCATTCCAATCAGTAAGAGCTAAGAGCTTCTTAAGAAAAAAGAAAAAAAAAGAATGAAGAATATATCACCAAAGACTGTAAGACAATCAGTGAAGCTAAGAGTTACCAATCAGTAAGAGTAAGAGTTTCGT
>NC_051413.1:32829130-32829322 GCF_015228065.2 Penaeus monodon
TCGCTATCACCAAACACTGACGAGGGTCCGCCATCTCGCACCAAAAGCAAGATGGCGTTGGATTCAGAGGAAGATCGTTCTTCATAAACCAAAATGTAAAATAATACAATTTGAGGATAGAAAAAAACGCATATTCGTCATTCTTACTGTTTTCTACACCTATTCTAACGCGCAGTGACATTATCAAGTAAC
>NC_051413.1:32829436-32829595 GCF_015228065.2 Penaeus monodon
CATTTGAAAACCACCCAAACGCCGATCTATCTGACCTACCTTAACTCCCCTGCCCCTCCCTCTACCAATAATCCAGCAACGGAGCGAAATCAATCAATGTGTCACGTCGGGTCCAACGTCAGCTGACACTCAAAATACGGGGCAATCAGACGTCAGAGC
>NC_051413.1:32829959-32830169 GCF_015228065.2 Penaeus monodon
ACAACAAATCAGTAAGAAATTGCATAAACAAGAACCAGACTTCTGCATTAGCATAATGTAAGTAAACACGCACACACAATACAAGGTTTGAGTTAAGATTATAATACATTAAAATAACAAAAGCTAATTTTCAGGACCTCTGTAAGATGAAGACAAAACACAAACGATGAGTTAAATAGGGGAGGAGAGAAGAGAGAAATGATAAATGAT
>NC_051413.1:32831101-32831187 GCF_015228065.2 Penaeus monodon
GCTCCCTCGGCCTGAGCAGCATCCAAAAGCTTCTACGGCAAAGACGGGATCTCGGAAGAGCCTCGCTGAGTAATGGGCACTGAACC
>NC_051413.1:32831507-32831892 GCF_015228065.2 Penaeus monodon
ACCCCCCTCCATTATCACCATATTGCTTTTTGCGAAACGAGTAATTTTTACAATTAAATAACAAGCCTTTGAGTCATGCAAATACTGTCCACTGTGTTCGTTTCTGCAAGATTTATGCCGCTACTTTGCGCTTGTCCAATATTTCCATTCGGCTTAACAAACTCGCCGTGGTCATATCCTAAAGTGACAAACCAATTTTCCCTTACTTTTTGGTAGAAAAAAAAGGTCGCGACAAGAGCAGAAAGAGACGAAACAAAAAAAGAGCGGGGGAAAAAAAAAATCGGTTTAAAAACACCTCTGTAGAAAATGTGTTTCGGACGAGCTATGTCCATCGCAGTAAAACCAGCCATAATAATAATACTCACAGCCCGAAACGACAACACAT
>NC_051413.1:32831931-32832439 GCF_015228065.2 Penaeus monodon
GGGACAAATGCAACCCAGGCAACTTAATACGTCCGGGAGATATACGATCGGACGGAAATAATCAAAAGCATTCGTTCTGGTTGGCTCTTAAATTCGCCGGGAAAACGGTGACGCTAACGGGCGGCAAGAAAACGAGTCATTTTGGCGGGAAACTTTCTCGATTGGAGCATTACGAGCTTAATAATTGTACTCCATTCTGCTACTGCTGTTAGTGCGATGGGATTTAAGGCTTGATTGCTGTTTTAACCGGGTACTGGGAATTCCAGGACTATTTCCGGCGTGATCGGGGAAGCATAGGTTGGGAAGGAAAAGCAAGAGGCGACTGGACAGGGATATTTGTTACCGTAGTCCCTAGAGGTCCGGCCTTTTAGGCATGCAATTAGAATGCTTTCAAATAAAAAACAAAAGCCGTTTCTTTAACATACTCATAATATTCTAACTGATAACACTTATCGTAGAAAGCTGATAAGAAAATCGGTGACAGACAAACTTCCTCCGACCAACCCTT
>NC_051413.1:32832480-32832869 GCF_015228065.2 Penaeus monodon
GCATATAACGCAGATAAAATGAAACTGAAACCATAATAAGAAAAGGGATTAACAAATCGTATGACCTTTCAAATCAAAGCAGAATTCCTCTTCATGGAAAAAAGATACCTACTGTAAATTTAAATTTAAATTTTCTGTCTCATTTTACTTCATTGTACATAAACAGATGAGCAGACAAGCATAACCTTAGTCACATCATTCCTATCCCCCCCCCTTTTTTCCCAATCCTAGTTTTAAAAACTAGGCCTAACCATTCTAAAAAAAAATTCCATCATATCTCCTACAGAAAAGCCGGCATCTTGAATAACCTAACCACAAAGCCTATATTTTCATCTCACATGAAATATCGGTCGCTCTTGGTTTTTTTTTTTTTAAGAAAGGAATCCTAG
>NC_051413.1:32833147-32833378 GCF_015228065.2 Penaeus monodon
TCATCAATCCACACCAGATTAATATTTAATTAAACAGCAATATCCCTTCGCCTCAGCCCCCGCGAAACCAACCCTCGTTAATCAGACATACGCGCACGCACGCACATCACATCTGAGTTAATCATGACTTTCTCGAATTCTACAATGGCTAATTAATCTCTCGACGTAATCCTGATGCTCGGGGATCCTGTTACCGTAGTCTCCAGGTATTGTGGTTTTCATAACCGATAA
>NC_051413.1:32833870-32834097 GCF_015228065.2 Penaeus monodon
CAGCAGCGGAGAGAACCGCACTCTCCCGTTCCCCCGAGTGCGAGAGCGGCGTGACGTGTGACGCTCTCGTAACCAAAGAGAACTGTTACCGTTACTCTGCGGGTGTTAGAGTGTGTGTTACGGTGATCTGGAGATCGATGTGTTAATTTCCTCTCTTAGCTGTTGATTTTCGGCGTTGGGGGGGGGGGGGGAGAAAATCCTACAAATAAGGTTGGGCATCATAGAAA
>NC_051413.1:32834354-32834622 GCF_015228065.2 Penaeus monodon
TTTCCTCAAACTAAAATTCCTCGTCAGTCTCAAACCAAACTTCGCTACGACTGACACACAACCAAAAAAAAAACGAATACCCGAGGGAAAAGTTCGTCTACTCTAAAAGCTTGTATCCTCAAAAATGCGGGAGACTCTTTCGAATTTACGACCGAAACCTCTCAAAAAATTAATATTTCCCTAATTCCCTTAATACTCTCTCTTTGCATAATGAATAACACAATTAATTACGTCTGATAAAGCCATCGTAGGCGGTTCGGGGGATAGT
>NC_051413.1:32835054-32835457 GCF_015228065.2 Penaeus monodon
CGAATAACCGGCCCGCTATCGAGGTCGGTCCATCACTCGTCACCGGCCACGGCTGGCGGTTCCCAATATCACGTCATATTTTACAATGGTCATTAGCTCAGGAGCGATTAATCTCCGTCCGTTTTAAGTAGGATCGTCATCGGAAACACACACCCGAATGAGTGCCCCGTTAGAGCGACCCGTTTCTCAGGGCCTGATTGGCGGTCGGGACCGGCCATCGGGTCAGCCGCGCTCTTCTGGCGCGTCGATCTCTCACTTCAGTGGCTGCACAAGCACAGCACCAGAATGACAGCCACTACAAAGGAAGGAAATACCACTCAAAACATTCCGAAAAGTATGACTTACACAAGTACGATTTAAAAATTGTACTTACACAAAAAGTACAACTGCACGAAGTCCCATT
>NC_051413.1:32835494-32836386 GCF_015228065.2 Penaeus monodon
TGATGGGGAGTACGAGTTACACAGAAAAGGGACCCTGTTACAAAACGTGCGATTCCATACCTCATACCAACCCCTACGCCAGGCACATTTCATACCAGTCTTGACCTGTGTCATCCTAATACCACTGCGTCAAGCACAATTCACAGCAGTCTTGCTCAATACTATCCATTTTTTTACGACTCGTATCGACTACCTTCGCCACTAACACCCCCCACCCCCGCCTCCTGCTTTTCCCCAAGTCAACCCGAACGATTTCACGCGATCAGTCTCGAGGCATCAATGATCGAAAATAAAATTAGTCAACCGAATCTTTACACCTGTCTGAGAATGCAAGGGCGGGTGAGCACGTTGGGAAATGAATACAAGGGGATGATTTGGATGAGTAAATAAGAAAACAGAACTGAACTGAATAAAAGGGGGATGATATCGCTGAGTAAATAGTAAATACGGCTAAAAATGAATCCGCGTGGCGGCTGAATTCGATGGGTAAACAGACGTCCAGAAATGACTACATATACTGAATTTCACAAATAAAAATCTAAAAATGAATACCCATGGATGAGATTCGACGAGAAAATAAATGTCCAGATGTGAAAACCGGAGAATGAATTTCTTGAATAAACAAATACGCAGAAATGTCTACACGAGGATGTATTCTAATAATTAGAAATGAATACATGCCTTTAATGAGTAAATAAAAATCTAGAAATGAATAAAAAAGTATGAATCCATGAGAAAGTACATATCTTGAAATTAATACACGAAGATGAAGCATCTAAAAAAATAATAAAGGATAAACTTGAGACGAATACACAGGGATAAGTCTGTGAGTGAAGATCCGAAAAAGAACACACGAGGACGAATCCATGAGTCAATATCCAAAAAAGAACAC
>NC_051413.1:32836438-32836667 GCF_015228065.2 Penaeus monodon
TCCATGAGTGAATAACCGAAAAAGAACACACGGAAACGAGTCCATGGATGAATATAACGAAAAAGAACACACGAGGACGAGTCCATGGGTGAATATAACGAAAAAGAACACACGCAGACGAGTCCATGAGTGAATATAACGAAAAAGAACACACGAGGACGAGTCCATGAGTACCCCTAAACGCACTATCGCTATTACAGGCGAGACAGATCGAGTAAAGGGATCCAAT
>NC_051413.1:32836696-32836785 GCF_015228065.2 Penaeus monodon
TCACTCCACCGATTTATTACCCCGATTACGAAATGGGAGTTTGAAGTCCGTGGATTACATCGGAAGGATTTCTGGCGATGCGGATTAAC
>NC_051413.1:32836988-32837135 GCF_015228065.2 Penaeus monodon
GGGCCGGAAGGGGGGGAGGTCTCTTCTTCCCCGTTCACCCGTCCTAAACGCGCATGGATTACGCAGTGCAGATTTCATTCAGGGGGAGTGACCCAGCTGGCGCCCCATCTACGCTGTGACAGATGGCTCGACACAATTGGCAAGATG
>NC_051413.1:32837321-32837571 GCF_015228065.2 Penaeus monodon
TCCTCTTCTTCCCTTCCTCCTCTCCCACGATCTCGTGTCAAACAGCCTGTGTTCCCAACAAGAGGCTGCTGACGAGATAAAAGAGCCTCGTCAAATTACGTACCAGAATGCAGATATAGAAAATAACGGAATCAACAGTATTAAAAGAATTTAACAAAACAATGCATAAATAATCAACATCCTAAACATATTCCAAAAAAAAGGTGGGTGGGATATCTACTATACACAAAATAGGCTTAATTAAAAGATG
>NC_051413.1:32837663-32837737 GCF_015228065.2 Penaeus monodon
CAGCTGATGCTCCACCGATGTCAACGATGTTCAATAACTGAAGCAAAATACACTCACTTACTCACACTCTCTCT
>NC_051413.1:32837877-32838525 GCF_015228065.2 Penaeus monodon
CATCAATTCATCCCCCGCCCCCCTCTCCCACTCGAACCCGACTCAAACCAAAGCAAGACTGAATCAGACACACGAACAAACGAATCCAAAAATAATGAACACGTCAGTCAAACCAGAATCAAAACAAAGCCAAACAAAGCAAAACACACGAGCCGTTTCGCCCTGCTTGACTGACGCCGTCACTCACCCTAATCCTGCAATGCAACGCGAGAGGCGAAATTGCATGAATCTATTATAACCAGCTCAATGAAATATAAGCGCGTCATCAGCCCACTCGACCAAGGAATGTAATCTGGCCTCATCACTTTTGAAAGGAGTACAGCATTTTGAGCGTAACATTATGCATATGTCATTAGTGTCATCTGGTATATCATTATCAATTCAACGGGAAAGTAAAACCGGGCTGGGCTGATAGAGCAATGACGTCACGGCCTATAATCGATAAATAAAACGATTGATAGAGAAACCTTCATCTTCGGTCAATGATATCATTCAAAATGAGGTACATAATTGTTGGAAATTTATTCAAACATCAAAATGCTACAACAATGACCATTACCAGTGGCATAAATTTATGAAATAGTAGTAAACTATAAAAAACCGTATACTATACTGTAATACACTACACACCGAATAACATTACTACTT
>NC_051413.1:32839140-32839261 GCF_015228065.2 Penaeus monodon
TTTTTTCTTTTCTCCCTCGTTCCATTCCCCCATCCCTCTTCAGCTACGGCCTGGGGCAGGACGGCGACGACATGACACTATATGCAGCTCAATATTCCGCCAGTTATATTTTGGGAAGGAT
>NC_051413.1:32839979-32840112 GCF_015228065.2 Penaeus monodon
CTTTTACCTTCCCCTCTCCGTCTCCGCTTAATATATCTATGTCAATTATCGGCGAACAGGCCACGTTGGCGACAATAAAATCAGGAACAATTTTACGGACGAAAAGATCCGTACAGAGCACACAGTCCGCGCG
>NC_051413.1:32840414-32840505 GCF_015228065.2 Penaeus monodon
GGTCCGCAGCGCGACAGGAATGGACTGTGATCCTGCAAAATAGTCTCCCATAAGGTCTTATTTTGCTCTGGCTTCCCACGCCATTCTCTCG
>NC_051413.1:32840929-32841463 GCF_015228065.2 Penaeus monodon
TATCCGTTTTTATCTCTTCCTATCGACATCTCTTTCCTCTCCGCCATTCTCCTCCCGGGTTGGTTATCAGATACGCAATCAGTAGCGTCAAGAGGAATCGCCATTTTTCACCTGCTTATCAGCCACGCTCTATCTGTGGCACAAAATGCCTTATGTTCTGGCACCGCCCCCTGGCACGAGTTTCCTTTCTTAAACTATTTGGAGAATAACACCTCTTTTTTTCGTTATTCTTTTTTTTCGTTCCGACGTCTTGCAAGTTTGGTTCTTATTTTTTTTTCTACAGAAATGCTTTACGAAATTACAATTTTTTATTTCTTAACGTCGTTGTTTTAACACTCCGTTGTGACGTTATATAAATATCTTTTCTCTTATTTCTGTGACAATACTTATGATATATTTTTTTTTTTACTTTCCGATACTGCGTCATACAAGTTGATTTTCCCCTTTTCTCAAATCTAATACAGTATCTACAATTTTCTTCTTTTTACATTCCAACACTCGTTTTTTTCCCTGCGACAGTCCTAATGAATTCTC
>NC_051413.1:32841510-32841607 GCF_015228065.2 Penaeus monodon
AAAATTCAACGACCACGTCACGAGAGGCGAGGCATCCACCGCCTTGTCTTCTCCAACATTCGTCAAGTCATTCGTAACAAGTGCCCAACTTTTGGCA
>NC_051413.1:32842039-32842136 GCF_015228065.2 Penaeus monodon
ACACAGTGGCGCTACGCATTTTACCCTACATCGAGCAAAATTAAAATAAATTAATTTAAAATTCCATCATCCAGTAGTGGGATAACACTCTCCCTTT
>NC_051413.1:32842180-32842304 GCF_015228065.2 Penaeus monodon
CTTTCCTGGGCCGGGGAGGGGGAAGGGGGGGGGGCGTTCTCATCCAAACACGCGAAAAACTTTCCCACATACATACTAATAAACCCCTTCTTAACATTTCTATCTTTTCCATATTCAGATGAGA
>NC_051413.1:32843397-32843525 GCF_015228065.2 Penaeus monodon
GCATTTGAATACTTCCCTTTTTGTTCCGTTTCAAAGTTCCTCCATTTGGGACCCTCGACGCGCGTAAAGTTCCCTCCTCCTGGAACATTCTCCTGCGGGCTCTTTATTTGCTCTTTATTTGGGTCCGC
>NC_051413.1:32843559-32843676 GCF_015228065.2 Penaeus monodon
GTCTTTGTCTGTGTTTGTCCGTCTGCCTGTCCGTCTAAGGTCAGCCTGCCAGATATCTGTTTGCTTGCCGGCCTGCCAGCCTTCCTGGCGGCCTCCTTGCCTCTTACCGGCCTGTTT
>NC_051413.1:32843851-32844011 GCF_015228065.2 Penaeus monodon
CCTCAACCCGCCCCGCTGGTGGACTTTTAGACTTTCTTCCCACGCCCTTTTTTCTGCGCAGTAATAGTTGAATAAGACTTTTTTCCCCTAAACAGCTTCAACACCAGTAAAAAAATCAAATATGAATTTTACTTCTTTTTAGCTACAGAAGAGTGCATGT
>NC_051413.1:32844462-32844799 GCF_015228065.2 Penaeus monodon
GTGTCCGTGTGCTTGCACTGCCCTGCAGTCGACACACCTCCCAGCTGTCCACACAAGCTCCTACCCCCCCCCCCCCCTCTTTACCATGCCCTCCCCCTCCGGTCCTTCGGTACTCCACTACCGCCCCTCCCCCCCATGACGCAATGTGTTAATGCAGCGGCTATTAATACATGCTAACACCGGCCTTTGTGCACCCCGCCTCCCCATAGACTCCGCCATATTGAATCGTTCGGGCATACCCACGCGCCCGCTCCTTCCTGCGTCTGGGTGAAACGGCTGCTCTTCACTCTTTTTATCTCTCTCTTCTTTGTCATTCATTTCTCTCGTTCCCTCTCGT
>NC_051413.1:32844863-32845269 GCF_015228065.2 Penaeus monodon
CTTATTCCTTTTCTCCTTCTCTTTCTTTCTCTCTTTTTCTTCCTCCTTCTTTCACCTCCTCTCTCTGTAACTGCTCTTCCCTTCTCTCTCTGCTTCCTCTCTTCTTACCCACTTTCCCCTCTCCCTTTTCTCCTTTTTCTTCCACTCCACCTCTCTCTACTCCCCATCCCTTTACCTTCTCCCTTTCCACTCCTTTCCTTCCTTCCTTCCTTCCTCTGCTTCCCCCCTTCTCCTATATTCACCCTTTCTTTCTTCTCTCCCATCCGCACGCATATCCATCTCTCCTGGGCTCGCCCACTGCCTTATACGCCTCATGAACTAACTCATCATCAATCTCACTCAAACAGCAGTCACCCTCTTCCGCCATTCACTCATAATGTTTGTTTGTTTGTTTTGTTTTTTTCTT
>NC_051413.1:32845476-32845743 GCF_015228065.2 Penaeus monodon
CTTTTCCCTTATATATCTACTCCCCCATCTTCCCACACTCTCCCCCATCAACCCCTCCCTAACCCGCAGTCCCCCCTCTTCCGCCATTCACTCAAGGCGCCAACACTTTCCCCCGCCGACACCCCAACCGCGCCCGCACCCCTTCCGCAATCCCAATCATACCTGCAGGATTTGCATTGCCCTAATCCGACCTGCTCGTTGCAATGTTGCAGACGCGCGCGTCTGGGGCGGTCGGTGGGTCGCCGTGTCTTGCCCTCTACCCTCTTT
>NC_051413.1:32846429-32846558 GCF_015228065.2 Penaeus monodon
CATGCCTACGGAGGGCGCGACACGGCAGCTGTTCGACTGTCGAGTGAGATCAGCCGCCCATCGTGTAAGCTTGTTGCAGCTTAAATGAACATGGCATCAAGAGCTTTGGGACAAATTACATTCACGTAC
>NC_051413.1:32846916-32847325 GCF_015228065.2 Penaeus monodon
CTCGCTCTCCTCGACGCCCACACTGAACGAGTTATCCTTGTTCTGCATCAGCTCTGAACACGAAATGAACTCTTGCACAAGAAAATTTCCCCAACAACGGCAACAAACACACGTGCTTGTCCCCCCGAGTTTCCCCATCATAAACATCTCGTAGATTTATAAGCCTTAATACATTATGTATAGACCGTATATCTAATACATATATGCTCAGCCTCACAAAAAAAAAAGAGAGATAAGGTATCTATCTCCTTCTCTTTGTGAAATGTTGACGAATGCACTTCCATACCGCTGGAAAACTCGTTCAAACCTCGTTCAAAGTGTCACTTGTCCAGGGTTCTCGTGGACAGTTCACTTCTGATCCCTTTCGTCCAAAAAAAAAAAGTTTGAAAGTGACCTTTACATTGTCAGC
>NC_051413.1:32847588-32847794 GCF_015228065.2 Penaeus monodon
ACCGCACCTGATTGATCTCCGCACCGAAAGCGCGAGGCCGTGACTGTCGAGGTTCTTTATTGGAAGTTCCCGGTGTCACTACATTCATGCGAGGCGGCGGCCCAGCGAGGCATGCTGCGAGCGGCCCTTCGATCGGGCGATACTCGCTTCTTTTTTCTCCCTCTCCGCCTGCCGCGCGCAGCCACGCGGCGAGAGCGAGCCGAGAA
>NC_051413.1:32848430-32848557 GCF_015228065.2 Penaeus monodon
CCTGTTTAAAGCAGAACCTGTAGCCAACAAATCGCCCTAAACGCTCTCACGCACGAGATTCTGACGTCAGCGAACCCGAAGTCATCAAACTGACGTCTGCGCCATTTCTCATCAAAGGTATACACGA
>NC_051413.1:32848630-32848996 GCF_015228065.2 Penaeus monodon
CCTCCCTTCATTCGCAGCGTCATGCAATTACCCTAATATTCACGCCCAATTTAACACGAAATTTGCATGTGTGTCATGGCGCGTCCTGACAGCCCCAGCGACACCCAGGGCACGCGACACGAACGGCCTCTGACCTGGCGGGACGAACGAGCAAACAGCATCTGCATAGCAATAGGGGGCGCTGCAATAGGCGAGCAAAGGAGCCTGCAAGCACAAAGAGCATAAAGCAAACCTCAAATTTAGGTGGGGGCCCGGAATTGCAAACACAATGCTAATGCTTGATCAGAATGCACGGAGGTAAACAAGGATCGAGGTCATGAGAGGAGAGACAAGGGGCCTCCGCGAAGAACAGGTGCGGGCGAAAGG
>NC_051413.1:32849037-32849178 GCF_015228065.2 Penaeus monodon
CGGTTTTGCATACCGTGAGAGATTCCGGCTCATCTCACCATAATGTTCCAACCAGACCCTCCTTTGTTTCTCTCTTCCTCTACCTGTCTCTGTCTCTTTCACTCTCTTTCTATTTTCGTATTTTCCCACCCTGTCTTTTAA
>NC_051413.1:32849224-32849899 GCF_015228065.2 Penaeus monodon
GCTAGCTAGCTAGCTATTTATTCCATTTCTCTAATTTCTCTCTCTCTCACTCTCGCTCTCTCGCTCTCTTTCCATCCCCACCTCCCTCAAAGACCCATCTCAAATCCCCTTCTCCCTCAAAGCCCCATCACCATAATCTCCCTCAAAGCCCTATCTCCATCCCCTTCTCCCTCAAAGCCCCATCTCCACCACCATCTCCCTCAAAGCCCCATCGCGCGCCGGAATCCAGCTGGCGAGGGTCCAGCTGGTGCCCGTCGGCCCGCTGCTGCAATAACCCTCGCAATCAGCTGGGCCTCCGTGTTTATACTGGCCGCCGATATTACAAGCATAGAGGCGGCCGTGGCGGAGGGTGGGGCGTGGGGAGATGGGGGGAGGGAGATATGGGGAGGGAGAAGGTATTTAGGGGGAGAGGGGGTGTCGTGGGGAAGGGGATGGGGGTATCGTGGGGAAGGGGGAGGAGGTGTGAGAAGGTATTTCGGGGAATGGAGTGTGTCGTGGGGAAGGAGATGGGGGTGTTTAGGTGGGGCAGAGGAAGAGAGGAGAGGGGAGGGGGCGCTTCCCTTCATCGCCTTCTGCTGCTTTGTCCCTCCTTTGCTAAGATGCCGGGGGCGGAGAGGGAGAGGGATGGGATGGAAAGGCTGACGAGCAGGATGAGCTAGGGGGGCATGCACAAGT
>NC_051413.1:32849973-32850169 GCF_015228065.2 Penaeus monodon
TGCTGAGGGGGTGGGCAGGGGCGAGGCAGAGGGGTGTGGGAGTGAAGAAGCGTCCCACAGTTTGAGTGGGGGCCAAAAGCCCCCCATCAACTCTCTGCGTGTAAGTACGTCAGAAAACGGGCCCCGGTGTCTCTTCAGTCACACCAGTCACCCACTCAGCCAGTCCTTCAGTCCATCTGATTGTCTAGTAACTGAC
>NC_051413.1:32850236-32850343 GCF_015228065.2 Penaeus monodon
AATGCTTTGTTCTGTACGTATTCGCACTTACCCGTCTATCAATCTATCAGTCTATACATCTAAATCTCATCTATCAGTCAGTATATCCACATCTGCCTTTCATCCTG
>NC_051413.1:32850568-32850863 GCF_015228065.2 Penaeus monodon
ATCTTCCTACTTCCATGCCTACATATCCATACCTACATATGCCTGTTCACCACGGTTTGGCGAAGCATCCTGTGGCAAGTTTGCCAGTGATTCCTCTAGCATCAAAAATCTTCACGGCCTTTCGGGTCGGCTCAAATCCAGGGCGTGCTTTAATGAATGCACAAGCAAGCAAGCGCAAAAAAAGGTGACCTCAGCAACACGCTTCCTGAACCTGTACTTTCCAATCCATTTCACTTCTGGTTCAGTTGCCATTTAAATTTACTTTACAAGCAAAGATAAACATACACATATAAGC
>NC_051413.1:32851195-32851345 GCF_015228065.2 Penaeus monodon
TGCCGCGGCCATGCCTCCCTTCTCCCCTTCCTTCCCTTTCCTCGTCTTTTTCAGGAATTACTTAGGCATGCAGCCAACATGTCACACTCTACAAAAGGAGTGAGCGAGTGCGTGCAAGGCCAGAGGGGCGTGTGAAGCGGAGTTCTTTAG
>NC_051413.1:32851754-32851923 GCF_015228065.2 Penaeus monodon
CACGCACCCCCTCCCCCAGGCACCCCCCCCAATCTCAACCCCCTTACGCCCCAAGCCGCCGCTGTCAACGCAGGCAAGCCACGTCGCCGGCCCGCGCGGGGATCGACATGACCCAGAGACAGACGAGGCGCAAAGGAGAGGAAAATCTGCCACGGATGTCGTGTCTTAA
>NC_051413.1:32852639-32852956 GCF_015228065.2 Penaeus monodon
AGATGATAGGGAAATGGAAAGAGATGGAGGGAGGGGGACGAAGGGAAAAGAGAAGAGGAGAAAGAAAGAGGGGAGGAGAGAGAAGAGGAAAGGAGAGAACGAGGGAGCGGTGCCATTTGAGAGTTAGACTTTACAGGGGATGTGAAACAGAGAAAGAGACGTTGGGACGAAAGAGATTCAATTGGAAAGAGGGGACGAGAGAAAGAGGGAAAGAGAGAGAGATGGCAAAGAAAGGAGATAGGAAGGGAAGACAAGAAGGGAGAAATTATATCTTTAACGGTTATAGCGATGGTAGTAGACAGAGAAAGATCGAGTGT
>NC_051413.1:32853281-32853457 GCF_015228065.2 Penaeus monodon
ACACGAACCCCGTTAGCTAAGCACACAACCCAAGATCCTGGAAGTGAATCGAGAGTTATTATGCGGGCGCAGCAATCATAATATTGGTACTGGCAGAGTGCCAATATATATGTGTAAGCGAAAGGTCATATAAAACATCAAAAATTACTTAGCCCTTTTCAGGATCTCTCTGCATT
>NC_051413.1:32853781-32853914 GCF_015228065.2 Penaeus monodon
TTAAAAATAAAACTCCCTCCCAAATGTTTCCCATTTTCCGTAAATCGATGACACTATCATGGCACCATCATTCCCATCCCCGCCCACCCTGTTACCCATGCACAACACGCCTACGACTGGTCTCCCGCATGAG
>NC_051413.1:32853932-32854330 GCF_015228065.2 Penaeus monodon
ATAATCGCCCGAATTCCCAACCATCATTCGTCCCATTATCCCATTCCCTTTATTACATTTTGGTGAATATATGTTCGTTTATTCATCATCCGGTTTATCATCACTCAAGGCTATTATCTTTTCATTTGCTTAACATTCAAGTTATTATCCCATAACAGTTTTTTTCTATTATTTTTCCCCTTCCATAAAGCCTGTCATCTTCTTTCCTTCTTCCCTTTTCCCCCCACTTTAACTATAACTCTTCGAAACGGACAGAAACAGACAACAAAAACAAATAAACATCACCCGAAAATGGAAAAAAAGGAAAACGGTCACACGATAAAACACAAACAACAGTCAATTTAACCCTATCGCGCGAAGCAACACCTGAGCCACTCACATACACTCCCACGGAACAC
>NC_051413.1:32855240-32855630 GCF_015228065.2 Penaeus monodon
GATGTCCCCTGACTCACCTGGAACGCTGAGTCACGTTCGATGACTCACCATAACACGCGATCCCCAGCCATCACACACATACCTGCAACAGAGAAAATTACATGAAAATAAATATCGCAATTAGTTCGATGCCAAAACAATGTTTGGAATTTGTTTTCCCGCTTCGCGAGAGCCCACTGCGAGGTTGTCAATTAACAGCCCGGTAAGTTGTAAACAAATGGGCTTAGAAAAACACTTGTTTATAGGTATGTAAATGCAAATGCAATGTGCGTGTGAGCGCGTGTGTGTATGCGCATGCGTCTGAGTAATCAATCAAAAGACACACCTCCTGGAAATTATGCAACAGCAATTAAGGCTTACATGAAGAATACATAAAAGATATCCCTCACA
>NC_051413.1:32855660-32856031 GCF_015228065.2 Penaeus monodon
CCTCTGTCAAGGCAAGGGACAATAACATGGATCATACCATTAATACCAAGTGAGCCATTGCTATTCCATACCGCCCGGGCCGCTACTATTCATTCCGAGGAAGTATCAGCGTTGGGTGTGGGTATATAAGTGGGGAGTTTGGGGTGGAGGACGAGGAGGGGGGAGTGGGGGGGGGAGGGCGCTAAGAGGAAGAATTTAAAGCTTTCATTGTCTGTCCCATCGCGAAGGAACCTTTCCTATTCCTACCCCCCCTCCCCTCCCCAATGCCAACACAGGCAATTCTTCCTGCTCTCTCACCCCGTCTCCCTCCCCTTACCAACATATGCGACCTTCCCCCATTAATCCCCTGCAAACATTACACACAACCACTC
>NC_051413.1:32856600-32857110 GCF_015228065.2 Penaeus monodon
CCACAGTGTCGACGCACTCAGCACGGCCGGGTGAGTCTCTCGACCTTGTCCACACTCCCCTTCTTGAGCCCTATCCGGTGTCATCGCATAATCATCCCCAGTTATGTGTCTGTCTGCCGCTGCTGCCACGCCGTTGCTGTCGCTATCGTCTTCGCCCTCGCCGCCGCTCCTGTCGGTTCTGGCGCGGTTCGCTGGCGGTTCTCCGATGCTTTAATTGCGCTTCGTGTCGCCGTTCTGCCGGTCGTTAACGCGGACTTTACTGCCAGGGTGCCCCGACTTGTTAATTCTCCGATGAAATGATAATGCGCCGTCTTAAGCGAGCGAGGGGGAAGGAGAAGGGGGGGGGGCACTCGCTCATCTTGGTGCCACCTGGCTATGACGAATTCGTTGTGTCATGTGGCACAGCTGTGTCACCCCGCTTTGTGCATATGTACTGTATGTACAAGTGTACAGGCACGAACGAACATACTTTGCTCATCACATCACACTATATGACACACATAAGGCTTG
>NC_051413.1:32857235-32857707 GCF_015228065.2 Penaeus monodon
AAACAAATCATCAATCAAACAAAGAATCGCAGATGCAGTAACTAAAAGAGGTGATAAACGAAGAACAAATTGGTTTTTAAAAAATAATAATAAACAATGATAAAAAAGAAAGAAAGGAGGACGTCATTATAACATTACATTATTTTTTTTAATGATCAGAACAAAATCTTTAAAAAGGTCAACCACGCTCGCAGTGATCACCACCACCGCCGCATTTCCGCCGGAGAGAGCTCACTCGCCACGTCGCCAATTGCCAGCCTCTCCGAACCATTAGTACCGCCGAGATCTATGCCAATTCCATCGCCATTACCATTGCCACAGATCACGTTCTTGAGCCTGATGATGATTGCGATTCAACGTGCCAAATCTATTACCATAATCAGTGCTTAAAAAAAATTAAAATTAAAGGAATCTGGGAGAGAGATGTTCTGGTGGAAATGAGCGAGGAATCGCCAGGAACCTCTGCTCATGG
>NC_051413.1:32857912-32858044 GCF_015228065.2 Penaeus monodon
CCCACACACACATCTTAGAAGTCATCAGCACAACTCACATCCCGAAGAAAAATCCCTCACACTCCCTCATTAACACCCACCTCATTAGCGTCACCGCCAGCGGGACTGCCTTGATTATGTCAGCAATCGTGT
>NC_051413.1:32858101-32858195 GCF_015228065.2 Penaeus monodon
CTTTCATTAAATTTCTCGTAAATTGTCATCTCCAATATTTGCTTTCTCCTGTCTCCTTTCTCCTGTGCATGGCCATTCGCTTCATTCAACGGCC
>NC_051413.1:32858534-32858763 GCF_015228065.2 Penaeus monodon
CTGTAATTCACCTCTATTTCATTTTAAAATCCTACTACTCTCTTTATTGCAGTTTTCCCTTCTCCCCCTTTCCGTTCAGTGCAGCCACGGTATCATCCCGATTTTCTGGTTATTTTGGTATTTTGGTCAACCGTTTTCTTGTTCAGTCTCTTAGCTCTGCTTTGCATGTGTTGTTTTTTTGTCATTCTCTTTTTTCCTTTCTCTTCTTTGTTCTATGTCATCTTTCTCT
>NC_051413.1:32858945-32861451 GCF_015228065.2 Penaeus monodon
TTTTTTTTTTCCATGAAAAAGGAAAACATGACTTCCAACTTCAGAGCCTGCGGAAAAGTTCCTACACAGAGATTCGACCACACAGAACCGCAAAACACCAGCTTAATTTCCCCGAAGTAGGACCCCACAGACATGTTTAATCTTCCCCAAAGTAGAACCACACAGAACCTGCATCAACCTGACCACAGCAGAACCGCACAGAAAGTGGCTCCAGTCATATGAAATAAACAAAATGAACCACGGACGAACCAGTGCTGCGGCGGTTCTTCACAATCAGAACCGCGCACTTGAAGGCCGGCGACCACATGGAGACCTGGACGCCCCCAGCTATCAGGTCCTTGCTCTGTCCGTGCCCGCCATGTGCGCGTCGGGGTTTCGCTGGCGAGGGGAACCTGCGCAGGCCGCCGCTGCTTTCGAGGCCTGTGTCTTCTGCTTGGCCTGTGTCTTCGGCTTGGCCTGTGTCTTCTGCTTTGGCCCGGTCTTTCGGCTTTGGGCCCTGTGTCTTCGGCTTGGCCTGTGTTCTTCGGCTTGGCCTGTGTCTTCGGCTTGGCCTGTGTCTTCGGCTTGGCCGTGTCTTCGGCTTGGCCTGTGTCTTCGGCTTGGCCTGTGTCTTCGGCTTGGCCTGTGTCTTCGGCTTGGCCTGTGTCTTCGGCTTGGCCTGTGTCTTCGGCTTGGCCTGGTCTTCGGCTTGGCCTGTGTCTTCGGCTTGGCCTGTGTCTTCGGCTTGGCCTGTGTCTTCGGCTTGGCCTGTGTCTTCGGCTTGGCCTGTGTCTTCGGCTTGGCCTGTGTCTTCGGCTTGGCCTGTGTCTTCGGCTTGGCCTGTGTCTTCGGCTTGGCCTGTGTCTTCGGCTTGGCCTGTGTCTTCGGCTTGGCCTGTGTCTTCGGCTTGGCCTGTGTCTTCGGCTTGGCGTGTCTTCGCTTGGCTGTGTCTTCGGCTTGGCCTGTCTTCGGCTGGCCTGTGTCTTCGGCTTGGCCTGTGTCTTCGGCTTGGCCTGTGTCTTCGCTTGGCCTGTGTCTTCGGCTGGCCTGGTCTTCGGCTTGGCCTGTGTCTTCGGCTTGGCCTGTGTCTTCGGCTTGGCCTGTGTCTTCGGCTTGGCCTGTGTCTTCTGCTTGGCCTGTGTCTTCTGCTTGGCCTGTGTCTTCGGCTTGGCCTGTGTCTTCGGCTTGGCCTGTGTCTTCGGCTTGGCCTGTGTCTTCGGCTTGGCCTGTGTCTTCGGCTTGGCCTGTGTCTTCGGCTTGGCCTGTGTCTTCGGCTTGGCCTGTGTCTTCGGCTTGGCCTGTGTCTTCGGCTTGGCCTGTGTCTTCGGCTGGCCTGTGTCTTCTGCTTGGCCTGTGTCTTCGGCTTGGCCTGTGTCTTCGGCTTGGCCTGTGTCTTCTGCTTGGCCTGTGTCTTCGGCTTGGCCTGTGTCTTCTGCTTGGCCTGTGTCTTCGGCTTGGCCTGTGTCTTCGGCTTGGCCTGTGTCTTCTGCTTGGCCTGTGTCTTCGGCTTGGCCTGTGTCTTCGGCTTGGCCTGTGTCTTCGGCTCCAATTGCGCTCTCTTGTTCGCCTCGTTTCTTTCATCTTCGCCCTTGCTCTCCTTCCCCTGGTCTCTCTCTGCCTTTTCCTAGCCTCCCCTTTCCCCCCTTCGCCCCCTCTCTTCCCTTCTTCCCTTTTCCAACTCTCCCCCTTCCTCTCTCTCTTCTCCCTCTCCCCCTTCCTCCCTCTCTTTCTCCCTCTCCCCCTTCCTCCCTCTTTCTTCCCCTCTTCCTTTCCCTCCCCCTCTTTTTATCCTCCCTTCACTTCTACCTGTTTCCCATCCCCCCCCTTCTCTTCTCCCCCCTCATTTCCTACTCTTCCCCCTCCCCTTCACTCCTCGCCCTATGCCCCTCCACCCACCCTCCCCTCCCACCGCCATCTCAGCTCTGCACAGCATCTCCACGCAGTATTCATCTCAGTCCCGCAAACCTACAGGAGGCTGCATCTCTCGCCCCGAGCACCAGATTTGTTCCCTGCTACACATCCCTGCTCGAGGCGGAGGTGGGGGGGGGGGTGGAGTACGACCTAATGGGAGGGAAGGAGGGTGAGGGGGGGGCGAGGGGCAAGAAGGAGAGTGGAAGAGGGGAGGGAAGGAGGGTGAGGGGGGGAGGGGCGAGAGATATGAGGAAGAGTGTGAGAGAGGGGGTGGGGTGGGGAGGAAAGAGGGCGTGGGGGGGAAAGAGAATCGACGGGGAGGGAAGAGGGAAAGGGAAGGGAAGGAGGGAAGAGAAGAAAATAGGAGCAGACAAAGATGGCGGGAGGAAAGCGAAGCACAGAATGGAGGATAAAGAGCGAATACTGCAAAGGATAGGCAAGGAAAGGGAGAAGAATAAAGAAGATATAGATGAGAGGGAAAGAGGAGGCAAAGGGAGTAAAGAGGACAAAAAGGGGACGAGACTTAGGAAACAACGATGGGTGGAGAGAGGAGACTGAGGGAAAGAAGTACGGCTAGGAAGAGCGAAGAAAATGGGCTAAAGGGAGATGTGAAGAA
>NC_051413.1:32861684-32861879 GCF_015228065.2 Penaeus monodon
AAACGAACGAAAAGCGCAGGGAGGACGGAGAGAAAGAGGAACAGAAACGAGGGGTGACGAGAAAAGGGAAGGAGGCCTGGTAGGAGGCGAAAGAAGGAGAAGGAAAGGGAGATGCGGAGAAAGTCCAAAACAGACTCGATGCATATGCATGTCTTGGGAACTAAACACGACCCATTTTTTTTGTTTTAAGCAAGA
>NC_051413.1:32863304-32863824 GCF_015228065.2 Penaeus monodon
TACACGTAGTTGGAGGGAGGGGATGGGGGGAGGGGATACCGCCCTCAAGACGAAAGCAAAATCAGAAATTTCAACAGTAAACAACCTTTTTTTTTTCTTCTTCTAAACCAAGCTCCGAAGTCAAGAAATATGGAACGAGATTTTGCAACGGAATTCTACTTTTGCGGCTGGGGGAGATCCTGTGTGTGTGTTCGCAAGCGTGTACAAGTCGTCCTCCTGTATACCTAAGCGCGTGCACATATCGTCTTTGTGTGTAGTTGTACGTAAGTGTGCATTGCTGTCCTTGTCTGTCTGTTTATATGTATGGCCACGCTTGTGTACGTCTGGCCTTGTGTTTCGCGTGAGACCTTCGCAGACCATGCAAGTCCAAGCATTTTAACGAGACTGGCAAAGCTATTGCCAATCTTATTCAATTTCTGTGAAAGCACAACCACTTCGAATTATCACAGTCCATTTATTTTCTTTTAATATTCATACACGCAGACAACACACGTAGGTTTATAAAAAAAAATAGAAGAAA
>NC_051413.1:32863961-32864040 GCF_015228065.2 Penaeus monodon
GCATAAACGAAAAAGAAAAAATTGGATAGAAAATAAAGACAACATTCTACATCACTACCCTCCATACATATAAAAGGCG
>NC_051413.1:32864072-32864260 GCF_015228065.2 Penaeus monodon
TCCTAAATGAACGCTCGTCACTGAATAGCAGTAAGTCGGCCATTTGACGGGAATGCCTCCGCCCCAGCCCATTCGGGTGACGTCACGATGTCCTTGTCTCTGAAACGTCTGATTATAAAGGGGGGAGGGGGGAGGGGGATTGGGCCCATTTCAAGCTCGTATAGATTAGGCTCAAGAATCGTGTGCTT
>NC_051413.1:32864376-32864519 GCF_015228065.2 Penaeus monodon
TGCGTGCGTGAATGCATGTAAGAAAAAGAGGGGGGGGGGAGATTACGAGCGACAGGAAGAGAGAAGAATAAAAATATCCTAGGCATTCTTAGCAGTTCTTAAGATGGATGTAGCTCGTACACATACCTGAGCTCCGGCAAAGG
>NC_051413.1:32864754-32865088 GCF_015228065.2 Penaeus monodon
CGGACGGACGACCAACACCAAACCGAACACGAGGATTGTGCAATCGTCTGCAATTCCCAGTTTCCGCGGCTGACCCAATCTCCCAAAGGTATTCCCAAGGTAATCCTAATGTTAATCCTCCTCCCCCCACCCCCCTCCTACGAAATCCCGCACTTGTTCCGCCCAAATCCGGATTGGCGTCTTGCCCCCTAAATAAAAACGTCGGCTCGATATAATAATAGCCATGCAATTAGTGAACATATTAGAGGCCGCCATTCCTTTCGGGAATTTGAAGCCGGAACAATTCCCGAATTCGACGGCGCTCTCCTCGTCATCAAATTAAAACGCCGACGAA
>NC_051413.1:32865119-32865215 GCF_015228065.2 Penaeus monodon
GTGTGTGTACTGGGTCGAAAGGAGAAAAAATATATATTCAAATTCCTCAAAAATGTCGACAAACCCGACCGTTTTGTGTATACTGGTCTGAATTTA
>NC_051413.1:32865297-32865388 GCF_015228065.2 Penaeus monodon
CAAAAACAATGACAATGTGCATGAAAAAGGGAAATCTTAAAATGCATCCCACCCCCGGATATGCCAGTAATTTTATAAACTGGTCGAAATT
>NC_051413.1:32865835-32866058 GCF_015228065.2 Penaeus monodon
TACAACACATCAGAAAGCTAATTTCCCTTCCAAACTAAACCGCTTTTCCCGGGAGTCGTCGATGACCTGAGGATTTTTTTGCTCTCAGTCCGAAATGGAGAAAAAATAAATAAAAATAATAACAAATATGGAACAAACTATTCTTCTTCTTCCAGAATTTTTTTTTTTTTTCGGAAAATTTAGACAAACTTGAGCTCTGCGTACTGGCCCGAAAATTAAAATA
>NC_051413.1:32866192-32866472 GCF_015228065.2 Penaeus monodon
ATCACTAATAAAAATCTTCTTCCAAAATTAAATATCCTTTTTCTTTCCAAGATATCAACAAACCCAAAATATTATTTTGTAGACGCACCGAAATGGGAGAAAAAGTACATATTGAAAGAAAAAAAAGCATTCTCCCTCAAAAAAGGAAAATATTCTTCAGAACTTCATAACCTGCGTAAACTTCTTCAAACGCAACTGTACAAACTAGATGATCGGCAGAAGTCTGCATCTTTACTTTTTTTTTTTTCTTTTTCAAAAATATTCTGCCCATCCACCTGGA
>NC_051413.1:32866567-32866634 GCF_015228065.2 Penaeus monodon
GAGAGATGGGGGGGGGGGGGTGAAAGAGAGAGCATGGAAAAGAAAAAAATCGAGCACATATCGATCA
>NC_051413.1:32866687-32867239 GCF_015228065.2 Penaeus monodon
TGTAAACGCATAACGAAGCCTAAAGTACCCTTCTATACTGCACAGAATAAAAACATCATTAGTCACTGTCACCTCCCCCCCCCCCACTCATCAACCCTTTTCTCCCTTAAAACACCTTCCACCCCTTACTCCTCCCCCTCCCCCAGAAAGCGTACCATCTCCCTTACCCCCCCCCCCAAGATACCCTCCCCTTTACCTTCTCACTCCCCCACAGCCACCCATACCCCACACGACACCCCCTTCCCCTCCCCTCCACCCCCGAAGTCGCCAAGACAAGCAGCTAATTAACACGACCCGTAATTAGCAGACAGCTTGACGCCTTCATCAGCGCCCTTCGGTGACATCCGCGATTGCTGACATACGCGATTGCTGACATCCGCCCTCGGTGACATCCGCCCGCCCTCAGCCGATCGCTCTGGCTCCGAAGACGATGCCGCGGCTCCTTGTCCTCGGCTCGCATCGGCCGGCCAGGTCCTCTTCTTTCCTCTCCTTCCTTTTCCTTGTTCTACTTGTTCTTCCGTTTTCTTTGTTTTCCATGTTTCCATCGTCGTC
>NC_051413.1:32867538-32867863 GCF_015228065.2 Penaeus monodon
AATACTCCATGTGCAATAAGTGTGCATGTGCTAGCGATATGCACCTCCGAATGCTTGCAAATGTGCACGCAGGCATTGTGTCCCCTCTAGTAGCACTTCCTCTTCGCACAAACACATATCCACTACACGCACATCTGAGACAAGCAGCCAGCACGCATCAAACTCCCGTGCCCCGTCCAGAGATGATAATTTAAAATGCATCCCTGGAGAGTGCTTTCATCATGCTTGCGCCGAGTAACAAGTGCGTTTTAAAAGGAAGGGAAATGTGAGTCAGTGTAAGTCCTAAATAACAACAGCGGTTACGATTTTGAAAAAGGAACGGTGG
>NC_051413.1:32868128-32868275 GCF_015228065.2 Penaeus monodon
GCGTACTCTTGCAACACATAGAGGGGGGGGGGACAACGTTTTCTTGCAATTAGGGTAATTTCCTCACGCCGGGCGAGGTGTCTCTTCCTGCTGCCTAATGAACCAGAGACATCGCAGAGATCACCGAAGAGGAGGGCGGGTCCGGGT
>NC_051413.1:32868908-32869490 GCF_015228065.2 Penaeus monodon
AAAAAAATTGGGGAAAAAGAAGAAATGAGGAGGGAGGTGAAAAAGGGAGGGAAGAGAGAAAAGGAGGAAAAAAGAGTGATGGAAGGAGGAGGGGAAAAGAAAAGTAAAAGAAGAAAGGGGGGAAAAAGAACGAGCAAAGAGGAAACGAGGAAAGACGGAGGAGATACGGAGCTGGAACCGAAACTCTCGCAAACGATCCATAAAAAAATCCATCAAGCGGCGCCTTCGTAGCGGGCGGGCGGGCGAGGGCGGGCGAGAGGGCGAGCGAAGGTGGGCGAGGGTGGGGAGGGGGGCGAGGAGGCAGGCGAGAGCCGGGCGAGGGCGGGCGAAGGTGGGCAGGGCGAAGGCGGGCGAAGGTGGGCGAGGGCGAAGGCAGGCGAAAGTGGGCGAGGGCAGGCGAGGGCGGGTGAGGGTGACCCGAGGAGAGGTCAGGTCACCGCTAGGACTGCGCTCTCTTCTGCTTCCGCTGGCCCTTCAGACGCACACAAGCAAACGCCAAACGAAAGCAAATGCGCATAGTCGGAAATGCAAGCATACGCAAAAAATAGACACATGTATACGCACAAAGACTAAGAATACTTC
>NC_051413.1:32869634-32869809 GCF_015228065.2 Penaeus monodon
AAATGAACAAACAGCACGAAAACTTACATACACGGATTCGTAATTTATGAATTGACTCTAGCAGTGCAATGAATTTTTATCGGCAAAGTAAATAGAGGCAGTAACACACATAAAGAAACTTTTGTCGATATAGTCACTGCACGTGGTTTGAGTCTGTTTATCCTTCCTTTTTTTT
>NC_051413.1:32870563-32870788 GCF_015228065.2 Penaeus monodon
CTCCTCCTGCCTCCCCCCCACTCCCATTCCCCACAAACAAAGAGTTAACAACAATTAATATTAATTACCGGTGATAAAGCCATCCAGGAGAGCAAACAGAGAGCCAACTCCCGCCGCCATTAAGCTAGGAACATGAAGGAAAATAGCACCACAGAAGCACTTTATTAATCTTTCATGCGTACCAGCGCGCCGTCCGTTAAAAATGGAGAAGGAAAACTCGGGGGT
>NC_051413.1:32871197-32871390 GCF_015228065.2 Penaeus monodon
CGAAATATACGCGCATATGCCCCGTAAATAGAGGGCCCCGAACGTCAAGCCCCCTCGTGGAATATTAATGAGCGCGCCTGAAAAGAAGGCGCGGGAACCCACATTCACATGGACGGGAGGACGGACACGCGGGGCCTTCGGAAAGCGGCCGGGAAACAGAATATCAGAGGCTGAGTAAATAGGACTCCCGGGT
>NC_051413.1:32871458-32871574 GCF_015228065.2 Penaeus monodon
GCGCCCCTCGGAAATACGCTGCCCACACTCGACGGAGGAGTGGGCGATGAGGAGAAGGGTGGAAGGAGGAGGAAAGGGAAGGAAAGAGGAGGGAAAGGATGGAGGGAAAAAGAGGC
>NC_051413.1:32871709-32871834 GCF_015228065.2 Penaeus monodon
GGGAAAGAACGAGAAAGAAGTGCCGAGAAACAGAAGGAAAACCGAAATGCAGAGGAGGCCGACGAGGACAAAGAGTACGCAGAGGACGAACAAAAAGTCCTCAACGACGACGATGACTACACTCA
>NC_051413.1:32871925-32872522 GCF_015228065.2 Penaeus monodon
CCGAGTCGACACCCAAAACAGAAGAGGCGAGAGACAAGCGGGAGAGGCGAGAGACAAGCGGGAGAGGCGAGAGACAAGCAGGAGAGGCGAGAGACAAGCAGGAGAGGCGAGAGACAAGCAGGAGAGGCAAGAGAGCAACGAGCCCAGAGGACAGCTGCGGAGCGAAGCGAGCAGGAAGGCAAGCAGGTGCGGCAAGGAGCCTCCCTCTTCCCAGGAGGCATCTGCTGCGTGAATGCGACAGCTGCTTCAAGGCTCGCGAATCCGCTTTGCGAAGGAAACATCTGCCTCGGGGATTAAACGCCTTAAAGAACTGCTGCAAAATTGGGCCGGAGGCTGTAAATTGGACGGGGGGGGGGGGGCACTTACAGGGGGCGCGTAATAGGGAGGGGAAATATTCACAAGAGGGCGTAAAATGGAGAAGGATATTTATACGGACGCGCAAAATGGTGCCATACAGGGGGTACGTAAACTGTAGGGGGGTAGGGGAGGGGGGGGAGAATTTACAGGGGGCACGCAAATTGAAGAGGGAACATTTACAAGGGCGCACCAATTGCAGCGGGTATATTTACAGGGGTGTGCGCAAGGAGCCAACATCAT
>NC_051413.1:32872568-32872695 GCF_015228065.2 Penaeus monodon
GAGTGATCTTGACGGGGTCGCTACACAAGCCATAAACTCCATAACAGGGAATGCGTGAAGTCGACTTTCGCAAACGGTATAGTGTAAAAGGGGGGAATAAGTGCTATTTCAAACCCAAACAGGAGAG
>NC_051413.1:32872734-32873244 GCF_015228065.2 Penaeus monodon
TGATGAATCTTCTTACGTAAGGAAAAGAAAGAAAGAAAAAAAAGTTCTGTCTCGCTCACAAAAAAAAGAATCCAAAGTCTGGAAGTTATCTCCCATTGCATAAATGCCACGTTAAAAAATCGGGTAAGTTTTTGAAATATTCAAAAATTATATGCAGTGCCGAAGAAGAAAAAAAGTAGCTAATGGAAAAAAAAAATTGGGAAAGTTTCTTCTATCTCTATTTAAAAAGTGAACTTCTGTAGCACGCAAGTTCATTACAAATGTGCAACGTATGATTTTTTAAAATAAAAAAACGGCATGCAAAGACATTGAAGAAAAAGGTAGCCCTTATGATAATAACGAGAAAAAAAAAAATCTTTACAAAAAAAAAGTTCCTTCTCGCTCTCCCCAAAAGTGAATTTCTGAGGTGTGAAAGTTGTTTTCCAAGCAAGGAAAATATTATTCCGGTTGAATGAAAAAAATGTTTTATGGCGTGGAAATTCAGTTCTCAAACATTTCTATTCTCCCCCC
>NC_051413.1:32873404-32873587 GCF_015228065.2 Penaeus monodon
CTTTGTATTTCCCTTTCCCTTGTTGTCTTTAGAACAACAAATAACACTAGACATTCGTTTGTTTTCTCGTAACTGTAGTTGGAAGAAAAAATGGAATTCTCTTTGTTTCACCGTCCTACTCCTCTTTCTCCTTCTCTTTAGCTCTTCCTTTCTTTCTTGTTCAAAACTATCATCGTTCTCCTT
>NC_051413.1:32873989-32874068 GCF_015228065.2 Penaeus monodon
CCATTCATCTCGCCATCTCTCACGCGCAGTTTCACCCCGTTTTCTATGCGATCAATCAACACCCTACGCACATGGCAGT
>NC_051413.1:32874103-32874510 GCF_015228065.2 Penaeus monodon
CTTCATCACCGGTGGAACTTTAAAGATGAACAGAAAATCACTGTCACTAAAGGCGAAGGACGATGTTTTCAAATATAGTAATATGACCTTTACCGACGCGCCCACGTTCCCGTTTTTATTATTTTTTTCAAATGTCTCTTCTTCTACGTTTCAAAATATTGTCGATTTTTTTTTATTATTATCATATCCAATTCATATTCCAGGTAAACAGCTTTAACTCCAGTCATCAGAAAGTCACGCCCCCCGTTCGTATTATCAAACAGAAAATCCATAATGATATGCATACAACATTTATTGTTCCGTTCCTGCACGTTCTCCTAATCGCGATCTCCGTGTATTCAAAGTTACGTAATTGAAAAAAAGAGTGAACGATAAAACTTTTTAAATATGTTTTTTCTTTTTCTTTT
>NC_051413.1:32874856-32874992 GCF_015228065.2 Penaeus monodon
AAACCGCCGTGCCCACCTTGTTGAGCGATCGAGAAGCAAGCAAACGTGACAATCGAGCTTCCTCTTCCAACCTGACCTTTGTTTGTCAAGGAGACATGTGTCAGGTGTGACCTTTTGTTACCATGACAACAAGTGT
>NC_051413.1:32875451-32875554 GCF_015228065.2 Penaeus monodon
AGCCCGGTAAATGCCCAGTTAGAAAGCTTTTCTGCCCTACTGATCTCTGGGGGCTGAGGGCTGTCGCAGGGGGGGGGGAGAGCCATGAAGAGAGCTCAGACGA
>NC_051413.1:32875815-32876502 GCF_015228065.2 Penaeus monodon
GCGGCCAAGAGACACAAATCGGGACCAGAGCGACCGTTCACCCTCGGATTACAACGGCCGGCCAGCAGGGCGTTTCTCCTCCGTCGGAAGCTGCTCTGGAAAGGGGCGTGGCTGCGCTCGGATGAATCTGCGCTGGAATGACGTGAAGTTGGAATTAATCTACGCTGGAATGACGTAAAGGTAGAATTAATCTACGCTGGAATGACGTGAAGTTGGAACTAATCTACGCTGGAATGACGTGAAGTTGGAATTAATCTACGCTGGAATGACGTAAAGGTAGAACTAATCTACGCTGGAATGACGTGAAGTTGGAATTAATCTACGCTGGAATGACTTGCAGTTGGTATTAATGTGCGCTGGAATACCTTGAAGTTGGAATTAATCTACGCTGGAATGACGTAAAGGTAGAATTAATCTACGCTGGAATGCCTTGAAGTTGGAACTAATCTACGCTGGAATGACGTGAAGTTGGAATTAATCTACGCTGGAATGACGTGAAGTTGGAACTAATCTGCGCTGGAATGACATGAAGTTGGAATTAATCTACGCTGGAATGACGTGAAGGTAGAATTACCCGACGCTGGAATTATATTGTGATATTTGTAATGTGATCAGCGTGGCAGTAGCATTTGTGAAGATGATGCCGACGATCTTTGTTCATATAATTTTTTTTTATTCAACTCGCTG
>NC_051413.1:32876605-32876790 GCF_015228065.2 Penaeus monodon
CATTGTTCCCTCTCATTAATCCCTTTTTATCCTTTCCTCTCCCCTTATCTCGATCTCCTGCGCCCTATTCCCTCATCCCGAAACGCTCTCTACGTACTCCCCTCTTCCAACACTTTATTGCCAACACCTCTGGTTTCTTTTCTTCACAGTTTCCACTCTCTTCCATCCTTCTCTCACATCCTGCT
>NC_051413.1:32876811-32876884 GCF_015228065.2 Penaeus monodon
ACATCTCTCCACTCTCCCATTATGCCCGACTAACCCTACCCCTTGCTAAAATGACGCCGAAACTGCCACTGCT
>NC_051413.1:32877140-32877288 GCF_015228065.2 Penaeus monodon
CTGTCAGGATTCCATTCCAGCCAGGACGGGAACGACGAGGGGCGCGCGCCTAGGAGTCTCCCTCAGGACTTCCGAGGCGAGGGCGCGAAACACAATAGGCTCCAAATTCCTTGGCGCGAAGAACATGGTATGAGAGACGTAGATAGAG
>NC_051413.1:32877868-32878223 GCF_015228065.2 Penaeus monodon
TATATACTAACGTAATCCCGAGTCAGACGAGTGAGTGAATGAACGGACGAACGCAAAAAGTGTGCAAAATGAAGAAAAGAGGTAGAAAGGAAGGAAAGAAGGAGGAAAACAAGACAAGCGAGAATACGCAAGGGCGGGGGAGAGACTTGACGAGCTCGTGAATGACCTTAACAATCTTCCCGGCGTAACGAGAGGGGAAAAAAGTGGGGGAAAAGTGGGGGGAAAAGTGGGGGGAAGGGGAAAAAAACACGTCCTGTAGCCTTTAAATGAGTAACTTCACAAGGGAGAAATTAAGGGCATTATACTCGCCGGGAGAAATTGGATGGCGGGTTGGGCCGAGTGGGTTGGAGGGTAA
>NC_051413.1:32878460-32878663 GCF_015228065.2 Penaeus monodon
ACCCCAAAAGCCATGCGGGATCCCCCCCCCCCTCGCTCCCCCACGGCACGGAGTAACGTATTAATCCATGTAATCGGACAAAGCTATTTTTTGTCGTCATTCCAGCCGCTAATGAGGCGGACCTCCGGTGCTACTCCGGCGGCCCAGCTGCGACGGACGGAGCTGCATGGCCCTTGGGAGTAGTGGCGGTAGGCTCGAGGATC
>NC_051413.1:32879174-32879590 GCF_015228065.2 Penaeus monodon
CCGCCGCGCGTGGCCGTGAGCTATGCCTCCTTGGCAGCGACGGAGGGCGCCATCCGTCTCGCCCGGAGTGCCACCGTGCCACGCCGCTCCCTCGCCGCTGCTACGTCGCTCAGTGTCGCCATCTCCCGCGCGGCGACGAGTGCACGCCCGTACCTCACGCCGTTGCGACACGAGAGACAAAGCAATGTCGCTCCACGAGCTGTCTGACGTAACGCTGACGTCATCACCTGCCGCTATGCTAAAATCGAGTGCCTGACCAAATGCTGCAACCTTACACACATTTGCATGATGCACTGTATGGGGACTGCAAAAAACTGCACGCTACGCCTCCCCGCGGTATGCTCATGATTGACAGCAATATTTCATGTCGCCCCGAAGAGCACACACTCTCACAACGCATGCTCACAGACATAAAA
>NC_051413.1:32879747-32880024 GCF_015228065.2 Penaeus monodon
TTTTGCCCCAAAAAGAGCCAAGAAGGTCGCCGGGGAAGTACTTCACCTCTGACCTGCCCTCCGACGCACAACAGAGCCAGCAACGCACCTGAAACAATGAAAAAAAAAAAGCGTTGGGATTCGTGTTACAGTAACTTTTTGCATTTAACAATCTTACATGAACATGGAGGTGAGAATTCATTAACCAAAGGCAATGATAAAAATTCATGATGAAGATGATAGTGATGATCAAATTACAATAACCCCAAAAAAACAACACCAAACCCATCATCATCAT
>NC_051413.1:32880069-32880288 GCF_015228065.2 Penaeus monodon
ATAACATTAACACTTGTAAGACTAACAGTATTCTCCACAGCAGAAGCATCAACAAGTATCAAGTAATATTAATATAAAAACAAGCCCCTCCCCCACTTGAAACAAATTACATAACGTAATGAACATCGTATCGTATTTATTTAATGAATAACGTGATCATTTTACCCTTGGCGCTCCCACTCCTCGTCTTCGCCCCGACACCTGCCACTCCTGCGATCC
>NC_051413.1:32880754-32881481 GCF_015228065.2 Penaeus monodon
TCCCCCTGCTCTTCCCATCCACTTTCTCCCTCTCACCTGTCTCTCCCTCTCCCTCTCACCCACTCACTCCCGCATCGCCTCTCTCCCTCTCACCCACTCACTCCCGCATCGCCTCTCTCCCTCTCCCCCTTTCCCTTAATCTTCGATCTGACTTCCTCTTAATGTTACGTCACGTACCCTGCGCGGAACGTAATCCAGTAATGAATAAATTGTATGAATAAAACTGTATGAATAAAACTGCCAGAAGCTGATACGCCACTTTAATAAGACTAAAAAAAAACAGACTATTGTATCGTTATGGAAAGCGATATAACAATGTATTGTTTCACGCAAGATAAAACTGGCAGATGCTGATAGGATGCAGACTATCGTATTGACACGGCCGGCAGTAACAATAATAGATTCCTTTACCTCGAAATAAAACCAGTCGAAGCTGATACACCAACTTTAATGATCGAAGGCGACCGTACTGTATTAAACGCGAATGTATCTCATGAGGAGGAAGCGAATGTATTGGGAAAGGGCTATTGTATTCGGGCGGGTGTGAAGGCGCCCTATGTCAAGCCAGAGAGGAATGGGCGGCCGGAATTTCAAGATCGCGAATGCAGCGGCCCCAATACATTCTCCTTCCCTCGTAATAAAATGCAATAAACCTCCATTAATACATGCGGCCTCCACGCGAGAGGGAGAGGAGGAAGGGGGAGGCAGAAGGAGGGGGAAGGGCACT
>NC_051413.1:32881511-32881719 GCF_015228065.2 Penaeus monodon
TCTGGCACAGGGGGAGGAGGAGAAGGAATTTATTGCGTTTAGGCAAAACATACTCAGGAGAAAATATATAGAACCAGGCACATAAATGCATATGTAACTGAGTATATAAATAAAAGTAATATAAACGAAACTAATACACACCTCTTGTGATGTTTTACAAATAAAAGAATAAATATGTACTTACCTATCTACCTTCATATATAAGGAA
>NC_051413.1:32882113-32882321 GCF_015228065.2 Penaeus monodon
TTCCTTATATATGAAGGTAGATAGGTAAGTACATATTTATTCTTTTATTTGTAAAACATCACAAGAGGTGTGTATTAGTTTCGTTTATATTACTTTTATTTATATACTCAGTTACATATGCATTTATGTGCCTGGTTCTATATATTTTCTCCTGAGTATGTTTTGCCTAAACGCAATAAATTCCTTCTCCTCCTCCCCCTGTGCCAGA
>NC_051413.1:32882397-32883069 GCF_015228065.2 Penaeus monodon
GCGTGGAGGCCGCATGTATTAATGGAGGTTTATTGCATTTTATTACGAGGGAAGGAGAATGTATTGGGGCCGCTGCATTCGCGATCTTGAAATTCCGGCCGCCCATTCCTCTCTGGCTTGACATAGGGCGCCTTCACACCCGCCCGAATACAATAGCCCTTTCCCAATACATTCGCTTCCTCCTCATGAGATACATTCGCGTTTAATACAGTACGGTCGCCTTCGATCATTAAAGTTGGTGTATCAGCTTCGACTGGTTTTATTTCGAGGTAAAGGAATCTATTATTGTTACTGCCGGCCGTGTCAATACGATAGTCTGCATCCTATCAGCATCTGCCAGTTTTATCTTGCGTGAAACAATACATTGTTATATCGCTTTCCATAACGATACAATAGTCTGTTTTTTTTATCTTATTAAAGTGGCGTATCAGCTTCTGGCAGTTTTATTCATACATTTTATTCATTTTTTCATTACTGGATTACGTTCCGCGCAGGCTACGTGACGTAACATTAAGAGGAAGTCAGATCGAAGATTAAGGGAAAGGGGGAGAGGGAGAGAGGCGATGCGGGAGTGAGTGGGTGAGAGGGAGAGAGGCGATGCGGGAGTGAGTGGGTGAGAGGGAGAGGGAGAGACAGGTGAGAGGGAGAAAGTGGATGGGAAGAGCAGGGGAA
>NC_051413.1:32883537-32883754 GCF_015228065.2 Penaeus monodon
TGATCGCAGGAGTGGCAGGTGTCGGGGCGAAGACGAGGAGTGGGAGCGCCAAGGTAAAATATCACGTTATTCATTAAATAAATACGATACGATGTTCATTACGTTATGTAATTTGTTTCAAGTGGGGGAGGGGCTTGTTTTTATATTAATATTACTTGATACTTGTTGATGCTTCTGCTGTGGAGAATACTGTTAGTCTTACAAGTGTTAATGTTAT
>NC_051413.1:32883839-32884052 GCF_015228065.2 Penaeus monodon
AATTTTGATCATCACTATCATCTTCATCATGAATTTTTATCATTGCCTTTGTTAATGAATTCTCACCTCCATGTTACATGTAAGATTGTTAAATGCAAAATGTTACTGTAACACGAATCTAACGCTTTTTTTTTTTTCATTGTTTCAGGTGCGTTGCTGGCTCTGTTGTGCGTCGGAGGTCAGGTCAGAGGTGAAGTACTTCCCCGGGCGACC
>NC_051413.1:32884289-32884644 GCF_015228065.2 Penaeus monodon
TTGCTGTCAATCATGAGCATACCGCGGGGAGGCGTAGCGTGCAGTTATTGCGGTCCCGATACAGTGCATCATGCAAATGTGTGTAAGGTTGCAGCATTTGGTCAGGCACTCGATTTTAGCATAGCGGCAGGTGATGACGTCAGCGTTACGTCAGACAGCTCGTGGAGCGACATTGCTTTGTCTCTCGTGTCGCAACGGCGTGAGGTACGGGCGTGCACTCGTCGCCGCGCGGGAGATGGCGACACCTGAGCGACGTAGCAGCGGCGAGGGAGCGGCGTGGCACGGTGGCACTCCGGGCGAGACGGATGGCGGCCCTCCGTCGCTGCCAAGGAGGGCATAGCTCACGGCCACGCGC
>NC_051413.1:32885138-32885342 GCF_015228065.2 Penaeus monodon
GATCCTCGAGCCTACCGCCACTACTCCCAAGGGCCATGCAGCTCCGTCCGTCGCAGCTGGGCCGCCGGAGTAGCACCGGAGGTCCGCCTCATTAGCGGCTGGAATGACGACAAAAAATAGCTTTGTCCGATTACATGGATTAATACGTTACTCCGTGCCGTGGGAGAGCAAGGGGGGGGGGGGATCCCGCATGGCTTTTGGGGT
>NC_051413.1:32885582-32885829 GCF_015228065.2 Penaeus monodon
TTACCCTCCAACCCACTCGGCCCAACCCGCCATCCAATTTCTCCCGGCGAGTATAATGCCCTTAATTTCTCCCTTGTGAAGTTACTCATTTAAAGGCTACAGGACGTGTTTTTTTCCCCTTCCCCCCACTTTTCCCCCCACTTTTCCCCCACTTTTTTCCCCTCTCGTTACGCCGGGAAGATTGTTAAGGTCATTCACGAGCTCGTCAAGTCTCTCCCCGCCCTTGCGTATTCTCGCTTGTCTTGTT
>NC_051413.1:32885869-32885936 GCF_015228065.2 Penaeus monodon
TTGCACACTTTTTGCGTTCGTCCGTTCATTCACTCACTCGTCTGACTCGGGATTACGTTAGTATATA
>NC_051413.1:32886401-32886541 GCF_015228065.2 Penaeus monodon
TATCTACGTCTCTCATACCATGTTCTTCGCGCCAAGGAATTTGGAGCCTATTGTGTTTCGCGCCCTCGCCTCGGAAGTCCTGAGGGAGACTCCTAGGCGCGCGCCCCTCGTCGTTCCCGTCCTGGCTGGAATGGAATCCT
>NC_051413.1:32886923-32887265 GCF_015228065.2 Penaeus monodon
TGGAAACTGTGAAGAAAAGAAACCAGAGGTGTTGGCAATAAAGTGTTGGAAGAGGGGAGTACGTATAGAGAGCGTTTCGGGATGAGGAATAGGGCGCAGGAGATCGAGATAAGGGGAGAGGAAAGGATAAAAAGGATTAATGAGAGGGAACAATGAAGAAGAGAAGAAAGCAACAGAGAGAGCAAGTAATTAAGAGAAATAAAGAGAAAGATGAAGACGGCGAGAAAGGGAGACGGGGAGAGACAGAAACAAAGAAACAGCGAGTTGAATAAAAAAACCAATTTATATGATACAAAGATCGTCGGCATCATCTTCACAAATGCTGCATTACCCTCGTAGATT
>NC_051413.1:32887428-32888061 GCF_015228065.2 Penaeus monodon
TTTTCCATCGTCTTCTCCTTCATCATCTCTAACTACCCTCCTTTCCCTCCCCCCTTTCCCTCTTCCTCTCTACCCTTCCTCCTCGCCCTCCCTCTCCCTCTCCTTCTCCTTCTCTTTTCCTCTGCGCCTCCATCTCAACTCCCTCTTCTTCATAATCATCATCACCACCACCAACACCCTCACCCTCTTCATCCACCTCCACCATCACTCCCTCCACCTCAACCTCCACCTCCCCAACCCCTCCATCATCATCACCATCCTTACCCTCCACCTCCCCATCCCCTCCCTCATCATCACCATCACCACCACCACCCTCCCCCGCCACCCCCTCCCCCATCCCTCCATCATCATCTTCACCACCACTCTCACCATCCACCCTCACCCCCTCCACCTCCTCCCCCACCCCCCTCCCTCATCATCATCACCAACATCCAACATCCGTGACCTTGAGACTCGAGCGTTCCCATCTGTCGCCAAGTCTCAGCCCTTAATAAGATTACTTTTTCGTCTGTGTTCCTTTTCCTTTCCCTTTCTCTTCAATTTCTTGCTTTCTTGGTAGAAATCAACAGTTAACACATAAGAAAATGTAGGGCAAGAATGGCACAACACCCCATGGATGCAAAATCACATTCG
>NC_051413.1:32888173-32889227 GCF_015228065.2 Penaeus monodon
TTTTCTTAACATAAACCCAACAGGTATCGGCAATAAGAACTATAACAATGACACTAACAATAAAAAAAACAATAACAACAGCCCAAAGGCAAACAAGAACAAGCACCCAAAAATCAATAACCAAACAAAAGACAACAAATCGTAACAAGAAACAACAACAAAAATATAAACGCAATAACCCAACAAAATATATTTATATATACAACACAGAACAAGGGTCAGCCCTTCTTAAATGAACAAGCAAGCAAGCAAACAAACAAAAAAGCAACAACAACAGTAACGACAGAACAAGAACAGCAAAACGAAAACACAATCCAATAACATGCAAATGACCAAAACCGAACATCAGAACAAGAGCAAAAGTATAACAAAAGAAACAGCCACAACAACCCAGAATCAAGAGCCAAGCAACCAAGACATGTCAGAACAAAAACAAAAACAAGGACAGCAACCGAAACAAACACAAAACAAGAACAAAGACAGCAACCGAAACAAAAACAAAAACAAGAACAAGGACAGCAACCGAAACAAACCCCAAAACAACCGAAACAAAAACAAAAACAAGAACAAGGACAGCAACCGAAACAAACCCCAAAACAACCGAAACAAAAACAAAAACAAGAACAAAGACAGCAACCGAAACAAACCCCAAAAACAACCGAAACAAAAAACAAAAACAAGAACAAAGACAGCAACCGAAACAAACCCCAAAACAACCGAAACAAAAACAAAAACAAGAACAAGGACAGCAACCGAAACAAACCCCAAAACAACCGAAACAAAAACAAAAACAAGAACAAGGACAGCAACCGAAAGAAACCCCAAAACAACCGAAACAAAAACAAAGACAGCAACCGAAACAAACCCCAAAACAACCGAAACAAAAACAAAAACAAGAACAAGGACAGCAACCGAAACAAACACAAAAACAAGAACAAGGACAGAAACCCAAACAAACACACACACACAAAAACAAGGACAACGAACGAGACGGAAGGCACAGCAGCGTCTCTCTGTCTCGTTCACTTCTCGCGCAGACTAATTGGCTCTAAGT
>NC_051413.1:32889279-32889352 GCF_015228065.2 Penaeus monodon
AATCGTCATCCCTGTGGTGATTAATTGAACCGAATCGCTGCGGCACACGTGTGGGCGGGCGGGCGAGGAGCGA
>NC_051413.1:32889419-32889801 GCF_015228065.2 Penaeus monodon
AGAAATATGTCACTAATCACAACATCTGACACAGAAAAAAGAGAACGTTTTATCTAGATTTTTACATTTTCTTCTATTCATTTCTTTTTCCCTTGCTTTATGTTCTCTCTTTCTCCAGTCTTACTTTTTATTTTCTTCTTGATCCTTATCTTCTCCTCCCTTGCCTCTGTCCCCTTCATTCTTACTTCTTTTTCTATTATTCTTTACCCTTATTCCTCTCTCCTTTGCCTTCCTTCCCTTCATTCTATCTCTATTTTCTCCCCTTCGCTACGAAACGTTTCTCTCCCATCTACCCATTCTTTCCTCTTCCTTTTTTCCGGTTTATTTATCCTTCCCTTTCAGTTCCTCCCAACTCATCATCGTCAGTCACTATAAAATCTCC
>NC_051413.1:32890129-32890247 GCF_015228065.2 Penaeus monodon
TAGGTTGGATGGAAAGGGGTGAGAGAGAAAGGAAAAGGAGAGCAAGGGGGAACAAGGAAGGAAGAGGAGAAACGGAAGGGGAGGAAAAGGGGTGGGAGAGATGGAGGGGGAAATGGGA
>NC_051413.1:32890446-32890813 GCF_015228065.2 Penaeus monodon
CCGAACGGACATTCCGGCTTCGATTTTCGATTCCATATTTTTTAATCGGATTTCAGACCCAATATTTTTCCCCCGTTACTTTTTTTTTCTAACTTAATTTTAAAAATCTCCCGTGGCAACTTGTCAATATTCCCGCCATGGGGTCGCATCTCACTCCATTTTCTCTTACATTTCTAAACAATAAAAATCACAATAAGAGAAAACGGGCATGTAACTGACGCCATTCCGTTTAAATAATAATCTACATTACTCACTAATTAGTCACTTACACTCCCCCTTTCGCTCCAATTACCAAGAAAATTTCGCAAAGCCAATTTTGTTTCGCGTGAACACTTTAGCTCACAAAGGAATGGAGAGTAGAGAGCTT
>NC_051413.1:32890870-32891041 GCF_015228065.2 Penaeus monodon
CTGAACTCATTAACGTATGTAGGTCTGTGTATGCTAGTGACAGGGCTAATAATTACGTTTGCTTCTGTGTACGTGCCTGTGCGTGTGCGAGCGTATATATGGATGTATAGGTGGACAGGTGAGTTCCTGGGTAGTCAGATAGGTGGTTATATGAGTGGTTGGTTATGTAGG
>NC_051413.1:32891098-32891415 GCF_015228065.2 Penaeus monodon
CGAGGTGGATAATTAGTTAGGTGGTTAAGTGGGAGTCTGCATACTAAACCTACCTAAACTGAAACAAACACACACACTGTACATACACCTCCGACAAATATCAACAGACACATCACCTTAGACAACACCACCCAATTCAAATATCAAAAAAACTAAATAAATATAAACCCCACTTCGAAACAACAGAACACAAACGAATACCAGAAGTAAAGAGAAATCCACGGTGGAACTTAACGCAGTCGAGAAATACGGCTGTGCAATAAAGGTTAAACTCGTTGCATAAACGAACGATTCATACATGTGGCAGATGTGTGTGT
>NC_051413.1:32892138-32892314 GCF_015228065.2 Penaeus monodon
GCTCCCTTACACGACATCCTCTGATCTCACCGCCCACGCAACACTATCTAGTATCCCTCGCTTCTCAGTATATCGCTTCCTCACAGGTTCTAATGCTATTCGCTCCATTTGAGATATTTTCTATTAACCGCGCAGCATACATACACAACACAATATATCCATACTATAAAAATATA
>NC_051413.1:32892684-32892806 GCF_015228065.2 Penaeus monodon
TCTGATTGTACGTACATAAAAACGTTCGAGTCCTGACAATGGCGGAATGACATCCACTCGGGCAACGGTCTCCGCCTGTCATATGAAAGCCCCTTCGAAAGTAGGCAGCGACCAACCCTTGC
>NC_051413.1:32893123-32893354 GCF_015228065.2 Penaeus monodon
CCCCCCCCCCCTCCTGCAGACGCCGGCCCGGGCGGCGCCGCGGTGCCACAGCATGCGGCTACCTTGATTATTGGCCGGGAAAACCGCCTTCTTGGGAAAATTACTTTTCCTGGATTTTCTGAATTTATTTTCGCACGCAAATGGCGAAGAGTTTACACACACACGAGAATTTTCTTACTTTCCGCTAAGCTGTAATTCATCTCACTTACCAAACACATGCACAAGTGCACT
>NC_051413.1:32893626-32894062 GCF_015228065.2 Penaeus monodon
TCCTCTGCGTTTCCATAAGTCGCCCCCCCCTTAAACGAACACACTTATAACGCCCGCCCACGCCCACACGAACCCAACCCGCTCACCCCTCATCTGAATTTCCTTCATAAAAAAAAGAAAAAAAGGTGGTCTGCCGGCGCGCCGTGGCTCCGCATCAACGCTGCAGATAAGAAGCAAAAGACACGACAATAAAAGAGGAAAAACCTCTTAATATTTCCAAGTCTCGGCTTTAAACTCCCCGGGATCAAATTCCTCTTTTGGGATCCTCTATTTTTCCGGACTTCTTTCTCCTCTCCTTTATACTTCGGGAGAGATAAACGGGCGGGGGAAAAGAACGGAGGGGGATGAGAAGGGCGAAGGAAAGACCGTAATTAATTATATACTAAATAAACTTGAGGCCTATTAAAAATGCATTATTTCCTCTTCCTAACCCCGA
>NC_051413.1:32894083-32894519 GCF_015228065.2 Penaeus monodon
AAGAGGCCGGCTTCCTCGCTCGGCTTCTGTCCGCCTCTTCTCTCTCTCCTCTCTTTCTCTTCTTTCTTGGGTTCTCTCTTTGGCCTCTTTCTCTTCGTCCTTCCTTTTGGATTTTCTCTTTTTTTTCTCTTTTCTTTCTTCTTTCACTTTTGGATTTTCTCCGGCATCTCTCTTAACCCTTTCCCTTCCTTCTCTTTCTCGTGAATTTCCTCCGCCATATCATTTTCTTTTTTTTCTTTTTTCTTCCCCTATCCCTTCTCTCCCCGTCATTCCATTTTCCCTATCTCTTCCTTCTCGTTCTCTTCCACGTTCTAGGCATTTTCTCTGGTTTTGTATTTTCTGTTTCTATTTCCTTTTCTTGATCTGTTTTTGTCATAGTAGTTCTCTCTTTTTTCCCTCTGCCATTTTTCTTCCTAAGCCTCTGACAGTTCCAGTT
>NC_051413.1:32894793-32895557 GCF_015228065.2 Penaeus monodon
GTTTGTTTGTTCCCTCCCTTTATCGCGTTGTGTGTGCCTTCGTCTTTCGATGCGGGTCTCGCAGCCCCAGGATCTGTTGACTGTCTGTGGCCCCGAACCTGAAATCGGAAATCCTGGGGTCCTATTCTCATGTCCTTCTTCCTTAATCCTGAATTCCCAAAGCTTAAAAAAAATCCTAAATCCTTCATCCTGATTCTTGCCTCTTGAATCCTGACCTGATACCTGATTCCTAACTCTTGAATCCTGACCTGATTCCTGATTCGCCTCTTGAATCCTGACCCGATTCCTTGTCTTCTGCCTCCTAACTCCTCCCTCCTGATTCCAGACCCCTTAAAACTCCTCCCATTTCTTAATTCCTACTTCCTGAACCCTGCCTCCTAGCTCCTGCTTCCTTTCATCCTCGAAACCAATCCCTCTCTCCTGGCCAGCCGCAGCGCGCGTGAATGGGCGTTGAGTGGACGAGAGTGGGCGTGAGTGAGCGTGGGGGGAGGGGGTAATGGGCCAGGTGTGCAGGTGTCGCCGCCCCACCGAACACCTGTCCCCCTCACCCACCGCCCTCTCCTCGCCCCCCCTCCTCTGTCGACTCAGCTCGGTCTGTCTAATCTTGGTTTGCTTTCGGTGATCTTCACTACTGTTGTTTTTTTCTCTCTCTTCGTTTCTCTTGTTCTTTCTTTCTTTATCGTATCTCCTTTTCAGTTTATTTAAGAAGAAAAGAGGATTAAAAGAAAAGAAAAGAAGAAAAGAGAAAATAAGAAGATTGGGAA
>NC_051413.1:32895589-32895876 GCF_015228065.2 Penaeus monodon
CAACAAAAACAGCAACGACAATAACAACACTAAAAACAAAATCAACAATAAAAAAAATTCAACAACGCAACAAAACAAGACGAAGAAAATGAAAAAAAAAGAGACGAACAAACTAAACAAAGAAATAATAAAAAAAGATCAAAGAGAGAAAAGGAGAAATAATCCCTCTTAGCAAACTCTTTAATGCGGCATCGAGATAAGCCGAGGCCATTGAGATAAGAACTTCCGGAGTCGCTGATAACGGGCACAATTCCCTTCCCTCTAGCGCCGCCGACGACAGGGAGCAG
>NC_051413.1:32896060-32896160 GCF_015228065.2 Penaeus monodon
ATCGTCGTTGTTAACCACTGGTGTATTTTGTTCAAGAATACATATTTCATTGTTAGACGGTACTGTATTTCAATTTCCTTATCCTCAGGCACTGCCAAGA
>NC_051413.1:32896527-32896640 GCF_015228065.2 Penaeus monodon
AATTTACTTTTTTTTAAACAAAATCTTTCAATGTTGCTTTCCCATACTGATACTATTCTAACCTTCTGCCTCTCCCATCCTTTCCACTTCAGTCTTCTGCTTTTAATTGTCAA
>NC_051413.1:32896843-32896912 GCF_015228065.2 Penaeus monodon
CCAAGGTCAACGCGCTCCCTGCCCAAACCTACCTCACCCTCCTCTTCGTCACGATAAACTAATAAACAA
>NC_051413.1:32897084-32897251 GCF_015228065.2 Penaeus monodon
TGACAAGACTGGCAGTTCGAGAGGCCAAGCGCTGTGCCACGGAGCGTTGTCACGGCCGAGCACACCTATGCACAGTTTATTTGAGGTGGAAAATGCGAACAATCGAGTTCTGGAATGATTGTGGCGAAAGGAAAGAAGCGAAAGGGAGGGGGGTGCATGGCGGAAGC
>NC_051413.1:32897544-32897756 GCF_015228065.2 Penaeus monodon
GACTGGAAAAGCAAGACATCAGATACCGTCCTCACGCTCTGTAACGAGACTATCTATTCCTCCTATTCTCTTTCTCTATTTCTATTTATCTATTCCTCCTATCCTCTTTCTATCCTTGGTCAAGACTAACAACATACCCTTGACTCTTAGCATCATATTCCTCACATGAATACTCAGTCACACGCTCGTCCACCACAGAGTACACGGTCGCT
>NC_051413.1:32898113-32898305 GCF_015228065.2 Penaeus monodon
CCATGAGTGAGCATTCGTACACATTGATATCCGTACCTGCCTCTCTGTATCCACGAAAATGAACGCGTGGATACTCCTATATCCATAAAAAAGACCCGCCTCACACCGAAAACGCCCCCTCCCCCCCTTTGGACCTCGACCAAAACCAGCAATCATGAAACACACACTTAAGAGAGGGACAAAAATTCTCAT
>NC_051413.1:32898342-32898436 GCF_015228065.2 Penaeus monodon
GTACGGACACAGTAGATATATAGACGTCAATTTAACAGACAACGAAGCTATGTCATCCCCTTAACGTAAACAGAATAAACACAACGTATAATAT
>NC_051413.1:32898538-32898624 GCF_015228065.2 Penaeus monodon
CCAACTAATCGAAGAGAGGAAAAATAAACCGACGAATGTAGAAATACAAGAGACAGAAGAAGGAAAAGGGAGGAGCGTATTAACCA
>NC_051413.1:32898647-32898779 GCF_015228065.2 Penaeus monodon
GAGAGGCGAGTCTTCTCCGTCTGGCTTGCATCCATTAACAAGCAAAACATTACAATCGTACCTTATCTCCCTCCTTCTCTTTCCCCTCTCTTCGTAACCTTTTTTCTCATTCCCGCATCCGTACTGGGATCC
>NC_051413.1:32899182-32899263 GCF_015228065.2 Penaeus monodon
GTTAACAATGCGAGACGCACTCTTCAAAAATCCGAAAATTACGTAATAACTAACACTGACGCAATCACTCTACCCTAAAAT
>NC_051413.1:32899303-32899404 GCF_015228065.2 Penaeus monodon
ACAAGAGACAATAAAGAAGTAACAAACAACATAATCATACGTGCTTATCTTACACATTACAACCACATGAGCGTCATATCAACGAATTTGTTTACGCCGCT
>NC_051413.1:32899791-32900147 GCF_015228065.2 Penaeus monodon
ACTCGAGAAGACCAGAATACCACTTTTCACACTCGACGCAAGATACAGCGCCCTTGGTCGCTATGCCTTGAGAAATGCCACTGACCCAGCAACTTGGCTCCCTCGCCCTCCTTTACGTCACCCCGTGCCAGTGTCATGTGCCGTGCGTGTCATGTGTCGTTTGGGGTTCTACCAATGGCATTTCTACGATCATTAAGCGGTGTCATTTTCGACTGGTAATTATCACTGATGACACCAATAATCACGCCGACTTAATCGAACCGCAGGACTTTAATCTAAATAAAAAATATATATAGTTACTAAACAAAACAAAACACAAATAAATACACACAAATAATTATACTTATCCCTAAAAT
>NC_051413.1:32900424-32900538 GCF_015228065.2 Penaeus monodon
AAGCATGCAGACGTGACTGCTAATATACACCCAATTATGCAGGCACGCCTACGAAAGCAGACGCAATCATATGGAGACAATAAACCCGTCTTCAGCTTATCTGATCTCCGATGA
>NC_051413.1:32900788-32900976 GCF_015228065.2 Penaeus monodon
GCAGCGCCCTCACGTCGGCAAATGACCCTTATCTCGCCCACCGCTAAGGCATACTTCCCTTTGTCTCGCACCTCCCTTTGCAAACTAACCCCCCCCCCTTCCTCGAAGTGCTCTGCTCAGCATCCCTCGCCTCAAGGTCCTGCCCTCCCGCCGGCGGTGCGCGTTCCCTTCACTTCCTATGCTTCTGT
>NC_051413.1:32901321-32901458 GCF_015228065.2 Penaeus monodon
TCCCGCGAAGCAGGCCACAGGAGCGAGCCAACCGTCGCGAAAGGAGTCCTTCTCCTTGATCCCGCAGGCGCCTTAAGGAGGACCAAGGTCAGGAGTCCTCTCCGCTTGTTGAATTCCTGTCTTACGGACCTGTGTTT
>NC_051413.1:32901804-32902112 GCF_015228065.2 Penaeus monodon
CTGTTCACTCTCCCTGATCCAGTGCAATCCCTTGTGGTGATCAATACGAATGGTTTAGCGGCAATTGACCCCCTGACCTGGTTCAGCCACCTGTCCTCCCCCCTCCGCCAGCCACGCCGCCCCCTCCCCCCCACTCCTCCAGGGCCTCCACCATATGATTTGTGCTTTTCTCGCCTCCATCTCTGCTCGTCTCTTTATTTTCCTCCGCTATATTCTCTGTCCTCTGTTTTACCTTGCTTCGCATGTGTCACGTTTTTCTATTCACTGGTACATTTATATAGAGGATAAATATCATTCATTCATTCACT
>NC_051413.1:32902290-32902616 GCF_015228065.2 Penaeus monodon
CGTGTGCAAAATTGTCCCTAAATAGTTTTTCATCTGTGACCCTCCCACAAAAAAATAAAAAAATAAAAAATAAACCAAACATAACAAAGAGAAAATCAAATAACACAAAAGGACAAAAAAAACACATACACACGAAACAAAAGCAATCGAATAAATCGGCTCCCACAGCAAATGCAGCCCGCAGAGCGACGGCCGGGGGCGCAGCAGGAGACCGGCCGCCAACTGCCCGCCGCGACGAAGGCCACGTCACGCTAATGACTTCCGGAATAATCCTGGTCACCTGTGCGAGTGTGGCAGGTAAAAATCAATCGTCCTCTGGATCAACA
>NC_051413.1:32903078-32903179 GCF_015228065.2 Penaeus monodon
CTATCGGAAGGAGGCATTAAAGAATGGACGATCGGCCTTTCCCTCAATCTGCAGTTGACACGCCCTTACACTTGGGATAATGTACACAGACTGCTCGTCGA
>NC_051413.1:32903418-32904174 GCF_015228065.2 Penaeus monodon
CTTCTCCACGTACGAAGGAACAAAATCTTGACATTTCCCCCGGCGCTGTGGCATCAACTCGGGAGGCATAACAAATTATCCTTCCTCAGCAGGATGGGCAAACCAGTACAGGATATGCCCACGCATACACGCGGCATAAATCATGCACGGCCTTACATAAGATTCCGCACTGGCCTGTCTTGAGAATTCTGTAAAAGGGGGAGGGGCGCTTTCCTGGGGGGGGATGGGGAGGGGAAGGGGAAGGAGGGGAAGGGGGGGTAAAGGGGGAGGGGGGAGGGGTTAAAGGGGAAGGGGGGGGGGAGGGAAGGGGGGAAGAGGAGGGAGGGAGGGGAAGAGGGGGAAAAAGGGGGAAGAAAAGAAAGAAAGATAATAATGACTATAGATAATATAGACAAAGGAAAGAACAAAGGAGGGAAAGAACAAAAAGGGAAAGGGAAGAAGTGGGTACGACCTCCCCCGCCTTAAGCCCCCCCTTACCCCCCCCTCTAACCCCTTTCCCCCCTACCCCAACCCCCCCTTTCCCCTCCTCACCCACACTCCCGGGCCCCTGTCAAGGCACGGCCAGGGGAACCGCAAGAGGGGAGGCGAGGGACGAGGAAGGGGAATTTGGGGGGGGGAAAAGGAGGGAAGCGGGGACAAGAAAATAAAAGGGAAAAAAAAGGGAGAAAAAAGGGAAAACTGAAAAGAGGGAAAGCTCGGGCCACCCCCTTTTTCCTTCCTTTCCTTTCCCCCCCCCCGTCTAAAAAAAACCTTTTT
>NC_051413.1:32904664-32905569 GCF_015228065.2 Penaeus monodon
CTGGCCAGGACGCGATACAGCTTCCCTCATCCATCTGCGGGACAGCCCGGAGGGGAATGAAGAGGGGAGAAGAGAAGCGAGGGAGGAGAAAGGAGAGGAGGAGGAGGGAGGGAGGGGAAAGAAAAGGAGGATGAGGAGGGAGGGAGGGGAAAGAAGAAAAAGAAGAAGAGGAGGGAGGGGGGAAAGGGAAAAGAGAGGAGGATAGGAAGGGAGGGAGGGGAAAGAAGAGGAGAAGGAGGAATGGAGGGGAAAGGAGAGGAGGAGGGAGTGTGAGGAAAAAGGGGAGAGGAAAGAGGAGGGAAAGGAAAAGGAGGGGAAAGGAAGATGAGGAAGGAAAGAGGAAGGGAAAGGAGGAGGAAAGGAGGAAAGGGAAAAGGGAGGAAGGGAAGATTGGGGGAAAGGGAAAAGGGGGAAAGAGAAAGGAGAAAGAAGGGAAGAGGAAGGGAAGGAGAGAAGGGGGAGGAGAAAGGGAGAGGAGATAGAGGAGAAAGGAGAGAGATGGGGGAGGAGAGAGAGAGAGAAGAGAGAGAGAGAGGAGAGAGAGGAGAGAGAGAGAGAGAGAATATGAAGGGGGGTAAATAAATCTTTTGCACCTCAAATATTAAGCACATGATGGTGCACTTGTATCAGATGAAATCCCCCTCACCTTTCTCTCTCGATCACAAACATATATCCGTTTTGCTTATATTTTTGTTCACTTTTTACCACCTCCCTTTCACACGAGCAATCCCTCTGATCATCACCGTCATCGCGCCATTGTATGCCTTCGCTCATTCCAGTTAGTCCGCCCACGCGGGCGTGCTTGGCTTTCGCTCCCTTTCTCTTTGTGAGAGAGAGGGAGGGAAGTGGGGGAAGGAAGAAGGAGGGAGAGATAGAAAGAAAGAGGGAAAGAGGAAAAGTGGGAA
>NC_051413.1:32905665-32905911 GCF_015228065.2 Penaeus monodon
GAGGCGACGCAGCGCTCTCATAACACCCTCCATGAATTACCCCAATGGGCACGGGGCATGATCCAACGCCTCAATGAATCACCGTTTATATCACACGCGCACGGATTATAACCTGTCCGCGGCTCTGATAATAACCCCGGGCAATTAGTTTACACGTGAGAGACGCTCAGGTGATTAATCGGGGTGAATTCGCTCATTAGCCGGATATTGTTCTCAATGGCAATTTATCCCAACCATCACAGAGAA
>NC_051413.1:32905955-32906158 GCF_015228065.2 Penaeus monodon
TCGAGTCTCGGGTACTGCCGACTCGATCAACAACAACAACTCTTATGCATAAATTTCAATAAACCGCCCCGGGATTATATAATCCACACGAACGCGACCAAGCTGTCGGGAATTGGTAGAGAGGGATATGCAAAATCGGCAGAACACACGCGATGTCTTCCAAAAGGAAATAACAATACTCAAATAGCTTGCTTTTAACCAGA
>NC_051413.1:32906382-32906575 GCF_015228065.2 Penaeus monodon
CAAATCACATCCAGTGTCCACCAACTCAACCGCCGCCGGTTCAGCGACGACCGGGCGGTCGAATCCAGACATCCGAACGCCACCTTGCAACGTGCGCGCCAGACCTTGCTCAATGCTCTGCAACAACATGGCATCCTTTACCCGTAACGAAAGGAGAGGGGAGAAATATGCATTATTAAAGGGGGTTTCCCCC
>NC_051413.1:32906738-32906966 GCF_015228065.2 Penaeus monodon
TTGGTTTTGGTGTGTGGTGTGGGGGTTGTGTTGTGGTTTTTGGTGTGTTTTTGGGGGGGGGTGGGTTGGGTTTTGGGGGGGCCCTTGGCCCCGCTATTCTTAAATTTTAGGAAAAATTTTTTTGTTTGTGTGCCCACCTCTTCGGGGCCTTTCTTCCCTTCCCCGGGGCCTTTGTTCTCGTTCCCCCCTCTTCTTCTCCCTCCTTCTCCCCTTTTTTTTCCCCCCCCC
>NC_051413.1:32907233-32907448 GCF_015228065.2 Penaeus monodon
TTTTTTTTCTAATTACGGAAGCGAAACCTCATTATCAGAGGAAGGGGGGGGGGAGACAGACAAGTGCACATGCATATGCCTAAATAATTATAGGCATACAGGTTACCTACACTTACAATTATATCTATTCTATATGTATAAAAAAACTTCTCGAGTAAAAAAGGTTAAATTATATATATCAGAGAACAAGCCCCTGGGAGAAATAAAACAAATGA
>NC_051413.1:32907552-32907809 GCF_015228065.2 Penaeus monodon
AAGATATATACATTCAAAAATACAACAGCAAAAAAATAAAATAATAATAATAATAATAAATAAATAAAATGAATAAATAAATATAAGCAAAAATACAAGGCTATACAAAACCCAATCTCCCTGAAATACAACCATAAAAAACACAAGAACTTGCCCCTCATCCCTTCATACGATCCAGAAAACAAATACTTCCTCCCTCCAGCCCCCTATACCCCCTCCTTCTTATCAGTCCCCCCCACCCCTTCCTCCTTATCAGT
>NC_051413.1:32908007-32908080 GCF_015228065.2 Penaeus monodon
TTCTGGATAAAGATATTTCTCTTTTTTTTCTGAATCTGTTTTTCAATTTTCTGAAAATTTTTATTATTTTTAT
>NC_051413.1:32908231-32908365 GCF_015228065.2 Penaeus monodon
TCCTAAAACTGTCTTGGATCTGAAATTTCTATTCAGCAGAAGATTTAACTGCTCTCGGATATCCTGGATCAGCGCCCACTCTCGTAACACACGTTAATGACTGCCTTTCAGCTGTTTACTAAACGCTGCCTACT
>NC_051413.1:32908589-32908763 GCF_015228065.2 Penaeus monodon
CTTTCTATTCATTGTTGATTTACATTTAACAAGCATTCTCCACTATCAATATGCAGTGATAATAATGCATTGCAGTTGTCAGATGCCCTGCACTACACACCCATAATAACCACTGGATTTACTCACTCTCACTTTTAACCCCTTCCCAATTCCTCTCTTCCTCTAATACTTCTT